>NC_086447.1:765524852-765889019 GCF_028390025.1 Pseudophryne corroboree
CACCCCTGGCCCTTGGGTAGCTGGAGGGGGGGACCCCTTGATTGAAGGGGTTCCCACTCCTCCAGGGTACCCTGGCCAGGGGTGACTAGTTGGGTATGTAATGCCAGGGCCGCAGGGACCAGTATAAAAGTGTCCCCGGCTGTGGCATTATGTACCTGGCTAGTGAAGCCCGGTGCTGGTTTCAAAAATACGGGGGACCCCTACGCTTTTGTCCCCCATATTTTTGGAACCAGGACCAGGCGCAGAGTCCGGTGCTGGTTGATTAAATATGGGGGAACCCTGTCATTTCCCCCCCATATTTTTTCAACCAGGACCGGCTCAAAGAGCCCGCGGCTGGTTATGCTTAGGAGGGGGGACCCCACGCAATTTATTTTTCAGATTTTACACTAAACAGACCCTTTCCCATAGATAACCATGCACAGATCTCACTGATCCGTGCATGGTTATCCAAACTCGACTGGAAAAGGCAGGTCTATTTTTTTGCTGCTTTTTTTAACGAATCGAAAAAAAACAGACCCGCACTTGAGCACTCAGAAACTAACACCCCAATACGAATGAATAGTGAATGCCCGTATTCTATGAAATAACAGCCGCATTTGATCGATGGTCTATTCATTCGTATTTCGGAACGTTGTCATTCAAACTATTACGAATAGACCAGACACTGCCGAGATTGGTGCTTCGTGAATTCCCGTGTTGGGACTTAGAAAAAGAAACACAAATTGTCCAAACTCGGATTTTTAGTAAATACTGGCCCATGTCGCCCTAATGCTTGTCGACCAATAGTGGTCGACCTAATGACTGTCTACCTAAGTGTGGTATACCAAGAACTGGATACCCATAAAATAATGATCACAATACAAAAATTTTCAAGTGTTAACACTCAATGAAATGCCCAAAGAAATAAAGGATGTAATTAGAATTAGTAGAAGAATTTACAGGCACAAACCAGAATCATAGCAGGCAGCACGGGCACAGATTCAAGGAACTAGCCAGAGTCACAACAAGGAATCTACAGAGTAGCAATAAGGAGGGTCTACTACAGTATGCTGGGCTTTGGGATCCCAACTGGCGGCATGCCGGCAGTGGGGTGAGCGCAAAAGAGCCCCTTGCGGGCTTGCTGCGCTTGCCATTCTGTGGGCACGGTGGCATGCTACGCGCACCACACTATTTTTTCTCCCTCCAGGGGTGTCATGGACCCCCCAAGAGGGAGAATAGTTGTTGGTATGCCAGCTGTTGGGATTCCGGCGCCGGTATGCTGAGCACTGGGATCCCGACAGCCGGCATATCAAATGCCTTCCATCAGGAGCACTTCTAAAACTTGCAGAGCAGGAAGCTATAGGTGAAATGGCAAAGCATCTATTTTCATGGTGAATAATCACTGATGTGAAGGCTGAATTCTAGCCTCCTAATAATTTATAATCAGAAGCAAAAAGAGCCAGCCCAGGAGGAAAGAGAAACAGCTTGTGATCATAGACAATCTGTATAGGTGTCTGGCTGTAACCACCACAGAATTATTCTAACATTATAATATAAAGCTACTGTAGGATTACTCTCAGAAATCTGCCATGGAATCCCATGGTTGTTAAAAAAAATTTAATTGAAGGCCTAACCCTCCCATTTGATGTTTATGTGAATTTGGTGTTTGATGTGTTCCATGGTATCTGCAGCTTGATGGCATGGTCTAAAACAGTGATGGCTAACCTTGACACTCCAGCTGTTGTTGAACTACACATCCGAGCATGCCCTGCATCAGTTTTAGCATGGGCAAATAACAAAACTGTAGCAGGGCATGCTGGGATATGTAGTTCAACAACAGCTGGAGTGTCAATGTTAGCCATCACTCGTCTAAAACCATCTTGATCTGGATGAATTAAGTGTGTAATTACTTGGTTTAGCCATTTGCAATTTTTAATTGGTCATGAATCAGGTTACTGCAGTTATCCTTTATTGTGTTGACTGCATGATGCATGAATGTGGCCCTTAATGTATACAAAACAAGGTTGTTCACTTTGTTGCCTGTATCACAGAACTGTTAAGTAAATTAGTCTGAGAGAATTTTATTTCAATTGACTTTGTTTCTGGGATGTTTATTTTATTTTACTTAAGTTGGGTAAGGTTTAGGGGTGTGCACCGGCCACTTTTCGTATTTTGGTATTTGATCTGGATCTTTCTTCATATTTTGGATCTGGATTGGTTTTGACTGAATCACTGTTGTGGGTTTTGGTTCTGGTTTTGGATTTGTATTTTTTTGGGGGGGGGAAGCATAAAAACAGCTAAAATCACAACATTTGTTTTTTTTTTGTTTGTTCCTATGCTATTATTAACCTCAATTACATTAATTTCCACTCATTTCCAGTCTATTCTGAACACCTCACACCTCACAATATTGTTTTTAGGCCAAAAGGTTGCACCGAGGTAGATGAATGGCTATGCTAAGCGACACAAGTAGGCAGCACAAACACGTGGCCCCTCTAGAAGTGGCACTGCAGTGTCAGACAGGATGGCAGTTTTAAAAACTAGTCCACAAAGAGTACATACACTCACACTTTAACAAGCCAATCATTTCAGCGCCAGGGTCTGCCACATGACTGTGGCTGAAATGATTGGTTTGTTTGTGCCCCCACAAAACAAGCTGGCAATTAATCTGTCCCTGCGCAAACTGGCTCTACAGAGGCAAGATGTTGTCCTTATCCTCATCGAGCGATTCCTCACCCCGTTCAGTTGTTGTGTACATCCTCATACTCACAGAGTATTAATTCATCCCCGCTGGAATCCACCACCACCGGTTAATTTTGCTGAACACCATGTTCTCCACATTGTGTGGAAGTAACCTCCTACGCTTATCACTGACAAGCTTACCGGCTGCACTAAAAAATCTTTCAGAGAACACACTGGTGGGGGGGAGGCAACTTAGGTAAAATAGAGCCAGTTTGTACAGGGGTCTCCAAATTGCCTCTTTTTCCTGCCAGTACAGCTATAGATGGCCTGACATGTCTACTTGGATGCTGTCACTGAGGTAATCCTGTAATCCTCCACCATTCTTTCAATGGTGATAGCATCATATGCAGTGACAGTAGACATGCCAGTAATTGTTGGCAGGTCCTTCAGTCCGGACCAGATGTCCAAAGTTGGTCCTGCCTGCCCTGCATCACTGCCAGCGGGTTGGTTAGGAATTGGATATGTAAGTTGTTTCCTGGCAGCCCCAGTTGCGGGAGAAAATGAAGATGGAGCTGTTGCTGTGTCACATTCCGCTTCAGCTGATAGTGTTTTCACCAGCAAGTCTTTGCACCTCTGCAGGCTTGTGTCCGCTGGAAAGAGAGACACCATGTATGCTTTAAACCTAGGATCGAGCACGGTGGCCAAAATGTAGTGCTCTGATTTCAACAGATTGACCACCCTCGGATCCTGTCAAAGCGAATGAAGGGCTTCATCCACAAGTCCCACACACCAAGCGGAATCGCTCCATCTTAGCCTCTACTTCACTTTCTCCAACTGTTTCTGCAAAAGCCTGATGAGGGGAATGACCTGGCTCAAGCTGGCAGTGTCTGAACTGACTTCACGTGTGGCAAGTTTGAAGGGTTGGAGAACCTTGCACAACACGGAAATCAATCTCCACTGCGCTTGAGTCTGCATACCACCTCCTTTGCCTATGTCATAGGTGGATGTATAGACTTGATTTGCCTTTTGGTGCTCCTCCATCCATTGAAGCATATAGAGGGTTGAGTTCCACCGCGTTACAACCTCTTGCTTCAGGTAATGGCAGGGAAGGTTCAAGAGTGTTTGCTGGCGCTCCAGTCTTCGGCATGCAGTCGCTGAATGGCAAAAGTGTCCCGAAATTTTTTCGCCCACCGAAAGCGTCTCCTGCACGGCACTGTCATTTCTCAAAAAATGCTGCACCACCAAATTTTTTGTATGAGCAAAACATGTGACATGCTGGAATTTGCCATGATTTAATGCCCGCACAATATTGGCGGCGTTGTCTGATATAACAAATCCCCAGGAGAGTCTTAGTGGGGTAAGCTATTGGGTGATGATTTCCCTCAGTTTCTATAAGAGGTTGTCGGTGGTGTGCCTCTTACTGAAACCGCTGATGCACAGCGTAGTCTGCCTTGGAACGAGCTAGCGTTTGTGAGATGCTGTTACTGGTGCCACTGCTGTTGTTGCTGCTCAAGGCGATACATCTACCCAGTGGGTTGTCAGAGTCATATAGTCCTTAGTCTGCCCTGTTCCACATGTCCGTGGTTAAGTGGACAGTGGGTACAACTGCATTTTTTAGGACACAGAGGACACTTTTTCTGACATCTCTGTACATTCTCGGTATCGCTTGCCTAGTGAAGTGGAATCTAGATGGGATTTGGTACCGGGGACACACTACCTCCATCAATTGTCTAAATCCCACTGCACTATTAGCAGATAACAAATGCACGTTTAACACCAACATAGCTGTCAAGGCCTCAGTTATCAGCTTTACAACAGGATGACTGCTGTCATACTTCATCCTCCTCGCAAAGGACTGTTGGACGGTCAATTGCTTAGTGAAAGAAGTAGTGGTGTTCCAACTTCCTCTCCGGGATGATGAACGACTCCCAGCAGCAAGAGCAGCAGCAGTAAGCGTAGCAATGCAGGATCCTCCGGAGGAATCCCGGATAGGAGAGGAGTCAGTCATGCCAGTGACATGGCCTGCTGGACTACTTCTGATCCTGATTGAGGAAGAAATTGATGAGGAGGGAGTTGCTGGTGTGGTTTGCAGGCACTTGGATACAACAGTACAAAGGGTTTTAGGTGTCCCTGGACTGCTAAGGGTTTTAGCCACAGCTTCTGAACTTGACAGTGACTTTTTGTGAACGCGCTGCAGGTGACGTATAAGGGAGGATGTTCCTAGGTGGTTAACGTCCTTACCCCTACTTATTACACCTTTAAATAATGTACATACTGTATGGCAAGACAGTAGTTGTCCGGATTTGGATAGAAATAATTCTAGACCAAAGAGGTGGATTTTTTGGTCTTCTGACCAGGCATGACAATAGGCTTATTCATCCCACGGACAACAACTGTCTCCCCCAGTTCCTGAGTTAAACAAACCATATCACCATCAGAATACTCCTCCTCGTCAACTTCCACCTCAGCGCCAGCTACACCCATATCATCATCCTAGTGTACTTCAACAGTGGCATCTTCAATTTGAATATCAGAAACTGCACTTTGGGTGCTTCTTCCAGCACTTGCAGAGGGCGTGCAAATGGTAATGGGAGCCACCTCTTCCCGTCCAGTCTTGGGAAGGTCAGGCATCGCAACCGCCAACATACTTGGACTCTCCTTGTGGATTTGTGATACCATCTTAGAACGCACAGTTCTTTGTTGTGCTTTTGCCAGCTTAACTCTTTTCATTTTTCTAGTGGGAGGATGAGGGCTTCCATCGTCATGTGAAGCTGAACCACTAGTCATGAATATAGGCCAGGACCATAGCCGTTCCTTGTCACTCCATGTCGTAAATGGCATATTGGCAAGTTTACATTTTTCCTCAGACGATTTAAGTTCATTTTTTGGGATCATTATAGTGAACTTTGGCTTTTTGAATTTAACATGCCCTGTACTGTGACATTCGGCATTGGCCTTGGCAGACGACGTTGATGGCATTTCATTGTCTATGTCATGACTAGTGGCAGCAGTTTCAGCACTAGGAGGAAGTGGTTCTTGATCTTTCCCTATTTTATCCTTCAAATTTTTGTTCTCCACTATTTTTTTGGAGTTATATAACAGTATGTGGCACAGGAGAGTATACCCCTAAACTACACATACACTGAAAAGCCTGTAAAAATTATTTGTATAATAACCCTTTTATTTGGAATTATTATAATAATATGCAGTACAAGAGAGTGTACCCCTACACCACACAGGGCAAACCCTGTAAAAAAAATGTTTTGTATTAAATATTAATAGCCTCTTTATTTGGAGTAAATAATATATAGCACAGGACAGCACCACTGGACTTATACGGCAGTACCACTGGACTTATACGGCAGTACCACTGGACTTATATGGCAGCACCACCAGACTGGACTTATACAGCAGCACCACTGGACTGGACTTATATGGCTGTATCGCTGGACTTATACGGCTGTACCACTTGACTTATACGGCAGTACCACTGGACTTATATGGCAGTACCACTAGACTTATATGGCTGTACTACTGGACTTATATGGCAGTACAGCTGGACTTATACAGCAGTACAACTGGACTTAAACGCAGTACCAATAGAATTATATGGCCGCACCACTGGAACTGGCCTTATATAACAGCACAAATGGACTGGACTTATACGGTAGTATCACTGGACTTATACGGCAGCACCACTGGACTGGACTTACATGGCAGTACCGCTGGACTTATATGGCTATACAACTGGACTTATATGGCAGTACCACTGGACTTACATGGCTGTACCACTGGACTTATATGGCAGTACCACTGGACTTATACGACTATACCACTGGACTTAATTGGCAGTACCACTGGACTTATACAGCAGCACGACTGGACTGGACTTATACAGCAGAACCACTGGACTGTAATTATACGGTAGTACTACTGGACTTATACAGCAGAACCACTGGACTGGACTTATATGACAGCACCACTGGACTGGACTTACATGGCAGCATCACTGTACTGGATTTATACGGCAGTACCACTGGACTTATACGGCTGTACCATTGGACTTATACAGCAGCACCACTAGTAAGGTTACTGTATGTACTAGTTCAATTCCAAAACTCTGTGTAATACAAGGCTATGTAGTATTTATGTGCTAAAGTACATGCAAAAGCAATCAATGTGTTCACCGCAGGAAATAAATTTAATGCATTTGCACTCCTTGCATAGCAAAACAGTACAGGAGCAAACTTGCACCTTTATTTCTGTGCTTCTAGTGCTGCATAGACCCCTTTATCTTCTGTCCTGTGCCACACAGGCACTAATTATCTTGCCTTTCATTGAGGATTTATTGGAACCCATCTCTTTGTTAGAGCTTGCCCTACTCCCACCTTCAGTGCCCACAATAGAACACTCTCACTATTCCACTCTCTACTGTAAGCCACTTTCATTCATCTTACTTCAGTACATTTTTCTCATTAGAAAGCAATCTATTGCATGGGCTGGATCCTTCCTACACTTTGCATTTATAGTGCATGTTTTTGATCTACCTTACATGTCACTGTTTTATGTATTTTTTATCTTCTCCACCATCTAGCTGTGGTGTTTTAGAAATCATATTTTGAGTAATAGAATTAATGTTGCTAAATAAATCAATATGGTTATAAAGTTAATAGGGACTGTAATGCTTGTAGAATGTGACTACCCCAAGGGCTTAAAGTGGTCCTGGAGAGGGGAAACTCATTTACCCTGCAACAACCCCCTACTCCCCTCCTTCCTTCACATTAAGCGGATCCAGGGCCAGTGCTAGTGTTTTTGGCACCCCCCTGCAAACTATAAATTAATGCACTACGTCCCATACTTTATAAATGGACATTGATCTCACGAAGATGCAGCATGGTCACATAATAGCACCCCCAATTCAATACAATCTTATTCACATTACACCACATGTAGTGCCCCTGATTCATATTATACCACATTGTAATGCCCGTTATTCAGGTTACGTCACTCAGTAGTGCCCTTTATTCATATTGCACTACACAGTGGTACCCTCTATGTATGTTATGCCACACAGTAGTGTCCCTTATATACAATACCCACAGTAGTTCCCTTTACACACAATTCCCAGAGAAATAGTGCCCCTTACACACAATTCCCACAGTTGTAGTGCCCCTTACACTTAATAACCACAGTAGTGCCTCTTATTCACATAATGTCCACAGTAGTGCCTGTTATACACATTTCTGCCTCTGTCACTCTATGCCCTGTATGCCTCCAGTAGCTTCCCCACCTCTTTTCCTCCTGCCCCCTCTCATCTTGTCTTCAAGATGCACAGAGCCTGCTCCTCTTCATGGCTCCTCTTCACTTTAGCAACGGTGACAGCATGACATCACATACGTCATGCCGGAAAAGGAAGCCACTGGGACCTGAGGAGTGGGTGACTACTGTCCAACAGACACAGCTTGTGTGAGTACCAGGAGGGATGATCTGTAAATGGAGAACCATGGAGCCACCAGGGCCTGAAGAAAGGGGAGGTGGCTGCAGCTCACCAATAACACTAGCGCTGCCTGCATCATCTATTGATGTAGGTGATGAGTTAGGTTTTTCTTTTGGAATTACTGTGCAGGGCAATGGAGGTGGTAGAACTGGTTCCCCCTACCAATACAGGTGGTGGAACTCAGTTCCACATCGTCGTTGTCCCCCACACTTTAACCCCTGGCTACCCCAGAGATCTACAGTAATCACACAAGCCATATGATTTGAGCAGCATAATATTTATCTATTTTTGGCTTACAAGGGTTCAAGAAAATTTGAGTTCCATACTGGTATTCATTTCCTTAACTTTTTTTGTCATAAATTATTGGGGGGGCAGCTTTAAAATACAGTATACTAAGGTTATCTCTGCTGAGTAGTGGTTTTCTTCAGTATACAGTACATAACGAAGCTGGTCTTTTCTTAGTCTGTAATTTTCACAGGGAGCTTTTACATACAAGAAAACAATCAATACTTTATTTTCAAAATTAGAAATTAATTATGATTGTCATGCTACATACTCATATCATGAAGATCAATTCTTAGACTCTTCATCAGTTACAGACCTACAGTTGGTTAGCTGTAATTTTAAATGTAAGTACTGATAACCTGTTCAGTAGAAAATATGTGAGAATTCCACCACTATAATATGAATAGATCACTTTAAAAAAAATACTACTGCTGTAGTACCACTTGTGCCCAACATCAATACATAGCCAAACCATTATATCATTTCACATTCATTACCCTCCTTACTCCTTACTTTGTGGTAAGATGAATGTAGGCTATAAGCTATAGACTTACTACTGTTGAAAAAGTAATGTGAACAGCATGAACATACAGTATACCTGCTGTGTAATGTTATTTTTGTTTTTGACTAATTGTTAAGAAACAAATACTTATGTGCTTATAAGTCAACAAGTATTACATCTAAGCTACTGACACATGGGACCAAATGTACTGTAATAGGGCTTGAGTAGTTGTGCGGGACAAACTCTCACCTTCTTGCATACTTGTGCGAGTTGTCCTACTGTACATCTCAGAAAATGAAACAAGTTTTCTGGCACAAATATACAGTACCTTCTCATGAGAATTCACAACTGGGAGCATGCAATTTTTTTAGACCAACTAGAGTGTGAGTTTCAGAATTAATTTGCACAGTTTACTAGAAAGTCACCCATTGGCACCCAAAGGTTGCATGATTTGCACCTCACGCCCCTATATAAGTCTAGCATGGTAATTTTCACCTTTGATAGGTTTGTGAAGGAGTCTGGGAAGTAGAGGAGAGTTTAGTGCTAGTGAGAGAGTTGTTTGTTTTGTGAATCTTTGGCTAGAGATGTCTTTTAGACTGAACATTAAGGGAGAGGAGAACCAGGAGGTGGAGAAGGGGGTGCTCCAAACCCAGGATGACATTGAGGAGGAGAGCAGTGAAGAAAGCCAGGAGGAGGCAAGCCAGGATATGGAGGAGGAAGAGGTAAAAGCTAGACCTTCACTTGGGAAGACACGGACTAAACAAATGTACACTTCACTTATGATAAGAACTGCACCCTGGTCCATGCCATGGTGGCTGTTTTTCCACATCTCCTCAGTGTTCTGGCACACAAGACACCAGTGTCCCACAAGAAAGGCGTTGTAGAAATTGGTGTTGGATGCTGTCAATGCGGGTAGCTCTTGCCAGCGGGACCTAAAGAACATAAAGAATAATTTTGGGGATGTCAAGAGGGTCCTCAAACAAAAAATATTGGAGGAGCACCATAAGGAGTGCAGGACTGGGGGTGGTCATGCAGCTCCTGTCCACCATACAAGCTACGAGGAAGAACTGAAGCAAATCATGCTCCCTAAAGTCCTTCCAAGCAAATGCCCCCTTTTAACTGTACCAACCTAAATCAGTGTCGTGTTACTTTTGTACCTCTTCAGGGACAAATTAATATGTTACTCATATATATTTATTTACATTAATTTTTATTTGTAACTGTGTTGGCTGTAAACAGATTTTATCAATAAATATAATCACCAATGTTGTCAGAAATATAACTTCAAAAGTAAAAAAGTAATGCATTTAAAAATAGACTTACATTTTTTAAAAACACAAACGTATGTGGAAGTATCCTTGAAGAGGTTAAGTTTGTTTGTAAAAAACTTAACCACTTACTGTATAAAAAAGAGGTTGACACTAATAATGATTTGAATTATACCAGTTGTCACTACAAACCATGGATAGATAATATCCCTAAAGGCCAGTACCTCAGAATGAAGCATAATTGTAGTGAAAGGTCCGCTTTTCTACGACAAGCTCAAACATTGACTGAAAATTTCCTTGAACAAGGTTATCCAGAACATATTTTAAAGAGATCATTAAGTGAGGTCTCTGGTATAGATAGAGAGTCCCAACTCAGACAGAAAAATAGAAGTACATCTGAAGAACAGAGGGGCATAAGGAAAATCCTATTTTCCATTTGAGTTCAACTCCTGTTCTAAGTACAGTAGATAAAAAGGATAATTAAAAAGACCTAGTGTACCCTATATTGAAAATGAATATGGTGTTGTCATACTGTCTGGCTAAAGAGACAAAAGTTATACTTAATAAGGCAATAACTTGAAAGATTATCTAGCACCAAATCTCTACAGATCACAAAAAGAGGAAATATGTAGTCTATTGGGTTTAAGTAGGACTAAAAATAGTGCTTCTTGGTGCTATAAATGTGGAAGAAATGGATGTACTGTATAACCTGTGGTTTCATCAAGCATAGAAGTACAGATTTTACATTGTCTTCTTCTGGTTATGTATTAAGAATTAAAGATTATATTAACTGTTAAAAACCACACATATTGGACAGCCTAAGCATCAAGACATGTTCTGCGGAGCTCCCGCAAACCCTTAATAAACCAAGGCTTTTCTAACTCCATCCCTGCCTGACTGAGCCGTCCTGGTGGCCTCCGGGGACCCCCTCTGCACTGTGGATCTTCCCCTGCTGCTACCGTGGTGCCCCAGTGTGATCCGCGCGCTGCGGCCTACATAGCCTCCGGAGCCGGGGAGTAAACTACGAGCGGTGGCCGGGAGGACCGGGGCCGCCGGCGTTCACAATCTGAGAACCCCACAGAGCCACCGTGCACCCCCCGCAGCCACTGTTACCTGTCGCTGGACCGGGGGAGCTGGAGACCACGGTGCGGCAGCGAGGGAAAGTGCTGCCTTGACTCAGTGTGGTGGAGCCAGGAAGACGGACAGCGCGACTTCCGGTTGGCGCTCTCCGGCAGCCGGACACCCTGTGCTGCCTTACGAGAGGGGGCCCGTGTTTCTCTGACCTCTGGCCTCGGACAATATAAAAATAATAAAAAGGAAAAAAAGAGGCTTGGACTGCCTGCACTCCACTCCTTGGGACCCCTCGCCCTCTTGCCCCTCCTGCTGCTGGCGGGTGAGGTCCGCGGAATCGGGGAGCACTCCTGGAGCTCCCGCGGATTGCGGCCCACCTGCCCCTCCAAGACCGCATCCTCGGGTGCCGCCTGCCGCCGGAGACGCCCGCCCGAGACACCCGACTGTGGATTGCGGACCTCGCTTGCCGCGACCCCCCCGTACCTGCTGCGTGCGCCCTTGCTGGGGGACTTGTGGATCGGCGGCGGCTCCCCCCGGCTCGCCTCCTCTCTCCCGGATGCTGTAGGGACGGCGGCCTTTGGATCCCCGCTGGCGGCGGCCATCTTGGACGTCCTATGACCCCGGCGCTGCTGCATTGCTCCAGGCTCACTGCTACTGAGGCTCCTGCTGCTGAGGTTCCCTACTGTGCTTAACACTGAAGGAGGCCACACCAACACAAGGTGAGGAGAGGCCACATTGTGTCCCTGACTCCAGACCCTCTTCCCCACCACCTGCTTCACCCCTTTCACCTCTCTTGTGACCTGGCCCTGTGAGTGGGGACACTGCAACCATGACCTCACGGCCCCCCGCTACTGTATGCTGAGTGCACGGCCGCAGTGCACTGTGACGAAGTGGAGCCACTCAGCGGCCCCTGCTCCCGATCTTGGACCCCTTCCCCCACGTCCCGCAAGCCTGGCTTATAATTATCTGCCACTGGAACTTTGATTGCTTCTTAATCCTATAATTAGGAGACCATACCTCCTGCCCCATCTACTGCTAGTCTACCTTCTGCCACAACCTGCAGTGAACCGTTTTACACCTTGTGATTCTTCTTCTACATTACTGCCGACGGGCCCCATGCCCCATTGAACATACCTTATTCTAGCCCTCCAGTGGTTCATTCTCAGGCCTTCTCGCTTGCATATCTCCACGAGCCGCTCCGGCACTTTATCTGACCTATCCCGACTCAATCTGCTGGGCTGCTACCATGTCTAAATCCACCACCGCCATTAGAAAGCGGGCGGGGATGGACATATCCCAGCGTTTCACCAGGGCCGACAAAAATTACAAACCGTCCTCGCTCTCTGTTCCCCCTTCCCCTAGCCTCTCGGTATCCGACAAGGAAGACTTGTCCTCATTCCCTGCTCTGTCAACCAAGGAGGACATCCTAGCTCTGAAATCGCTCATCATGGACTTCAAGGATTCACTGGAGTCCAAACTGGACAACGTGGTTGCCACCATCAAGTCGGATATAACGTCTCTGTCCTCTAGGACCTCCAAACTTGAATCCCGACAAGACACTCTTCACAAGGAGCAGAGCGAAACCATTTGAGACATGGACCATCTTATTAGGTACATCTCGGAGCTACGCGACAAGAACGAGGACCTGGAGAATCGCGAAAGGAGAAATAATCGTCGCATACGGAATGTCCCGGAATCCGTTCTTCCCGCGAATCTCGAAGCATACCTACACAAGCTATTCTCCACCGTAGTGCCGACCCTAGGCTCCCGTGATCTACCACTAGAAAGAGCCCACAGAGCTCTCCGACCCAAACCACGTGATGGTGATCCCCCCAGAGATGTAATTTTGCGCTTTCTCAACTTTAAAGATAAAGAACTGGTTCTTAATCCTACCCGGAGCAAGCCATACATCCTATTCGAAAATGCTAAGCTACAATTTTTTCAGGACTTGGCTCCCTCCACGCTACTCAAAAGGAGAGAGCTTAATGTCCATGTCTATAATGTCTATGGTGTCCATGACATCCATAAAGTGGGACTAGAACCTGTGGCGAGTGCAGCTATACAGGGATCCTCCCTACTGCATGGGTCTAGAAAAGAGCTAGCAATGTCTCACACACCCCCTTCCCCCCCCGCTCTCCTTTTTTCCCTCTTGCTGATTTGTTGGGCATGTCACACTAGCCGACCAGGCTATTACAGCCTTGTGGATTGGTTGGTATACATAATTACACTGACTCAAAAGACAATAATTGGGATGACTTTTGAGATCTTTATGTATTTAGAAATGATAGAATTTATGAATCAAGGAAAATGTGTAGTGGAAATGTAAATAAAAAAAGACAAAGAAAAATAATAAAAATGGGATTGACTTTGTGGGCATATTCGGTGGGAGTAGAACCATTGACCTTTCTCTTGTTGGACTGCTGCTTTTACCCATTGCACTATTGTGACTTCACTGCTTCTATTGTAGTTTTAGCTATCTTTTTATATTGATAATGAAAAATAAAATGAAAATATACTAAGCATGATTTCAATTGATTGCTTCGGGAAGATTAGAATGCTGCATTGGTCCTCCATTCTATTACAATGTAATTGCTCCCATAATAATCCTACTTATATTTGTATTTCTATGATTATAATGTAAATAAAATAAGACTGTATTAAGTGGGATTTGACTGACAACCTTGCTATGACTAGAAAGCTGTATTAGCCCAGTACACTACTGCGGCCTTATTGTAATTACTATAGATTTGGTCATACATACATACATTGAAATTAAAATGAAATGAAAATACATTAATGGAGATTCAAACTGATGGTCTTACTACAATTGTAGTGCTGCATTGGCCCACTACACTACTGCAGCTGTTATTTCTATAATGATTTTGTATGTATTTCTATGTTGAGAATGTAAATGAAAATAAGATCATATTAAATAGAATTTGAACTGATAATCTTGCCATGATTGGAATGCTGCATTAGTTCACTATACTATTATTATTATTATTATTATTATTATTATTATTATTATTATTATACTATTGCAGTTGTACTGTCCTTGTTATATTTAGTTTTTTCCTTATACTAGCTTTGAAGTAAAAGTGATTTTGTTGTGCTTCTACTTATTTGTATAGATATCTCAAAAGAAATCCATAAGCAATGCTTAAACTTAATTTTTTTTTTAACATAAGTTGTATTTGAGTCCTTAAACTTCATATTGACAACATTGACAAAATTGAGAAAGCCATTATCGGCAAAACATGCTCGTCTTTGGACATACCAGCGTCTTTCCTATGCACATGATAGACCCCTGAACAGCAACACCACCCTGTCCTGTTGAATCATCTACATGGACTTTTCTATTTCTGGGTTTCCCTTTCAGCTTACAGTATGTGAGGCTGCTCATTGATCCTTTGCACGGTCTTATGATAACAGAGGACACAGAAGGTACACATTAGCATCAGGCTTCCAACTTTCTTCCTTCCATGGGGATTGACACATACCTCACCTGCTCACCTGTTGTTCATTATGTACTCACATACACAACAGGCAGCAGCATTGAAAATGTGTACATCACTCATATCTGCAATACCTCAACTATCTGATTGAACACTCTCATTGGTTTTCCCTGTTTAATGCTTACCTGCACTGCCTATAGCAACAGATTACCCTAACCTGCCAGACCAAGAGCTGTATGTCGGCATAAGATTCACTAATATATCAATACTATTTGATATCTGATGCACAGCAGCAGTCATTAAACAGCAATCAATGGTGTATTTTGATCTAGAACTTCTTTTGTACCGAAATGTACTGTAATTGCCACACTTGCAACTTTGCATTTGATTTTTTTGCAACATTTTCAATACATTACAGTGGCATAGCAACCAATCAGTTTCTACCTATCAATTTAATTGAACATACTTGATAAAGTCTACCTCAAAGCTGATTGAATGCTGTGGACAACTTCTGCACAGGTCCACGTCTCCACTGTTTTTACTGCTTGATTCATCGCATTCTATATGTCAAAAGAATTGATAACTCATGTTGTGCTATGTGTACATTGCAATGATCAGCTACCTTAGATGTAAAACAATCTGGCCTACACTGCTGTATCAGTTGAGAATAATATTGGGTTTTACTAGGTTGTAGATCATTATTTTAGCAATAGTAAAATGTACATCGATCAGCCCTGTTATGGCTACACTGTACTTATCTTGGTCTTGGTGTAGTTCTCTCCTACTGCTACAATGGGTGCCATTGGGGGAAAGGAGCATGCTGTAGCACTCATTGCACATGATATGGAGACGGCACAGATCACTGCAGATTATATATATATATATATATATATATATATATATAGTACATGTTCTAAAAAGCAGCATTCACAGCAGTGATAAATGAACTACAAAAACTCAGTAGTTACTCAGTGTTTCCATTTCATGTTGAAATTTTATCAGGAGTAACTCTTCCCCATATTTATATATACATAACTGAGTTCAGAACAATTCCATTCAGAACAGACACGGCACTACAGGTCTCAGTGTGAATAATTTATATAACCACAAGTTCAACGCACTGATAAATACAAATCAGGAATGGCAGCATCAGAAATGTATCCCATGCAGGATATGCATTCACATAGGCATAAGCACTGGCATATTAACAATGCAGCATTTCGGGCCACAACAGGACCCTTCATCAGGTACAGCAAGTGCTAGAAGAGAAGAATCACTGAGACCTGTAGTGCCGTGTCTGTTCTGAATGGAATTGTTCTGAACTCAGCTATGTGTTTATTATTGGACAGAGGCACACAGGCAGTTGGATCATTCTGAGAGTGCTGGATTTTTTCTTTGACTATATATATATATCTATATATATATCTATATATATATATATAACAGCAACAAAGCTGCACTCCTGAATCTAATGTAAACATCCTGGTGCCTTCCCAGGAGTCCGACTGCCTGAGACCCGATATATGAAAGTAGAAGGTGGCTGTTGTTTGAAGTTTATTATCCGAGTGCCGCCTTCGACTTTGCACATATATATTTGGACACTGTCACAATTTTTGTTATTTTAGCTGTTTACAGTTATATATTAAATATGCTTTTAAATGTTGACTGTCAGCTTTAATTTGAGGGTATTTACATCCAAATTGGAGGAAGGGTTTAGAAATTGCAGCGGTTTTATATATACCCTGTAGCACCTTCTTTTTTAAGGGGCCAAAAGTAATTGGACAATTAACTCAGAAGATTTTTTTGGACAGGCCTGACCTATTCCTTCATTATGTCTTTATCAACTAAGCAGGCAAAAAGTCTGGAGATGATTCCAAGTGTGACATTTGTGTTTGGAGGCTGCTGCTGTAAACAAATAACATGCGGTCAAAAGAAGCTCTCAATGCAATTGAGACATGCCATCTTTATGCTGCAAAAACAAAATAAAATCCATCAGAGATGGACCTTAGGAGTGGCCAAATCAACAGTTTGGTACATTCTGAGAAAAAAAGAATGCACTGGTTAACTCAGCAACACAAAAGGTTCTGGACATCCACAGAAGACCACAGTGGTGGATGATCACAGGATCCTTTCCATGTGAAAGGAAAACCCTTTCACAACATACAGCCAAGTGAAGAACACTCTCCGAGAGGTAGGCATATCATTATCCAAGTCTACCATAAAGAGAAGACTTCATGAGAGCAAATACAGAGGGTTTACCACAAAGTGCAAACCATTCATAAGGCTCAAGAATAGATAGACCAGATTAGACTTTGCCAAAAAAAAAAAAATCTAAAAAAAGGCCAGTCCAGTTCTGGAACAAAATTCTTTGGACAGTGAAAAGGAAAATTAAGCTGTACCAGAATAATGGTAAGAAAAAAGAATGGAGAAGGCTTAGAATGGCTCATGATCCAAAGCATACCACATCTTCTGTAAAATATGGTGGATGCATAGCTTTATAGAGGCATACTGTCTGCTTAGATTCAGGCAAATACAGCCAAGTTGATTGGACAGCGCTTAACAGTACAGATGGACCATGACCCAAAACATGCTGCAAAATCAGCCTAGGGTTTTTTAATGCAAAGAAGCATGCATTTCACTTGCTATAAACAAAACTAAAAGCAAAAAGACCAAATAAACAACTGGAGACAGCTGCAGTAAAGGCCCTGCAAAAGCATAACAAAGGAGGAAGCCAAGCTATTGGTGATGTCCTTAGTTTCCAAAATTCAGTCAGTCATTGCTTGCAAAAAGTTCTTGCTGAAGTATTAAAAATGAACATTTATTTATGATTATGTTAATTTATCCAATTACATTTGAGCCTCTGAAAATAAGGGACTATGAAAAAGTGGTTATAATTCCTAAGTATTTCATACAATATTTTTGTTCAACCCCTTGAATTAAATCTGAAACTCTGCACTTTAATTACATCTCCATTGATTACCTATGTGCACGTGTATATGTTAATACATCTCAGCACTCAAGAGACTTATTACAATATATGTAATACAGTGGTCCTTCATTCCAAAGTTTCATGGGTCACCCCTTCCTCAGAGACATTTTTACCCCTGATGGTGAGGTGACCCCTAAAAAGTTGGAATAAATGACAACTGTATAATATAGTACAAAGTATCCTGAGTGGTGCCTTCTTCAGTAATTGTATATGGGCAATTGCAAAACCTAGGAGGGCACCAGAACTAGCAACCCTTTCAGGGAAAGTGCCAAATAAGTAGACTGCTGTAAATACTATCTATCTATCTATCTATCTATCTATCTATCTATCTATCTATCTATCCTGTATGTTGTCTACAGTAAGTTCCCTACCACTAGTCTAGGTGCTCTCATGTTAGTAAAACTGTAAAGCAAATGTCAATGATGAACTCAAACATTTATGCATAATGTTTTTTTATAGATAATAAATTATCTAGATAAGTAGGTTAGTCGATTTTAATTGTATTGTGCTCATATTCATTGTGCTGTACATGCAAATCTCTTCACATTCTAAGATGTTTGCATCATAAATGAATATGAGCACAGTGCAATTATCCAAAGACTAACCTATTTATATAGATAATGTAACACATTAAAAAGCTGACTGGACTGATATTGTGAGCACAATATAACATAAAGCAAGATTGCTTTTAACTAAAAATGTCTGTAAACACTGTAGAACAGGGTATTAGGTCGGCTGTGTTTTTGTTTTTCCATGTCAAGCTTTAAGAATGGAGCAGCAACACCCCCCTACAATCTACGGTACACTTGTATTTTGTGCAAGTGTGACCTCTTTAACTAATTTTTTTATGCATCAAAGCCATTTGACATTTACCAAAACAAATGCATATGCCTCAGAGAGACTTTATGACAAAAACACAACTAGTCTGACAGCTTGCTCTTTAGGGAAGAGTTATGGTGGGTAAAATCACAGTTTTAATGCCTCTAAAGTCCTTTTTCTTTCCTAGTCCCAAGGCAGATTCTCTGGGCCTAGACTAAATATAATACAATAGTGGCAGCTGGGAGCTTGACAGTGTTTATGAAGAATTGCAGCTGATGATCAGTGACTTGTTACATTGTTTATGACAGTGATGGAAATTACTGAGAGGCTAAGATGAAGATGCCCTACTGTTAAGTCTACGAAAAGATGAAAATGAAAAATTAAATAAATAAATAGATCAATATAAGGGTTTTAATCATCTTCAAAATATTCAGATAGTAAAATGGGATTGATTTTGATTAGTTAACAACAGACGTTCTATCACAGAACATAGCTGAGATGCAAGTGGGTTCGATAAAATATTGTACATTTTATAAATGGCAGTTCTAAATATGAGCAACATAAAATTCCCATTATGGACCAACAATGGCAGCATAAAAAAAGTAGATAATTAAAATCCAAAACATAAAGAAAAAACAAAAGAAATGTACAATTAAACAAATTTCACAGCTGTACAAACATTAAATTACACATCTCACCTTTTTGGGAGTTTAACACAAAAGTTGGCAGATTATTAAGCCTGGAGAAGTAATAAAGCAGTGATAAGTGCAAAGTGATAATGCACCAGCCATTCAGCTCCTAACTGTGAATTTACATATTGGAGCTGATTGGCTGGTGCGTTATCACCTTGCACTTATCACTGTTATATATCACTTCTCCAGGGTTAATACATCTGCCCCACTTGAGATGTTCCTAAATAAATGTAATCAAAAGTATGCAACATTTTACATATGCTTTTTTTTAGAAAGAAATATTTTTTTAAAGTTTCTTTTCTAAATATTCCACCTCTATTTTCCCAAGATACATTTAACATTTTATTTCATGACTAAGCGGGTGACATGTTCTTTGCCCCTACTAACCATGCCAAAGTTGATGTCCAACTCAGTAAATAAGTCATAGGTGATAAATTGGTCAAGGCAAAAACAAACAACGAGGTGCATTTCCAATCAGTATAATAAGCACATAAACTTCCCCCGTCTTTTAATTATTTAATAATCTGTTGCTTACAGAATGAATGCTCATATGGGAACTGATTTGTTTTGCCAAACTCTGCTCCTTGCACATTGTCTTTACATATTTAGCATTGTTCTCTCCACGTGTCAGGAATACTATATACCTGGAAGCCTAAGGTATCATTTTTCAGTTAGTAACTGTATCTATTAGCATATGCTTTTCCCATGGTTTGTGTACTTATTCCAAGCATGTGCTTTTTTACAATGCAGAACACAAGAGACTTGTTTTGTAAGATTAATGAAGGTCACCAAAATTCTCAAAAGTATTCTGATAATTAAGGCTTTGTTTATCAAAAACAAGTTACATTAAGAGCAAAAAGATTCATGGTAATTATTCATAATCTTAACAATTCAAGTGTAGCCACCTCATTTGTGCATTTAATTCTTCTTGTTAATGTTTTGCATAAATCTGCATAATTACTTGAGTTGCCTGTTGTAATTTTGACAGCTATTGAGTTCATGTGCACTAAACTATATCAAAAGCTTGGCGTGCTGAATATTTATAATTTCACTTATGTTACTGGGATAACATTTATTATAACAATATTTTAGTTTTCAGAAAGTTGACAGTATACTTGGTGAATTACTACTGAACACAGATCTTATTAATTGATACGATGATACAGAAATAATTCAATAAATACACATGCAAGTTTTGTGTTTGAAACACCCAATGAGACTTTCTAACATTAAATAGGATACATATTATAAATCATAAGGTATATATATTGTGATATCTAACTACTATACCATAAGAAATGCCAACACTACCAACCTTAATATATGAATCTTTACTGAACGTAAGTTTAGCCTTTCAGATAAAGGTGTATATGTATTATATTATGCATTTTTTTATTTGCACATTATCAGCACTTTTTGCCAATTGTTGCCACAGATATGTCTACAGTATATTATACATATGTGTACTAGCCGGAGAGGTTCTGTGTAATCCTAACTCTCCATCATGCAGTTTCGGCCCACTCACATCAGTGTGTTGCTGATGGAAATCAAACTGTTTCCTTCTTTTGTGCATTATTCATGAGTGATCCAGTAAGGCCATGCATGCACACAAAACATTCTGCCCGATTTTGGACTGCACATATGTAAACCGGCAAGGCTATGTGTGAGCCGAAGGAAATGAAGATGCAATCAGACATCACAAGCCCTACAGGTAAGCATAATGCCATCCTGAGAACAATTATTACTTTACTGTAACTAAATATGTGAAATGTGGCGCTACGATATGTAGGTGACACAAGGATGCAAAAATAAACAATATATCAGAGAAATCTGCATTTGATAATTGTGCTGAAGAGAAAGGTTTTGTTTCCCCAGCAAAAAGGACAAGGAAGTGTTATGTTTTTTCATAGTCTTCTAAATGCCAAATATTATCATTTTTATGTATTAGCATTCATTTCTATAATTTATATACAGTAGTTTCTGTATATTCCATTGTGCATTACAATTGAAATTTCCAATGAGCTTACTCTACTTGTTTGTTTCTTTTACTTTATCTTTAATATTAATATGTTTAATAGTTCAAATCAATCAGATTATCTCCACTTAACAATAAAAGATAAAAAAAGAACCAGCAAACTCACTGTACATTGGTAAGAGATGAGCGGGTTTGGTTTCCTAGAAACCAAATCCACCAAAACTAACCAATTCCGAGAGAATCTGGGTCCTGGCTCAGATCTTCCTGCCATGGTCGGATCTCAAAACAAGGCAAAAACATCATCTCGAAGCGTCGAATCTCCTGAGTTTTTGATTTCGGCGTCATTTGAAATTCCCATTGAAATCTATGGGCAGACTGTTGATTGGCTGAGAGAGCTGTTCCCATGGCTCGCAGTCAATTAGCGCTCCCCCACAGACTTCCCTCCAAACACAGCAATAAGGATCTGTGGTTTACGCTCCTCTGTTGTCCTTACAACTTGCTTCTCCAGGGTCAGAAGCCGCTGGCACCAGTCCTGCAGCCAGTTATACAGATACAGTGCAGCCAGAAAATATTGCGATTTTTATAAACTGGATAGCAAAGACCAAGACACAGTGCGGATAAGACGTTTCAAGACTATACTGTGGGGATAGAGTCAGGGGCTCCGTGTGGCATCACTGCTAATGATGGGGAGACCCCTATATCTGTACCTGCTACCCATATGCCTATACCTTCTACCCCTGTGCCTATACCTTCTACCTCTATACCTGTACCTGCTACCCCTGTACCTGTACCACTACCTACTAACACTGTTCCTATAACTGCTACCCCAATACATGTAATTACAATCCATTTGACTGTTTCTACTATCCCTGTGCCTGTATCTACTATACCCCTTTACAAGATGTACAGTGTGTTAGGGTTTTACAGTAGCCCCCAATCTATTCACGCAGCAGATATAGGGTGGGACATAGCTCAGTAAAATATATGTGATGTGTCCAATGTTCAGTAGTATGTATGTGTATGGAGTGTGCAATGCTCAGTATTTATATATATATATATATATATATATTGGGCGAGATTCAATTCTTTTCACCTCTTTCCACACCCGTTCTGTTTCTGCCCTCAGGGTGTTGTATCATTATTTCAGCTCGCTATCCCCGGAGTAGCAAGGCAACCAACCCTTTACACAACTAAACCTGATTACTATGGGCACAATATGCACGAAAACGGAGATCATTTTAGAAAGGAAATTGGGTGTGATATATCATTTGAATCTCACCCATTGTATCAAAATACTTCAGAGAGAGCACTCGCCAGTCTTCTTTAGAAAATTCAAGAATAGAGTTTAATTTGCATACATTACAGCACCGGTGATGTAATGTATGTGAATTAAACTCTATTCTTGAATTATCTAAAGAAGACTAGTGAGTGCTCTCTCTGAAGTATTTGGATATATTATGGAAGACTATGGAGGAACTCTGTGGAACGCTTGAGATTGTTTTGCACACCAGCCGGATGCGTGTAGGAAGTTTGTGAGTGCCGCTACACAGTAAGGATCATATATATATTGTGTGTGTGCAGTGCTCAGTATTGTATGTATGGTATGTGCAATTCTCAATATTATGTATATGGTGTGTGCAATGCTCAGTATTTTATATATATATATATATATATATATATATGTATAGTGTGTGCAATGCTTAGTATTGTATATATGGTGTGTGCAATGCTCAGTATAATATATTTATAGTGCATGCAATGCTCAGTGTAAAATATATAGTGTGTGCAATGCTCAGTATTATATGTATAATACGTATAGTGGGTGTAATGCTCAGTATAACATGTATAATATGTATATTGGGTGCAATGCTCAGTATAATATATACAGTGCATGCAATGCTCAGTGTAAAATATATAGTGTGTGCAATGCTCAGTATTATATGTATAATACGTATAGTGGGTGTAATGCTCAGTATAACATGTATAATATGTATATTGGGTGCAATGCTCAGTATAATATATACAGTGCATGCAATGCTCAGTATTATATGTATAGTGTTTACAATGCTTAGGACATTTTTTATGGCTGACCGGAGATCTCAGTGTTACCTGCTATATGTCATTTTACATGAAATATTTGAGTTCAAAACATAAAAAAGTAACTAAAAACAAAGTATTGCATACTCATATTGGACTCTAAAATTGCCGATTCATGAAGTGCTAGCTAGTGCTGGGATTTGAACATGGACACATTACTAGCATGTACAATAATTGACATGAGGTAGAATAGCCTATCCAACTTCCAGAACAGGAATATTACTTTGCTTTAAGGATACCACAGATCTCAGACCCTGAGATAATCTCACCTTGGACTGCTAACTACACTATGCCCAAAATGAAGCACTGAATCACATGACAAATCTGAAACGACAAGGCTGAGTTCTATTGGAAATTAAGAACATTGCCAAGGTTCATAACAGGAGAGCATGTCTCAAGCAATCCATTCAAAAGAACCACTCAATCACTTTATTATATAGGAGAAAACTGGCATATTAACATTTTGATAAGTTAAAGAAAAAGTTGGAAAAGTTTAAATGGTGCATGATGTCCCAATTGTCCGAAATGAAAAAATGTCAACCAGCATCAACTCAAAAGTGTAAATAGAGCTTTGCAGCTTCAGTATTAAATCATTTGCATCTGATGCCTGAAAGAAAAAAGGGGCATATCAACCATAGGCTAACAAAATTTTAGATTACATTGTTTCCCAAATTATACTTTTAAAATAACGTATAGAGCTCACTATTCATATATATTGAGGGCTCCTATTTTATTAAACATCCCTGTAACATCAAGATAGATTAATCGTTGGAACTATCCAATAGATTGTTATATTTTATTCAAAATTCCCTGTTAATCAATATGCATCAGTTATTTTATTTAGTTATTTATTAGTTATTATTTATGTATTTATTTATTGCATTTAGTTCTTTAAATGATAGAAAAAAAAGAATCATTTTGTTTATAAACTGCCATAAAAATGGAACAACACTAACAAATTAGCATGCTGCATATTCATTCCTGTAATGTGCTATGCCCTTCTGTGACAGTATACAAGGCAGAAGACTCATTATACATATCTTGTTATACTACTGTTCCTAGTCATTAGCTGTAGACATAAATAAATAAAAAATATGCACCCATACTATCCAATCAAATAATATCTGATAATATTCTAGTGCAATCTAGACTAATAGAAGCAAATGTTTGACTAGGCTGTTGTTGTGCTATATTTATCATGTTATAAAATTAGTCTACTCTAGAGCTAACACAATTCCAGCTTAAGTGTGACAAAGTCATGAATCTTTGTAATGCTTCTGTTTACTTCTGCCCAAGCCTAGTTGCTGTTTTATTGGATGAAGAGCAATTAAAATTGTGAGTTCTTTTATAACTTATTCAATTAATTAGATGCCTTAATAATCTACAGTATAAAGATACCAACATATTGTAAATATGTTCCATAATTAACTTCTCACATATTTTATATTTCCCATTTATAACAGAAAAATTTGAGAGTTCTATAAAATTTAATGGAACACCTCTCAATTTCTTTGTTTTCTTAATTTTTGCATAAAATATTGTAATATTGTAATAAATAATAGAAATTATTTAATAAACTGAAAATTTCCAAAGTATGATGTGGACAATAAACAAATTACTTGTTTAACTACTAAATAACACTTCACACAATGATTTGAATTTTGCTACAATGGACACAATATAATATGATCCAGTTGTCTAAATCTCTAATTCATACCTGATCGCAGCAGCAAATTTGTTAGCTGATGGGCAAGACTATGTGCACTGCGGGGGAGGGGGCAGATATAATGAGCCGAGAGAGTTAGATTTGGTTGGGGTGTCTTCAAACTGAAATCTAAATTGCAGTTTAAAAATAACAGCCATTATTTACCCTGCACAGAAACATTATAACCCACCCAATTATAACTCTCTCTGCAAATGTTATATCTGCCACACCTGCAGTGCACATGGTTTTGCCCATCAGCTAACAAATTTGCTGCTGCGATCAGGTCTGAATTAGGCCCCAAGTCTGAAAACATGCAGATTTTAAGTTAACTTTGTATTGTATTAAAAGGACCAATGTTTTAAAAGGAAACCGCAACCTGGTTTTGTCTTTAAAAATATCACCACATTAAATCTTTCTGCAAAATCATAGAAAAAGTTATTTTTTTCCCCCAGATTTGGACACTATCACATTTAGCACAATAAGAACATATACCATTTTCAGGTTTGAAGCTTTTCATAATATGTCTAAATTAGTAAAGCTAGAGATAGAGCATTGCCATACTGAAATACAATTTGTAATATTAGATATTCAATGGAAAATTAAAATAGATCCTCTGTTAATTTACAATGAAACATTTTTATAATAGTAAATAGAATTAAATATACACAAACCTATAAAAACAGAATTATTACTTCATTGCCTGATTCTTAATGATTGATTCCTTTGGGGATCCTTGCTCTACTGAACAGCTTTCCAATGATTAGGAGGAAGTAAGCTTTTCACCTAATGTAACCTATCCCACCTTTATATACTTGAGAGGACATCATTGATCTATGAATGTTCTGCTTAATATCTAGATGGTTTTTTGAGGTTCTTTCAAAAGATGAAAAATTAAGACAATTTTCATGTTTTCCACTTTAACCGAATCTCATAATCTTTCTGATTACATCATCAATAAAATCACAAGGACAATTCAATTGTTTAGAGGTTAGTGTAGTTAGTATTGCATTTGGTTTATGAGAGTGTGATTAAGGATTTTTTGTTATTTTTTCCCCCTTTTTATGTTAGACTGTGTTTAATGTTAATTATTAAACTAAAGAGTCAGTAACGTACAGTATGTTATTTTTATAATCCGATACATAATAGAAACTAAAAAACAACAACATGGTTTGGGTTTTTCAAGTTCACATTTGGAGTGGAGCCTTGACAGCAAAGGAATTATGATAAATAAAAAGTTGCAGTGTGATATACAATGGAAGAACAACGGCACTTCTGTTTCGTATATTTTGTTAAACAGGATGCTTTGTGCATCTTTCTAACAGAAGGGATTGGGTTTTCTTCCAACTTGGGTTTTGCCTTTTCCTTAGAATTCTTGGAACTTTTGCAGTATCTGTTCTTCTATCATCTGTATATGTTCTTCTATCATCTACTTTGTTCTACTCTTTTCTTGACGCAATGTACTAAAGGCATGGCTAAACATGTAAGTGATACATTATACTGTATTTCAAGAAGTATAATACTATATTTAGCAATGTTTTTGAGAATTTCTACAACAAATATTTCTGAAGCTTTCTTTACCAAAAACCCAAGTTTTAAAGCCAGGGATGGCATTCTGTATTTCTTTGTAGTCCTTTTGTTATTATTATTATTATTATTTTTTACAACAGGCATCTTGTTTAGAGGTTCTAAAAGAAAGATTAAAAATAGTGTTGCACAGAAATCGGTTAGTTACCAAATGTAGTTGCAGGGGGGCCATCTTCATGCAACAAGCAATTTTAATAAGTTCCATAACTGATAATCATCTTTGTTGTGCAGTCCTTCTAGCATACTATACAAAGCATTGCATACCTAACATAATATACTTAGCATAACATACCTAGCATAATATACAAAGCATGAAATACCTAATATACCTAGCATGACATACCAAGTATAATATACCTAGCATAACATACCTAGCATAATATACCTAGCATAAAGAACTTAACATGACATACCTAGCATAATATACCTAGCATGACATACCAAGCATAATGTACCTTGCATTGCATTCCTAGCATAACATACCTAGCAAAACATACCTAGCATAATGTACCTAGCATAACATACCTAGCATAACATACCTAGCATAATATACCTAGCATAACATACATAGCATGACATACCTATCATGATTCATGACATACCTAGCATAATATACATAGCATAATATACCTAGTATAACATACCTAGCATACTATACCTAGCATAATATACCTAGCATGACATACCTAGCATAATATACATAGCATAACATACCTATTGTAGCATAATATACCTAGCATAACATACCTAGCAAAATATACCTACTGTAGCATGACATACAGTACCTAGCATTATATACCTAGCATGACATACCTAGCATAATATACCTAGCAAGACATATCTAGCATAATATACCTAGCATAACATACCTAGCATAATATACAAAGCATGAAATACCTAATATACCTAGCATGACATACCAAGTATAATATACCTAGCATAACATACCTAGCATAATATACCTAGCATAAAGAACTTAACATGACATACCTAGCATAATATACCTAGCATGACATACCAAGCATAATGTACCTTGCATTGCATTCCTAGCATAACATACCTAGCAAAACATACCTAGCATAATGTACCTAGCATAACATACCTAGCATAACATACCTAGCATAATATACCTAGCATAACATACATAGCATGACATACCTATCATGATTCATGACATACCTAGCATAATATACATAGCATAATATACCTAGTATAACATACCTAGCATACTATACCTAGCATAATATACCTAGCATGACATACCTAGCATAATATACATAGCATAACATACCTATTGTAGCATAATATACCTAGCATAACATACCTAGCAAAATATACCTACTGTAGCATGACATACAGTACCTAGCATTATATACCTAGCATGACATACCTAGCATAATATACCTAGCAAGACATATCTAGCATAATATACCTAGCATAACATACCTAGCAAAATATACCTACTGTAGCATGACATACCTAGCATGACATACCTAGCATATAATACCTAGCATAACATACCTAGCATACTATACCAAGCATAACATACCTAGCATACTATACCAAGCATTATACCTAGCATAACATACCTAGCATACTATACCAAGCATTATACCTAGCATAATATACCTAGCATAACATAACTAGCCTAATATACCAAGCATTATATAAATAGCATAATATACCTAGCATAGCATACTGTACCTAGCATAATATACCCAGTATTTCATACTTAGCATAATATACCTAGTATAACATACTATACCTAGCATAACATACCTAGCTTAATATACCTAGCACAACATACCTAGCATAATATACCTAGCAGTGGCGTGCGGTGAGGTCAGTGGCTGGTGAGGCACTGCAGCCATAAAGTCCGCCGAATCCCGCCGATGACCCCTACCAACGCTGAGCCAAAGCCCACTACTGCCCCTGAGCCGATGCCCGCTACCCCTACCACCGCCAATGGCTTACAAAATCGCCCTCCATCATCTGCCCCGACCCTCCAAAACTAATTTGCATCTCAGTCCGATGCCGCCACCATTGCCCGGAGCCTGCCTGCTTATCAAACATGTGATGAGCAGGCGGCTAATATATTGTACATTTTTATAGAAGAAAAAAATAGTGTTTGGGACTGGGGGAGAGTGGGAGGAGAACATGAATGCAATTTTGTTGTCCAGGGCTTCCATTAACTTAATAGCACCGTGGGTGTGGCGCTATTAAGTTAATGGAAGTCCTGGACAACAAAATAGCCAGCAGTGGGTGACAGGGAGAGGGTGACGCCAAAGAGAGGTTGACAGCACTGGGTGACAGGGAGTGGGTGACGCCAGGGAGAGGGTGGCACGCTATGTTTGTATTTGCCTATGTCTGTATGTGCTGCTCTATGTCTGTATGTGCCTATGTCAGTATGTGCTCCTGTATGTCCGTATGTGCCTATGTCCATATGTGCTCCTGTATGTCCGTATGTGCTCATGTATGTCCATATGTGCCTATGTCTGTATTTGCTCCTGTATGTCCGTATGTGTCTATGTTTGTGTTCCTTTAAGTCCGTTTGTGGCACACAGGGCCGGTGCTAGGGTGTTTGGTGCCCTCCTGCATACTATAAATTTGCGCCCTCCCATACAAAGCAGTGACATGTATACACATAATGCTACCTGCAGCAGTGCCGCTTACACACGTAATGCTCCCTGTACCAGTGACGCTTTCACACGTAACGCCCCCTGTACCAGTGACGCTTACACACATAACGCCCCCTGTGCCAGTGATGCTTACACACGTAACGCTCCCTGTACCAGAGACGCTTTCACACGTAACGCCCCCTGTACCAGTGACGCTTACACACATAACGCCCCCTGTGCCAGTGACGCTTACACATGTAACGCCCCCTGTACCAGTGACACTTACACATGTAACGCCCCCCTGTACCAGTGACGCTTACACAAGTAACACCCCCTGTGCCAGTGACGCTTACACACGTATCGCCCCCTGTACCAGTGACGCTTTCACACGTAACGCCCCCTGTATTAGTGACGCTTACACACATAACGCCCCCTGTACCAGTGACGCTTACACAAGTAACACCCCCTGTACCAGTGACGCTTACACACGTATCGCCCCCTGTACCAGTGATGCTTTCACATGTAACGCCCCCTGTACCAGTGACGCTTACACACATAACGCCCCCTGTACCAGTGACGCTTACACAAGTAACACCCCCTGTACCAGTGTCGCTTACACACGTATCGCCCCCTGTACCAGTGACGCTTTCACACGTAACGCCCCCTGTACCAGTGACGCTTACACACGTAACGCCCCCTGTAGCAGTGACGCTTACACACGCAACGCTCCCTCTAGCAGTGATGCTTATACACGATATGCCGCAGTCACACACACACAGATACATACTGTACATACATTACACACATACACATACATACACACACACACACTTTCACTCAATCACATCACCACCCCCCTCGTGTCATCTCTCAGCACGCCATCACCTCTCCCCTCGTGTCATCTCTCAGCACGCCATCACCTCCCCCCTCGTGTCATCTCTCAGCACGCCATCACCTCCCCCCTCGTGTCATCTCTCAGCACGCCATCATCTCCCCCCTCGTGTCATCTATCAGCACGCCATCATTTCCCCCCTCGTGTCATCTCTCAGCGCGCCATCATCTCCCCCCTCGTGTTATCTCTCAGTACGCCATCACCTCCTCCCTCGTGTCATCTCTCAGCACGCCATCACCTAACTCCTTGTGTCATCTCTCAGCACACCATCATCTTGAACTAAGAATTGGCGAGGTAGGCCACATAGCAGGCTAGCAGACATACATTGTGCTCAACAACAACAGCTTAATACTGTATGTACATCTAGGATTAGTAGCAGCGGAGTGTTGGCCTGCTGCCGGTATACTTGGGTACAGAATAACATGAAGGAATATGAGACAATAGACAGCTGGACACAACATATAAACAATGTTCTCATCCAATCCTCCAGCGGGGTATGTGCTCAATGCTGTTCAATAAGTGACTATTAGCCCATTTTTCTTTATTTGTTCTGTGCAGGGAAATACACTTACATTGGATTACCTTCCCTGTACCTTTAGGAATGAAATAAAAGCAGGTAAGCAATTGCTTGAAGTGTGTATGGCAGAGCTGCGCTGTTGCGCTTCCTTACTGCGCTCCAATGACACTCACTTTTAACTTATAAACTAAAAGTGAGTGACATTGGAGCACAGTACGGAAGCGCAACAGCACAGCTTTGCCATACACACTTCTAACACTGAAGCTGCACACAAACAGCCGAGTGCATTAACCAGTAGTGAAGCACAGTAGATCAAACTGTTGCATACCTGCCTTTATTTCCTTCCACCACGGGCAGGTAGGAGGACAGCAGCTTCGCCTTCTCCTCCGCTCCTCATCATCATAGCCAGATAGCGCGGACGGGCGGCCTTGAGCGGCCACAGCACACAGGACAGATGCAGTCAGACTTCGAAGAGCGTGGGTGGGAGGACAACAGCTTCACCTGTGAAAGTGCAGGAGAAGGCGCTGAAGTGCTGCAACTAAGCGGCGCTGGCGCTGGCAGTGCTTACATATATTACTGACCTTTGCCTTTGAAATGAGAGTAGACGGCCTGCGGAGGACGGACCCGCTGCATCCGAGTGACTGTGCGCACACAGGGAGACCGAGCTAGCCGGCTCCCTGAGCAGTGCAGGGTGCTGAGGTCCGGGAGCTTAGCTCCCAGTGCCCCAGCGCCATGTGCAGACAGAGAAGGCGCTCAGACGGAGCTTGTTATCTGCACTGGGACCGGGAGCTCAGCTTACCGCTGCACACACCCCCGAATCCACCACTGCCCAATTACCTCCTTCTCAGTGACAGGGACGTGCTTTCATATGGGCTGAAAGCACGCCCCTGTCAAAGCGGCACTTATACCAGTGCCGCTTGCAGGGCTTTTTTTCAATGGGATTTTACTCCCTGCTGCTTGGCCCCGCCCACCGCTTCCGGCACTTTAACATAGCCAGCAGGAGGCACCGACAGCGGTGCCTCCTAAACACTTTTAATATGTACTTTTGCAAAGATCGAAATGATTAAAATAATACAAATATACTTATGACACAAAATCTGTGTCATAAGTATCTTCTTTGTATTATTTGAATCATTAATGACAGGGGAGGCACTGCCTCCCCTGACTGCACGTCCCTGATACCTAGCATGACATACCTAGCATAATATACCTAGCATGACATACCTAGTATACAGTAGTATACCTAGCAAACACAACAGTGTCTTCCATTCTATTTTTGTGTTCCCTTTCTCCTTTGCCATTCCTATACGGAATATAGGCATATTTTTCTTTTGGAGGGATTTTAATATTATCTCAACCTACCGCAATGCTTTTTAAAGAAAAAAATTGTGATCATGGTAACGGACACCTTAGAGACATAGCCGCAACTGTATGCCTTTAAAAGTCAATGTCATTTTTTAAATCTATTATGACATGCTATATTCAATGGTTTTGAATCTTAGGGAATCTGGGGAAGAAGATTTTTTAAAGTGTTGAGTACAGTAAAATGTGTTTTTTTTTACCTTATTTATATCCCAATATTTGTATTTTAGGGATTATTCAGAGATGAATGCAGATGGCTGCATATGCAGCCAGATCTGCATTCATCTCTGCACTTGCTGGGGGCTGCCCAGTACAGGGCAAGGCCACCCAGCATGCGTAATGCAACCTCCCAATGAGTATCAGATCAAAGGTTGACCCCTGGCAGCGCAACCTGGCTGTGCTGTCAGTAGGGTGGCCAATCCCGGGATTAGAATCCCGGGATTTAGGCCTAAAATTGGCCGGGACTCAATCCAGGATTTGGAGCTTCCAATCCTGGGGATTTCGGGATTAGAGAGCCACCTTGTTTTTTCTATGCCAGGCAGCATTGAACGTCCTCAGGAGGCTTAGACGCTGCCCAGCTCCCTCCTTCCGCCTCCCACTGCACCCAGGCTGCAAACTGCGCAGTGTGACGTGAAATCAGAGGTCACGCTGCCCAGTCTGATGCCAGCTGCCCATGCTGCCAAGATTGCACTTCACCACCCACTGCTGCACCTGCTCACACTTCCAGAGGATAACGTGTAGTTCTGTGGGCTGGGCGGGTCTGGAAAGGGGGTGGGGGCACTGATACCCGGATTGAAAAAAAAGCCTTGGGATTGGCCTTCCTAGCTGTCAGGTGGTCAGCGGCCATTTTATTGGAGCGGCTGCATGTGATATCACACAGCCTACCTGAAAATGGTCCCGCCCCGCCCTTATTCACTCCACCCCCCAACGCTGCATCACTGCCCTGAAAATGCCCGTCACTATCAATCACATTGCAGTTGCATCCATCGGGATGCAACTGCAATGTGTGTGTCCATGCGGCCACTGTACATGCACATTTTTCAGCCACCGGCAAATTGTGCTGCGCACCGCAATAGTGGCGGGGTCTGAATAACCCCCTTTAGCTTCTTTTTGACCCACAATTTTTTTCTACAGCTGGACTGTATATTGTAAAAAATGTTTCAGTCTCTTTATATTTTCATACAGCAATGTTTTTGAAATAAGTGGTATGTATATATGGTATGTACTGTATGAATCTACATAGTTTACATCTTCTCGGGTGAAGGTCCAGCTAACTCCTCTTCCTCCTTACTCTCCTCCTCACTCTCCTCCTCCTGCCTCTCCTGCTCCTCACTACCTACCTCCTCCTCCTCACTATCAGGCTGCTGCATGATCACCACCTCCTTCTCCTCCTCCATCCTCTGCTGACCACCATCGCTCCTGAAAGCCATAAAATGCTGCTGAAACTTACAATCTCTACAATCTCTCTCTCTCTCTCTCTCTCTCTCTCTCAGTAATGCTCTCCTTTTCAAACACCTCTCAAACCTACCAAAGAACAAAATGGCAGAGGTGGAACATACTGTATATAGGAGCTGTGAGGTACAAATCAGGTGACTTCTGGGTGACAATAGGTACAGTAAATTCCTCTTATTTGAGTGCTATAAAAAAATACTTTTTTAAATATGCTTCCAAAATATAGCACTACTTGTATAAACAAAAGTTTTGTTTAAAAAAACAAACAAAAAAAAAAAACACTAATAGGCAAAAATTTAATATCTGTTTGTTTACAAGAAATATATAAAGTTGTTCCTAGATAAATTGGTAAAAGTGTATGTAGTCTGGGGTAAAGGCAAAAAACAGCTCTGGTCATTATGAGGTTAATCTTGATTTATTTAACAAAAATCTGTTTAATCTCTGTAAGTCGTTATTACAAATCCTTATGTTTATGTTTGTTTTCAGTATTGCATGATAATGTGTAGCTATAAGTACCTATAAAATAAGAGAATTCACCATATAAAAACAACAAAAAATGGATTCTAGTTTGCAAAATATGAAATTCAATAGTGTTCTCTTTCACAAGGTCTCATCCACTAATACACTCTTCCTCTGTGTTGCACCAGATTTGATATTGAATACAGCTCATATGAGTAAATGGTGATTTTTATCTCATGCTAATATGGGCTGAATTATTCTCATGACTGCACTCAATTTATTGGAGGGAGACAATTTTACATATGACTGGTCATGTAAGATAATACTCTTACTAATCATTTTATATATAGTTCAAAGCAATATCTACTCAACCATAACTGAATTTCCAGGAATCCTACTGAGGGCTAAGCTACACTAGCGATTTCTTTCCTGGGACAAATCGTTCCTATGAGTCTCTTCTGTCACATATAGAGTTGTATGGCACTATTTATTTATTTATTAACAGTTATTTATATAGCGCACACATATTCTGCAGAGCTTTACAGAGAATACAGTAATTGTGCATTCACATCAGTCCCTGCCCCAGTGGAGCTTCCAATCTACAGTATATTCCCTGCCACATATACATGTGCACACATTCACGCTAGCGTTAATTTTAGTTGGGAGCAAAATAACCTACCAATATATTTTTGGATTGTGAGAGGAAACTGGTGCAAGTACGGGGAGAGTATACAAACTCCACACAGTTAGGGCTATGGTGGGAATCGAACCCGTGACCTCAGTGGCTTGAGGCAGTAATGATAACCATTACACCATACATACTGCCCTAACTATACTTATAAATGTTCATCCCTTTCCTCTCTGTCAGTGTTGCATCTTGCTGCATTGTTTCTGATCATGCTTGATTTTTCTTCCTAAAATGCAATCTATGCGGATCATTTATATTATAAAAAACGGCTTTTCACCTTGCACTTATCCATCTGCCTCATTCTTAAAGAGGTGCAAACTCACATGCCAGATATTTACACACATCTATTACTTTAGGGTCACTAATTACAATGGCCCAGACTTCTTGGAGAGGCCAGTCGGGGGCCCAGATCTTTGCCCGTCCCCCACTCTTCCATCTTACCTATTAGTTGGCTGCAGCCTGGTGGGTCCATGGAGGCTGCTGTCGCTGCCTAAAGGGGGGAGAGCAATCGCACCCCCCATCACCCCGGATCTGACTGAGCCCCCCTTGTGCAGGTCTTAATTTACCTTTTTTTTAAAGGGGTGGGGTCACCCCTCTGGGATTAAGCAACTTCCCCTGCATTAGCAAGTACTGGGAGAGCTTTCTACATCATTGCTTAGCTGTTGTGTGCCCCCTATCTTGCGGACTGGTAACATTGCTAAAATATTTTCTATATATTTTTTAGATTCTCTCAGGCAAGATATCTGCAGTTGCAAACACACAATCTTCTTTATTTTTTGAAGTTTTTGCAGTTTGTGTAACTAAATTAAAATACAGTACAGTATGTGTATCAGGATGGAAATCTGTCAAGTGTAAGGTTTAAAATGGATGGTATTGCTGCATAGGCGTTTCTATAATGGGTGCAGTGTCCAGGGGGGCGCACACCAAACACACTGCACCCATAAAATATACTTAGCCCTCCGGAGTCCCACGACGGAGGCCCTGCTGTGCGGGCACAGATCACTCAGAAAATGGCTGCCGCGGCAATGTCCGAGTGATTTGCGCATGCGCACTGGAGGTGTCCCCGGGAACAAGGAGCAGGTGAGGAGGGCGCCCGTGATGGAGGCTGCATGTGGGTCCAATCCTCTCCTAAATTGTCCCTGTGTTGCAGCGATATTATGGTGATTTTGCTTTGATAAATCAAACAATTTGCAAAAGAGTGGAGATCTCACCAAATCTTTGATAAATTTCCCACTTAATTACCTTAATCTTTGGAATGTAAATTACAAGTTGTTATAAAAGTGAGGGAAAGTTTTAAAGTTGTGTTGACTTGTTTGTAGTGAATAGAGTGCTTGTGTGTTCCCTAGACCCATTCGCGAGTAAGAAGAATGCAGAATCTGTACATTATGTTCACCTACTAAATAGAAAATATAAACACACAGGGGCGTCACTTGCCTTAGCCACATACGGTACAGTTTGTAGACTCCATGCGCACGCTGATAAAAAGGGGTGTGGCTTTGCAGGAAGGGGGTATGGCCTCACTATGGGGGTCAAGTATTTGTTGGGCTGCCCCCTGGAGTCTGTCTTGTCTGCATCCAGCTACTATACTGTAACAGGAGCTGGAATTTTGGTGTCAAATCTTGGCAGGTGACACCCGGGAGAGGCTTGCACCCCTGTAGTGATGCCACTGTAAATAATGTAGTTTCTGAAGTTTTGCACTTACATAAATTATCTTTATTGACTTTAATGGAAGTGAAATGTAAAAGATAAGAAATGCTAAGAGTAAGGCAAATTGCTAATGACCATTAAAATCCTAGAAACTGTTCAATTATTGAAGTACAGTAATTTATTTTCCATTATTTTAAGTCATGTTGAATAATATTTTTCCATTGTTTACATTGTTAAAATTAGAGAGGTGCGGGTTCAGATTTAACCAGATTTACTCAGATCTCAAATTGTCGTCTTATTAGCTATCTGGCTGTCACGTGTTTTGGAAAGCCAATAAGAAAAACGTGCACTAATTTGGTATTAAGAACCAAGTAAATCCAAACCTGCACCCATCTAGTTAAATTTAGAGATGAGCACTGACTTCGTGTTTTGGTTTTGGTTTTGCAAAATGAGGAATCTGCACTTACTTAGAAACATAAGGGGTATATTGTCATAAATAGAGCAACATAGGTCTGGTCCACCCAATGGGATGTAGTTATGCGACCGGTGGTCAGGAGACCGCCGATCACAATACCTCCGCCTACATCCCACACCCTCACAATCCCGATGGTCGGCATGCCGACCAGCAGGGAGTATTCCCACTCGTGGGTGTCCAAGACACCCATAGAGTGGGAATAGAACCTGTAGTCGCCACCGAGCCCACAAGGGGCTTGTTGCACTCACCCCACCCTGCCGGCATTCCGTGGAGGTATGCTGACCGGTGATATGCTGACCTGCAGTCACGCATATCACACCCCACCCAATAACCGTTTCAACCACAAATTATTTTCTTAAGGAGCTCCTATAATGTTCTTTTTTTACTCTAAAATCCTTTTGAGTCTATATCTTAAGGGCCCTACACACTGTACATTTTCCGCCAAGGTGCCCAACGGCTGATATGGCCGACGGAGGACCCAACAGTGGGGGGGGGGGAGGGGGTTGGGTGAGTGGGGGAGTGAAATCTATTCACTATCCCCATCACCCGGCCCCATAGCCCTGCATGCTAATATGGACGATATTGTCCACATTGGCTTGTAGGCATAAACTAGCCATGTATACACACTAGAGATGAGCGGGTTCGGTTTCTCTGAATCCGAACCCGCCAGAACTTCATGTTTTTTTTCACGGGTCCGAGCGACTCGGATCTTCCCGCCTTGCTCGGTTAACCCGAGCGCGCCCGAACGTCATCATGACGCTGTCGGATTCTCGCGAGGCTCTGATTCTATCGCGAGACTCGGATTCTATATAAGGAGCCGCGCGTCGCCGCCATTTTCACACGTGCATTGAGATTGATAGGGAGAGGACGTGGCTGGCGTCCTCTCCGTTTAGAATAGATTAGAGAGACACTTGATTTACTAATTTTGGGGAGCATTAGGAGTACTCAGTACAGTGCAGAGTTTTGCTGATAGTGACCAGTGACCACCAGTTTTATTTATAATCCGTTCTCTGCCTGAAAAAAGCGATACACAGCACACAGTGACTCAGTCACATACCATATCTGTGTGCACTGCTCAGGCTCAGGCCAGTGTGCTGCATCATCTATTATCTATATATAAATAATATTATATATATCTGTCTGACTGCTCAGCTCACACAGCTTATAATTGTGGGGGAGACTGGGGAGCACTACTGCAGTGCCAGTTATAGGTTATAGCAGGAGCCAGGAGTACATAATATATTATATAGTGAGTGACCACCAGACACACAGTGCAGTTTATTTAATATATCCGTTCTCTGCCTGAAAAAAGCGATACACACAGTGACTCAGTCAGTCACATACCATATCTGTGTGCACTGCTCAGGCTCAGGCCAGTGTGCTGCATCATCTATATATATTATATATCTGTCTGACTGCTCAGCTCACACAGCTTATAATTGTGGGGGAGACTGGGGAGCACTACTGCAGTGCCAGTTATAGGTTATAGCAGGAGCCAGGAGTACATAATATTATATTAAAATTAAACAGTGCACACTTTTGCTGCAGGAGTGCCACTGCCAGTGTGACTAGTGACCAGTGACCTGACCACCAGTATATATAATATTAGTAGTATACTATCTCTTTATCAACCAGTCTATATTAGCAGCAGACACAGTACAGTGCGGTAGTTCACGGCTGTGGCTACCTCTGTGTCGGCACTCGGCAGCCCGTCCATAATTGTATATACCACCTAACCGTGTTTTTTTTTTCTTTCTTTATACATACATACTAGTTACGAGTATACTATCTCTTTATCAACCAGTCTATATATTAGCAGCAGACACAGTACAGTGCGGTAGTTCACGGCTGTGGCTACCTCTGTGTCGGCACTCGGCAGCCCGTCCATAATTGTATATACCACCTAACCGTGGTTTTTTTTTCTTTCTTTATACATACATACTAGTTACGAGTATACTATCTCTTTATCAACCAGTCTATATATTAGCAGCAGACACAGTACAGTGCGGTAGTTCACGGCTGTGGCTACCTCTGTGTCGGCACTCGGCAGCCCGTCCATAATTGTATATACCACCTAACCGTGGTTTTTTTTTCTTTCTTTATACATACATACTAGTTACGAGTATACTATCTCTTTATCAACCAGTCTATATATTAGCAGCAGACACAGTACAGTGCGGTAGTTCACGGCTGTGGCTACCTCTGTGTCGGCACTCGGCAGCCCGTCCATAATTGTATATACCACCTAACCGTGGTTTTTTTTTCTTTCTTTATACATACATACTAGTTACGAGTATACTATCTCTTTATCAACCAGTCTATATATTAGCAGCAGACACAGTACAGTGCGGTAGTTCACGGCTGTGGCTACCTCTGTGTCGGCACTCGGCAGCCCGTCCATAATTGTATATACCACCTAACCGTGGTTTTTTTTTCTTTCTTTATACATACATACTAGTTACGAGTATACTATCTCTTTATCAACCAGTCTATATATTAGCAGCAGACACAGTACAGTGCGGTAGTTCACGGCTGTGGCTACCTCTGTGTTGGCACTCGGCAGCCCGTCCATAATTGTATATACCACCTAACCGTGGTTTTTTTTTCTTTCTTTATACATACATACTAGTTACGAGTATACTATCTCTTTATCAACCAGTCTATATTAGCAGCAGACACAGTACAGTGCGGTAGTTCACGGCTGTGGCTACCTCTGTGTCGGCACTCGGCAGCCCGTCCATAATTGTAATACCACCTAACCGTGGTTTTTTTTTCTTTCTTTATACATACATACTAGTTACGAGTATACTATCTCTTTATCAACCAGTCTATATATTAGCAGCAGACACAGTACAGTGCGGTAGTTCACGGCTGTGGCTACCTCTGTGTCGGCACTCGGCAGCCCGTCCATAATTGTATATACCACCTAACCGTGGTTTTTTTTTCTTTCTTTATACATACATACTAGTTACGAGTATACTATCTCTTTATCAACCAGTCTATATTAGCAGCAGACACAGTACAGTGCGGTAGTTCACGGCTGTGGCTACCTCTGTGTCGGCACTCGGCAGCCCGTCCATAATTGTATATACCACCTAACCGTGGTTTTTTTTTCTTTCTTTATACATACATACTAGTTACGAGTATACTATCTCTTTATCAACCAGTCTATATATTAGCAGCAGACACAGTACAGTGCGGTAGTTCACGGCTGTGGCTACCTCTGTGTCGGCACTCGGCAGCCCGTCCATAATTGTATATACCACCTAACCGTGGTTTTTTTTTCTTTCTTTATACATACATACTAGTTACGAGTATACTATCTCTTTATCAACCAGTCTATATATTAGCAGCAGACACAGTACAGTGCGGTAGTTCACGGCTGTGGCTACCTCTGTGTCGGCACTCGGCAGCCCGTCCATAATTGTATACTAGTATCCAATCCATCCATCTCCATTGTTTACCTGAGGTGCCTTTTAGTTGTGCCTATTAAAATATGGAGAACAAAAATGTTGAGGTTCCAAAATTAGGGAAAAATCAAGATCCACTTCCACCTCGTGCTGAAGCTGCTGCCACTAGTCATGGCCGAGACGATGAAATGCCAGCAACGTCGTCTGCCAAGGCCGATGCCCAATGTCATAGTACAGAGCATGTCAAATCCAAAACACCAAATATCAGTAAAAAAAGGACTCCAAAACCTAAAATAAAATTGTCGGAGGAGAAGCGTAAACTTGCCAATATGCCATTTACCACACGGAGTGGCAAGGAACGACTGAGGCCCTGGCCTATGTTCATGGCTAGTGGTTCAGCTTCACATGAGGATGGAAGCACTCAGCCTCTCGCTAGAAAAATGAAAAGACTCAAGCTGGCAAAAGCAGCACAGCAAAGAACTGTGCATTCTTCGAAATCCCAAATCCACAAGGAGAGTCCAATTGTGTCGGTTGCGATGCCTGACCTTCCCAACACTGGACGTGAAGAGCATGCGCCTTCCACCATTTGCACGCCCCCTGCAAGTGCTGGAAGGAGCACCCGCAGTCCAGTTCCTGATAGTCAGATTGAAGATGTCAGTGTTGAAGTACACCAGGATGAGGAGGATATGGGTGTTGCTGGCGCTGGGGAGGAAATTGACCAGGAGGATTCTGATGGTGAGGTGGTTTGTTTAAGTCAGGCACCCGGGGAGACACCTGTTGTCCGTGGGAGGAATATGGCCGTTGACATGCCAGGTGAAAATACCAAAAAAATCAGCTCTTCGGTGTGGAGGTATTTCACCAGAAATGCGGACAACAGGTGTCAAGCCGTGTGTTCCCTTTGTCAAGCTGTAATAAGTAGGGGTAAGGACGTTAACCACCTCGGAACATCCTCCCTTATACGTCACCTGCAGCGCATTCATAATAAGTCAGTGACAAGTTCAAAAACTTTGGGTGACAGCGGAAGCAGTCCACTGACCAGTAAATCCCTTCCTCTTGTAACCAAGCTCACGCAAACCACCCCACCAACTCCCTCAGTGTCAATTTCCTCCTTCCCCAGGAATGCCAATAGTCCTGCAGGCCATGTCACTGGCAATTCTGACGAGTCCTCTCCTGCCTGGGATTCCTCCGATGCATCCTTGCGTGTAACGCCTACTGCTGCTGGCGCTGCTGTTGTTGCCGCTGGGAGTCGATGGTCATCCCAGAGGGGAAGTCGTAAGCCCACTTGTACTACTTCCAGTAAGCAATTGACTGTTCAACAGTCCTTTGCGAGGAAGATGAAATATCACAGCAGTCATCGTACTGCAAAGCGGATAACTGAGTCCTTGACAACTATGTTGGTGTTAGACGTGCGTCCGGTATCCGCCGTTAGTTCACAGGGAACTAGACAATTTATTGAGGCAGTGTGCCCCCGTTACCAAATACCATCTAGGTTCCACTTCTCTAGGCAGGCGATACCGAGAATGTACACGGACGTCAGAAAAAGACTCACCAGTGTCCTAAAAAATGCAGTTGTACCCAATGTCCACTTAACCACGGACATGTGGACAAGTGGAGCAGGGCAGGGTCAGGACTATATGACTGTGACAGCCCACTGGGTAGATGTATGGACTCCCGCCGCAAGAACAGCAGCGGCGGCACCAGTAGCAGCATCTCGCAAACGCCAACTCTTTCCTAGGCAGGCTACGCTTTGTATCACCGCTTTCCAGAATACGCACACAGCTGAAAACCTCTTACGGCAACTGAGGAAGATCATCGCGGAATGGCTTACCCCAATTGGACTCTCCTGTGGATTTGTGGCATCGGACAACGCCAGCAATATTGTGTGTGCATTAAATATGGACAAATTCCAGCACGTCCCATGTTTTGCACATACCTTGAATTTGGTGGTGCAGAATTTTTTAAAAAACGACAGGGGCGTGCAAGAGATGCTGTCGGTGGCCAGAAAAATTGCGGGACACTTTCGGCGTACAGGCACCACGTACAGAAGACTGGAGCACCACCAAAAACTACTGAACCTGCCCTGCCATCATCTGAAGCAAGAAGTGGTAACGAGGTGGAATTCAACCCTCTATATGCTTCAGAGGTTGGAGGAGCAGCAAAAGGCCATTCAAGCCTATACAATTGAGCACGATATAGTAGGTGGAATGCACCTGTCTCAAGTGCAGTGGAGAATGTTTTCAACGTTGTTCAAGGTTCTGATGCCATTTGAACTTGCCACACGTGAAGTCAGTTCAGACACTGCCAGCCTGAGTCAGGTCATTCCCCTCATCAGGCTTTTGCAGAAGAAGCTGGAGGCATTGAAGAAGGAGCTAAAAGGGAGCGATTCCGCTAGGCATGTGGGACTTGTGGATGCAGCCCTTAATTCGCTTAACAAGGATTCACGGGTGGTCAATCTGTTGAAATCAGAGCACTACATTTTGGCCACCGTGCTCGATCCTAGATTTAAAGCCTACCTTGGATCTCTCTTTCCGGCAGACACAGGTCTGCTGGGGTTGAAAGACCTGCTGGTGACAAAATTGTCAAGTCAAGCGGAACGCGACCTGTCAACATCTCCTCCTTCACATTCTCCCGCAACTGGGGGTGCGAGGAAAAGGCTCAGAATTCCGAGCCCACCCGCTGGCGGTGATGCAGGGCAGTCTGGAGCGACTGCTGATGCTGACATCTGGTCCGGACTGAAGGACCTGACAACGATTACGGACATGTCGTCTACTGTCACTGCATATGATTCTCTCAACATTGATAGAATGGTGGAGGATTATATGAGTGACCGCATCCAAGTAGGCACGTCACACAGTCCGTACTTATACTGGCAGGAAAAAGAGGCAATTTGGAGGCCCTTGCACAAACTGGCTTTATTCTACCTAAGTTGCCCTCCCACAAGTGTGTACTCCGAAAGAGTGTTTAGTGCCGCCGCTCACCTTGTCAGCAATCGGCGTACGAGGTTACATCCAGAAAATGTGGAGAAGATGATGTTCATTAAAATGAATTATAATCAATTCCTCCGCGGAGACATTGACCAGCAGCAATTGCCTCCACAAAGTACACAGGGAGCTGAGATGGTGGATTCCAGTGGGGACGAATTGATAATCTGTGAGGAGGGGGATGTACACGGTGATATATCGGAGGGTGAAGATGAGGTGGACATCTTGCCTCTGTAGAGCCAGTTTGTGCAAGGAGAGATTAATTGCTTCTTTTTTGGGGGGGGTCCAAACCAACCCGTCATATCAGTCACAGTCGTGTGGCAGACCCTGTCACTGAAATGATGGGTTGGTTAAAGTGTGCATGTCCTGTTTTGTTTATACAACATAAGGGTGGGTGGGAGGGCCCAAGGACAATTCCATCTTGCACCTCTTTTTTCTTTTCTTTTTCTTTGCATCATGTGCTGATTGGGGAGGGTTTTTTGGAAGGGACATCCTGCGTGACACTGCAGTGCCACTCCTAGATGGGCCCGGTGTTTGTGTCGGCCACTAGGGTCGCTAATCTTACTCACACAGTCAGCTACCTCATTGCGCCTCTTTTTTTCTTTGCGTCATGTGCTGTTTGGGGAGGGTTTTTTGGAAGGGACATCCTGCGTGACACTGCAGTGCCACTCCTAGATGGGCCCGGTGTTTGTGTCGGCCACTAGGGTCGCTAATCTTACTCACACAGCTACCTCATTGCGCCTCTTTTTTTCTTTGCGTCATGTGCTGTTTGGGGAGGGTTTTTTGGAAGGGACATCCTGCGTGACACTGCAGTGCCACTCCTAGATGGGCCCGGTGTTTGTGTCGGCCACTAGGGTCGCTAATCTTACTCACACAGCTACCTCATTGCGCCTCTTTTTTTCTTTGCGTCATGTGCTGTTTGGGGAGGGTTTTTTGGAAGGGCCATCCTGCGTGACACTGCAGTGCCACTCCTAGATGGGCCCGGTGTTTGTGTCGGCCACTAGGGTCGCTAATCTTACTCACACAGCTACCTCATTGCGCCTCTTTTTTTCTTTGCGTCATGTGCTGTTTGGGGAGGGTTTTTTGGAAGGGACATCCTGCGTGACACTGCAGTGCCACTCCTAGATGGGCCCGGTGTTTGTGTCGGCCACTAGGGTCGCTTATCTTACTCACACAGCGACCTCGGTGCAAATTTTAGGACTAAAAATAATATTGTGAGGTGTGAGGTATTCAGAATAGACTGAAAATGAGTGTAAATTATGGTTTTTGAGGTTAATAATACTTTGGGATCAAAATGACCCCCAAATTCTATGATTTAAGCTGTTTTTTAGTGTTTTTTGAAAAAAACACCCGAATCCAAAACACACCCGAATCCGACAAAAAAAATTCGGTGAGGTTTTGCCAAAACGCGTTCGAACCCAAAACACGGCCGCGGAACCGAACCCAAAACCAAAACACAAAACCCGAAAAATTTCAGGCGCTCATCTCTAATACACACTGAAAGATATGAACGATATCTCGTTCATTAATGAATGAGATCGTTCATATCTTTCAGTGTAATCGGTAAATGTGTAGGGCCCTTTAATTAGTGCCAATTCCCAATATTTTCTAACAGAAGTGGTGAGGTGAGTGTGACTTCTAATGTCGGACGCAGTGGAGGGATTTTTTTTCTTCTGTACCTGTGTCTAAGTTGCACCATGCAAGTGTCCCATTTGTGTTCATACAGAGTCGCAGTTGCAATTTAAGATTCATGCATGAAGAAGTGTAATAAAAATTACACACCAATTGGTATTTCTACGTCTACGGACGCTGACAGCGTTTGCTCATTTAGATGCACATTTGTGCACCATGGAAGGACTTTGTAGTGGCATTTGCCTTAAGATGTTATGTTGCTGATAGGTAACTGCCAATAGACGTAGGCATGAATCTGCCCCATTTAATTGTATTTACTATGTAGCATCTTGTAGTTCAAGTGGTATCACCATTTTGTGTACTTCTTTGATAAGAATTAGGCAAATCTTCCAACAATTCATATATCTGATTGTACTATTGATAACCTGACTGGTGAATAGAATCCATTTGTGTAAATGTATGCATTAGCTGGTGTAGAATTAAAGACCCTTAGAGAATCCATTGATGCCAATTTAGCCCATGGATTTACATGCCCATTAACCTCTCCAGCTGGAGTGGCTATCTTCTATGTTGGAAAAAATTATGATGGTCTGAGACCTTTCATTGCTTACCGGGCTTTACATACAATTACATTGTGCAAGCAATATCTGCTACCACTCACTGTTTGAGAGATTTAAAGGGGCAATCATTTTCACTAAATTAGAATTAAAGCAAGCATCTGATTTGCTCATAACCTAAAAGGGTGTTGAGGGGAAAACAACTTTCTTAACAAGTTACAGTACAATCATTTTGAAAACTTGGTGATGCACTTTGGCCTGATCAATGCTCCAGCACCCTTCCAACATTTTGTAGCTGATTTCTGATTGGACAAATTTTATTGTTATATATCTGGATGACATTCTCATCTATATATGAAATATAGTACAGCAGAGCTGCAGGTTCATGTTCGAAGAGTGTTGCAGCAGCAGCGAACGCATGGACTCTATGCTAAGTTGGAGAAATGTTCCACTGAAACAGATCAAATTGAGATTCATGGGCATATACTGTAGTTTCAACTAATGGAACTGAGATGGATAAAGTCAATACTCAAGCCATTAAGGTTTGGTCAGAACCACATTGTATAAAATCTGTTTAACAATGCTTTGGTTTTGCATATAAACACAGAATTTTATAAGGGAATTTATAAAGATCATTCAGCGATTAAGGAATCATACATTTGTCTCAATTAATTAAGTTCAATGAAGATTATCCAACCAAGTCTGGGGTGCCTGGAAGTTACATGTAAAGAGGGGCATAATGATAAGATGTGTTAAATAACTGCAGTGTGAATCATGCACTTTTCCTACACTAATTGGGTACTATGAGAAGCTAGCAATAAAGAACAGTATGGGTCACATACAATTTGGAGGACTGACCGCTGGCATTGAGGAAAAGTTACCATTATACTATGAGTCTAGTAAGGTGAAGAGCATCGGCATACAGTATGTGCTAATTACCTTATTGAGACATTCGTTTTATGTGCATACTGTAATATTTACAGTATTCACAGTAATAGCACCAATTTATGCTTGTTTGCGCACTGCCTGAAGGGCTGTGGGTACATTTTATATCCACATCTCAGACATAAAATGAATATACAAAAAGTCCCTTTATGGAACTGTATTAAGTTACATGTAGCTCGGCATACTGTACTATGTAAAAAACATATTCTGGAGGGGGATGGTATTAGAATTCTGGTATATGGGATGCCAGCAGTCAGAATATTGAGAGCGGCATCCTGACACTCAGGTTCCCAACACCTATTAGGTAAGTATGGTACCCCTAATCCCTAACCTTCTTAACCCAAACCCTCCTTACCTGCAGCCTGACCCTTACCTTCCCCTGTGGTGCATAAGCCTAACCCCCCTTCCCCGCTGTCTAAACATAACCTTCCCTCCCCGGCTGCCTAACCCTTCCCATCCACATCATAACCCTAACACTCTACCCCGCAGCCTGATCCTAACCCTGCCCCCACAGCCTAAACCATACCTCCCCCACAATTTACCTCTCTGCAGTCCCAGCAGATATTCATTCGGGATCCCAGCGTTCAGGATTCCGGTGCCGGCATTGGAATCCGTGTTTGAATCCCAGCTTTGGTATTCTGACTGTGGGGATCCTGAATGCCGGAGGTATATATATTCAAACCATATCATACACTTTGAGAGTATCATTCCCTAGAGAGATATCACTCATCATAATTTACTTGATGATGATGACTGCCATTTTAATGTTTTATTTAAATACATTAATAACAAATAACACAGGTCTGTGAAATTTAAGATATTGAAAGCTTTTATAATAATACTTTAATATTCTTAATTATACTCTTGTGTACATCAAGAAATAGTATATAAAAAAAATTACCACATCACATTTACCTATAAGGGGGTTGCATACATTTTTAAGAAAAAACATAAAGTTTAATTGTTCTTGACATACTTATTGTGAAATACGAAGAAGTGTAGATGATATCACTGTGTTTTTGTCTTAATTACATAATAAAATAACAATCAAATTAAACAATAATAGAAACAAAACCCTAATTATTGAATAAATCGTTAATATCTTGTTTTTTTGTCTTCAAACTTCGTTTTGTTGATTCTCGCTTATAAGTTTTTTCTCTATCGTCCTAGTGGATGCTGGGGTTCCTGAAAGGACCATGGGGAATAGCGGCTCCGCAGGAGACAGGGCACAAAAAGTAAAGCTTTAGGATCAGGTGGTGTGCACTGGCTCCTCCCCCTATGACCCTCCTCCAAGCCTCAGTTAGATTTTTGTGCCCGGCCGAGAAGGGTGCAATCTAGGTGGCTCTCCTAAAGAGCTGCTTAGAAAAGTTTAGCTTAGGTTTTTTATTTTACAGTGAGTCCTGCAGGCAACAGGATCACTGCAATGAGGGACTTAGGGGAGAAGAAGTGAACTCACCTGCGTGCAGGATGGATTGGCTTCTTTGGCTACTGGACATTAGCTCCAGAGGGACGATCACAGGTACAGCCTGGATGGTCACCGGAGCCTCGCCGCCGGCCCCCTTGCAGATGCTGAAACGAGAAGAGGTCCAGAATCGGCGGCAGAAGACTCCTCAGTCTTCTTAAGGTAGCGCACAGCACTGCAGCTGTGCGCCATTTCCTCTCAGCACACTTCACACGGCAGTCACTGAGGGTGCAGGGCGCTGGGAGGGGGGCGCCCTGGGAGGCAAATGAAAACCTTTTTTGGCTAAAAATACCTCACATATAGCCTCCGGGGGCTATATGGAGATATTTAACCCCTGCCAGAATCCATTAAAGAGCGGGAGACGAGCCCGCCGAAAAAGGGGCGGGGCCTATCTCCTCAGCACACAGCGCCATTTTCCCTCACAGAAAGGCTGGAGGGAAGGCTCCCAGGCTCTCCCCTGCACTGCACTACAGAAACAGGGTTAAAACAGAGAGGGGGGGCACTAATTTGGCGTTAGAAATATATAAAAGATGCTATAAGGGAAAACACTTATATAAGGTTGTCCCTATATAATTATAGCGTTTTTGGTGTGTGCTGGCAAACTCTCCCTCTGTCTCTCCAAAGGGCTAGTGGGTCCTGTCCTCTATCAGAGCATTCCCTGTGTGTGTGCTGTGTGTCGGTACGTGTGTGTCGACATGTATGAGGACGATGTTGGTGAGGAGGCGGAGCAATTGCCTGTAATGGTGATGTCACTCTCTAGGGAGTCGACACCGGAATGGATGGCTTATTTAGGGAATTACGTGATAATGTCAACACGCTGCAAGGTCGGTTGACGACATGAGACGGCCGACAAACAATTAGTACCGGTCCAGACGTCTCAGAAACACCGTCAGGGGTTTTAAAACGCCCGTTTACTTTAGTCGGTCGACACAGACACAGACACGGACACTGAATCCAGTGTCGACGGTGAATAAACAAACGTATTCCTTATTAGGGCCACACGTTAAGGGCAATGAAGGAGGTGTTACATATTTCTGATACTACAAGTACCACAAAAGAGGGTATTATGTGGGATGTGAAAAAACTACCGTAGTTTTTCCTGAATCAGATAAATTAAATGAAGTGTGTGATGATGCGTGGGTTCCCCCGATAGAAAATTATGGGCGGTATACCCTTTCCCGCCAGAAGTTAGGGCGCGTTGGGAAACACCCCTTAGGGTGGATAAGGCGCTCACACGCTTATCAAAACAAGTGGCGGTACCGTCTATAGATAGGGCCGTCCTCAAGGAGCCAGCTGACAGGAGGCTGGAAAATATCATAAAAAGTATATACACACATACTGGTGTTATACTGCGACCAGCGATCGCCTCAGCCTGGATGTGCAGAGCTGGGGTGGCTTGGTCGGATTCCCTGACTAAAAATATTGATACCCTTGACAGGGACAGTATTTTATTGACTATAGAGCATTTAAAGGATGCATTTTCTATATATGCGAGATGCACAGAGGGATATTTGCACTCTGGCATCAAGAGTAAGTGCGATGTCCATATCTGCCAGAAGATGTTTATGGACACGACAGTGGTCAGGTGATGCAGATTCCAAACGGCACAAAGGTGTATTGCCGTATAAAGGAAGAGGAGTTATTTGGGGTCGGTCCATCGGACCTGGTGGCCACGGCAACTGCTGGAAAATCCACCGTTTTTACCCTAAGTCACATCTCTGCAGAAAAAGACACCGTCTTTTCAGCCTCAGTCCTTTCGTCCCTATAAGAGTCATATCTGCCCAGGGATAGAGGAAAGGGAAGAAGACTGCAGCAGGCAGCCCATTCCCAGGAACAGAAGCGTTCCACCGCTTCTGCCAAGCTCTCAGCATGACGCTGGGACCGTACAGGACCCCTGGATCCTACATGTAGTATCCCAGGGGTACAGATTGGAATGTCGAGACGTTTCCCCTTCGCAGGCTCCTGAAGTCTGGTTTACCAAGGTCTCCCTCCGACAAGGAGGCAGTATGGGAAACAATTCACAAGCTGTATTCCCAGCAGGTGATAATCAAATTACCCCTCCTACAACAAGAAAAGGGGTATTATTCCACATTATATTGTGGTACTGAAGCCAGAAGACTAGGTGAGACCTATTCTAAATCTAAAAAAATTTGAACACTTACAAAGGTTCAAATCAAGATGGAGTCACTCAGAGCAGTGATAACGAACCAGGAAGAAGGGGACTATATAGTGTCCCGAGACATCAGGGATGCTTACCTCCATGTCCAAAATTTGCCCTTCTCACTAAGGGTACCTCAGGTTCGTGGTACAGAACTGTCACTATCAGTTTCAGACGCTGCCGTTTGGATTGTCCACGGCACCCCGGGTCTTTACCAAGGTAATGGCCGAAATGATGATTCTTCTTCGAAGAAAAGGCGTCTTAATTATCCCTTACTTGGACGATCTCCTGATAAGGGCAAAGTCCAGGGAACAGTTGGAGGTCGGAGTAGCACTATCTCGGATACTGCTACAACAGCACGGGTGGATTCTAAATATTCCAAAATCGCAGCTGATCCCGACGACAAGTCTGCTGTGCCTAGGGATGATTCTGGACACAGTCCAGAAAAAGGTGTTTCTCCCGGAAGAGAAAGCCAGGGAGTTATCCGAGCTAGTCAGGAACCTCCTAAAATCAGTGCATCATTGCACAAGGGTCCTGGTAAAGATGGTGACTTCCTACGAAGCAATTCCATTCGGCAGATTTCACGCAAGAATTTTTCAGTGGGATCTGCTGGACAAATGGTCCGGATCGCATCTTCAGATGCATCAGCGGATAACCCTATATCCAAGGACAAGGGTGTCTCTCCTGTGGTGGTTACAGAGTGCTCATCTTCTAGAGGGCCGCAGATTCGGCATTCAGGATTGGATGCTGGTGACCACGGAGGCCAGCCCGAGAGGCTGGGGAGCAGTCACACAAGGAAAAAATTTCCAGGGAGTGTGATCAAGTCTGGAGACTTTTCTCCACATAAATATACTGGAGCTAAGGGTAAATTTATAATACTCTAAGCTTAGCAAGACCTCTGCTTCAAGGTCAGCCGGTATTGATCCAGTGGGAAAAACATCACGGCAGTCGCCCACGTAAATAGACAGGGCGGCACAAGAAGCAGGAGGGCAATGGCAAAAACTGCAAGGACTTTTCGCTGGGCGGAAAATCATGTGATAGCACTGTCAGCAGTGTTTCATTCCGGGAATGGAAACTGGGAAGCAGACTTCCTCAGCAGGCACGACCTCCACCCGGCAGAGTGGAAACTTCATCGGGAAGTTTTCCACATGATTGTAAACCGTTGGGAAATACCAAAGGTGGACATGATGGCGTCCCGTCTGAACAAAAAACGGGACAGGTATTGCGCCAGGTTAAGAGACCCTCAGGCAATAGCTGTGGACGTTCTGGTAACACCATGGATGTACCAGTCGGTGTATGTGTTCCATCCTCTGCTTCTCATACCTAAGGTACTGAGACTTATAAGACGTAGAGGAGTAAGAACTATACTCATGGCTCCGGATTGGCCAAGAAGGACTTGGTACCCGGAACTTCAAGAGATGCTCACAGAGGACTTATGGCCTCTGCCGCTAAGAAGGGACTTGTTTCAGCAAGTACCATGTCTGTTCCAAGACTTACCGCGGCTGCGTTTGACGGCATGGCGGTGGAACGCCGGATCCTAAGGGAAAAAGGCATTCCGGAAGAGGTCATTCCTACCCTGGTCAAAGCCAGAAAGGAGGTGACCGCACAACATTATCACCACATGTGGCAAAAATATGTTGCGTGGTGTGAGGCCAGAAAGGCCCCACGAAGAAATTTCAACTCGGTCGATTCCTGCATTTCCTGCAAACAGGAGTGTCTATGGGCCTCAAATTGGGGTCCATTAAGGTTCAAATTTCGGCCCTGTCGATTTTCTTCCAGAAAGAAGTGGCTTCAGTTCCTGAAGTCCAGAAGTTTGTCAAGGGAGTATTGCATATACAACCCCCTTTTGTGCCTCCAGTGGCACTGTGGGATCTCAACGTAGTTCTGGGATTCCTCAAATCACATTGGTTTAAAACCAGTCAAATCTGTGGATTTGAAGCATCTCACATGAAAAGTGACCATGCTCTTGGCCCTGGCCTGGACCAGGCGAGTGTCAAATTGGTGGTTTTTTTCTCAAAAAAGCCCATATCTGGTTGTCCATTTGGACAGGGCAGAGCTGCGGACTCGTCCCCAGTTCTCTCCCTAAGGTGGTGTCAGTGTTTCACCTGAACCAGCTTATTTTGGTGCCTTGCGCCTACTAGGGACTTGGAGGACTCCAGGTTGCTAGATGTTGTCAGGGCCCTGTAAATATAGGTTCCAGGACGGCTGGAGTCAGGAAAACTGACTTGCTGTTATCCTGTATGCACCCAACAAACTGGGTGCTCTTGCTTCTAAGCAGACTATTGCTAGTTGGATGTGTAATACAATTCAGCTTGCACATTCTGTGGCAGGCCTGCCACAGCCAAAATATGTAAATGCCCATTCCACAAGGAAGGTGGGCTTATCTTGGGCGGCTGCCCGAGGGGTCTCGGCTTTACAACTTTGCCGAGCGGCTATTTAGTCAGGGGCAAACACGTTGGTAAAATCCTACAAATTTGATACCCTGGCTAAGGAGGACCTGGAGTTCTCTCATTCGGTGCTGCAGAGTCATCCGCACTCTCCCGCCCGTTTGGGAGCTTTAGTATTATCCCCATGGTCCTTTCAGGAACCCCAGCATCCACTAGGACGATAGAGAAAATAAGAATTTACTTACCGATAATTCTATTTCTCGGAGTCCGTAGTGGATGCTGGGCGCCCATCCCAAGTGCGGATTATCTGCAATACTTGTACATAGTTACAAAAATCGGGTTATTATTGTTGTGAGCCATCTTTTCAGAGGCTCCGCTGTTATCATACTGTTAACTGGGTTCAGATCACAGGTTGTACAGTGTGATTGGTGTGGCTGGTATGAGTCTTACCCGGGATTCAAAATCCTTCCTTATTGTGTACGCTCGTCCGGGCACAGTATCCTAACTGAGGCTTGGAGGAGGGTCATAGGGGGAGGAGCCAGTGCACACCACCTGATCCTAAAGCTTTACTTTTTGTGCCCTGTCTCCTGCGGAGCCGCTATTCCCCATGGTCCTTTCAGGAACCCCAGCATCCACTACGGACTCCGAGAAATAGAATTATCGGTAAGTAAATTCTTATTTTCTGTGTCGTCTCTATGTATCATCCAGCAGTAGTCAGCCATCATGCTGACGTTCCAACAACCCTGGTATCTTATTTATACATCTTCAACGTCTTGGTAGAACTGTTCACCCTATTCTTCACTGTAGATTATTCGGGAAAAGCTCAATATGGCAATTCAAAAAATGTACCTTTAAACTCTTCTTGCAGCCAATGTTTCTGTAACAATTACGCATTTTCCTGACAATTTCTTTGTAGTTTGGATCCTTGACTTTGCCTAAAAATGTTGAAATCACTTGTTTGAACGAAGTCCACGCCGAAAGTTCTATGATGGCTACTTGATGAGTAGCATCAATTAGTTTGTATACTGTACTGTATGAGCGGTGTGTACTGTATATGTACTGTGTGTGCGTGTAGTGTGTACTGTGTGTGTGTATATGTGGTGATGTGTGTGTAGTGTGTATATGTGGTGGTGTGTGTGTACTGTAAGTGTGTGTGTATATGTGGTGTATGTGTGTACTGTCTATGTTTGTAGTGTGTACTGTGTGTGTATATATGTTGTGGTAGGCAGGGGTTATAATGAGCCGGCACAGGGCAAAACTGTATTTGGTTCCATCTTCGCCAGCTCACATTGTAGTTGTAGTTGTGTATGTGCAATGTTCCTTTAGACAGTATGGGGTTTAGGCACTTTGTAAATTTCAGCTCCAGGCCCATGTGGACCTTATTCTGGCACTGAGCGTGGGGAAGTTTTATGATGAGAACTAAATTGCAACGTTCTATACTACCAACTGAATTCATTTAAGACAATGGGGGTAATTCAGAGTTGATCGCAGCAGCAAATTTATTAGCAGTTGGACAAAACTATGTGCACTGCAGGTGTGGCAGATATAAAATATGCAGAGAGAGTTAGATTTGGGTGGGTTATATTGTTTCTGTGCAGGGTAAATACTGGCTGCTTTATTTTAACACTACAATTTAAATTTCAGTTTGAACACGCCTCACCCAAATCTAACTCTCTCTGCAAATGTTATATCTGCCCCCCTGCAGTGCACAGGGTTTTTCCCAACTGCTAACAAATTTGCTGCTGCGATCAACTCTGAATTAGGCCCAATGTTTTATAATAAATGTGGGCAGAATACATTTATTACTTATTCATAAATACAAGTTTTGCAGAAAAACGTGATGTAATATGCAAAATCGGGAGTCATTTTCATGTTCAGTAGCCAAAAATCTATAAGTATCACATAAATTCGTTAAAAAAGCTTTTTCATCGCAGACCTGAGTAATTAATTTAATAAAAAAGCATGTCTATGGTTAGAATCCAATTGCCGTTGGAATTTTTTTTCAAGAACCCTGTAGCACAAGGCTTTTCCCGCAGCCGCAGGGTATTGGTCAGGGGAGAATCCAGAAAAAAATTACACGGGGGGGCACCATAAGTGGTTGAGCTATCAAGGAGGGCTGGAGTTAGAAGTGGAGTAGGCGTGACCAAGTTTCAGTGGGTGTGACCATTGTGTGAGGGGGTGTGGTCAAGTGCTCAATGTGAGTATCTACAGGCACCCTAATCACCCCCCTTCCCTCCATACACAGACAGTGCAGGCACCCCCCCTCCCTCCACACAAAGACAGTGCAGGAACCCCCCTCCCTCCACACACAGACAACAAAGGCACCCCCCCTTCCTCCATACACAGACAGCGCAGGCACCCCCATCCCTCCACACTCAGACAGCGCAGGCACCCACCTCCCTCCCTCCACACACACACAGCACAGGCACCCTCCCTCCTTCCACACACAGATAGCGCAGGCACCCCCTTCCATCCACACACACACAATGCAGGCACCCCCCTCCCTCCACACACACATAGTGCAGGCACTCCCTCCCTCCACACACACACAGCGCAGGCACCTTGATCCCCCATTCAACCCATCCCCAGCAGCAGTCTCCCCTCCTAAGCAGCATTCTAGCTTCTAGCTACTTCTCACTCCAATAGACAGCTTAGCTCCTTGGCTCTCACTCCCCAGCAGCACCCGGCCTCTGTCCTCACCACTTGAGACTCCCAGTCCCCACCTCAGCAGCAGGCGGCTCCTAACTTCCTGGGCCTTCTACCCTCACCCAGCAACACACAGCTCTCACCAGACACCGATGAAGAATGCAGGGCCAGGCTTCTTCTTGCTTGCTGGCCTGCGCCTGGGCATCCTTGTGGTGTCTGCCTGGTTGGAAGTACGTTGTCCCGGACCCCTCAGCGCGCGATTTCCCGGACCCTCAGCGGCGGTGCGTAGTAACTAGGTGGGCTGGCAGTGGTGGTGTGCTGTCCCTCGTTGGCGGTGGTGCGCTCTCCCTCAGCGGCGTGATGTCCAGACCCTCGGAGGCGGTGCGCTGTAACTAGGTGGGCTGGCGGTGGCAGTGCACTGTCCCTTGTTGGTGGCGGTGCTCTCTCCCTCAGCGGCGCGATGTCCGGACCCTTGGCAGCAGTGCACTGTAACAGGGTGGGCTGGCGGTGCGCTGTCCCTCGTTGGCGACGGTGCGCTGTCCCTCAGCGGCCGCAGCGAAGCTGAATCTGGGATGCTCCTGCTCGGCTCCTCTGGACTGCATGGTACTGCATGTCACATTTCTCCAAGAAGCCAATCAGGAAGGACACTGGCCTGGAAATCATGCAGCAAGGTGGAGCAGCTGACAGGGGAGGGATACCAGTGTCGGGCTGGTGGGTGGCCATTATCTAACTGCGCAGTGTAAAAAAACACAGAAAATTAATTCCTAAATGACAGAGGGGGGAGGGGGGCAGGTGCCTTGGTGCCCCCCCCCCCCCCTAAATCTGCCACTGGTCTTGGTAGTCAATTGCGGGACAGAAAATGGGCGACAGTGATTACTGTATAAAGAGTAGGTCTGATTTTTCCTAAAACCGATAATTTTAGGAAAATGCATGGGGACCTGCTCTGGGACCCCAGCGGCACCCCATTGAGGGCTAATTAAGCAATTGGTTGTTTTCAATTAGCTTAATTAGTCAGTTGTTACTCACCATCTGAAGTGGTGTTTCTGCATCCAGCCACGAGATCCAGGTCTTCTGCAGCAGTGGTGAGTATGTGAGGTGTGTGGAGTGTCTGTCAGTGTGTGTTAGTGTGAATACTGTAAGTATGTACAGTGTGAGTGTGTGTACGCATGTGCCTGTGTGTGTGAGTAACCCCAGTGTATGCAATGCCCCTGCTGATGAACCAGCTGATGATAGAACTATATCTACCAGCATCCCCTGCGCCTCCCTTCAGTCTCAAGCCTCCAAGCAGCCCCTTGGAACTCCCAGAAGACCTCTCCCCAGACAGAAGATGGATGGGAGACCACTGGAGACTTCTGGAGAGGTGAGTATCAATTTTTAAATGTTTATTTTTATGCACTGAGGGGTTTTCAGTGCTAAAAACCCTGTAACTACTTTTTTTTTATTGGAGACCACAGATATCGGGAGTAATCCACAATTGGGCACAAGGTAAGCAAGGTTTTTTTAACTCACTGGACCAAGATTCCAATTGAATTTGCCCCTATGTCCTTATCATTTGGGCTACCAACATTAGAAACACACACACACACACACACACACACACACACACACACACACACACACATATCCCTGTGCAAATGTGGATGCATTTTCTGCTTGCGACTCCTTAGGCATAGGAAGGCAGAATAGAAGGAAGGAGCAAATAGTGCAGCAAATGCATGTTCACATAATTGTCGCATGCTCGCAGGAGAAGCATTCAAAGATATGCCTGTCAAGAAGCACCTCTTTTGTGGGAAGATCATGTTTTACCGGCGGCTGGGATCCCGGCTGCCATGTTCCCGACAGCGGGATCTCGGCCACTAGTATGCCGGCATAGAGGGAGAAAAGGCTGTGGTGCAGGGATTCCGGCATCAGCATTGTGACCACCGGGATACCGACAGGCTGTGCTGGTGTTCAGCCCCTGGTGCAAGATACAGTGGGGCAGATGTATTAACCTGGAGAAGGCATAAGGAAGTGATAAACCAATGATATGTGCAAGGTGATAAATGCACCAGCCAGCCAGCTCCTGTCAATTTGCATACTGGAGCTGATTGGCTGGTCCGTTTATCACCTTGCACTTATCACTGGTTTATCACTTCCTTATGCCTTCTCCAGGTTAATACATCTGCCCCCATATGTGCTAATGATGACAATACTGCAGATCAGTATGCACACGTAACTGCATATTTTTTGGGTAGTCAACCATAGCCCTATTAACTTTTTATCATCCTGGCATTCTGGCCTAGCATGAGAGCAGTTTTTGCCTTTGCATTTCCTTTTGAAAGAATACTATATAAGGACATTCTTTATTGAAACATTTTATTTTACATTATGGTTGTGAGAAATACTTATTGAACAGAAGTTACCAATATTATGCTCAGCAACTGGTGATGCAAATGTCACTGTACGTTTTATGGAAATAAATTTAGAAATTGTGCGTACTTTACACTTCGTTGTTTGGGCCTAATTCAGACCTGATTGCAGAAAATGTTCTGTAATAGGCAAAACCATGTGCACTGCAGGGGAGGCAGATATAACATGTGCAGAGAGAGTTTGATTTGGGTGGATTATTTTGTTTCTGTGCAGAGTAAATACTGGCTGCTTTATTTTAACACTACAATTTAGATTTCAGTTTGGACACACCCCACTCAAATCTAGCTCTCTCTGCACATGTTATATCTGCCCCACCTGCAGTGCACATGGTTTTGCCCATTAGAGAACAGTTTTGCTGCTGCGATCAGGTCTGAATTAGGCCCCTTGACGGGTTAACTTTTCCACATTTATATTTCATGGACTTTTAATTATCCCACATGCTGAAACCGAGTTTCCATGTCTGCATATTATGTTTATTGTAGACCAGTGGTTCCCACATTTGGTGCCGTGGTACCCTGGGCTGCCGCCGGGCATTGCAGGGGTAACAAAGGTTGGTTGTCCATGGTCAAATCAAACTATTTATGATCAATGTGATTTGCAAAACTAGTGCTGGTGGCTGCTAATCATAAAATATGTGGACAAACAGAAGTACCACCTAGTCCGCACCACATAACTGAATATAAGGTAAACACAATAAATGTAATGTAGTGAGAATGGTTATCTCTCACCTGAATTGTCCACATTCCATTTGGATCAGCTCCCTCCAAGGGAGAGGAAAGCAAAGCCTTTGCACTCTGCAGCAGCAATGGTGGTTTGAAACTCTGGGTTTTCCAGGTTGCCCAGAGCCAGCTTGGAATCATCACAAGAGAACAGGGAGAATTAAAAACTTTGTGCTTTAAGCACTGATGCTGGATAGAGGCCAGGGAGTAGACCAGAGTGCGATTAGTGCCAGAAACTGACTGAAAAGCCATACTAGGAAGCATGGCAGGAGATGGCTGTACTCCAGGTCAGCAGAATGAATGTTAGAGACTTTGGTGCTGGGTTGATTGAGTACACCTGTTTATGTAATTACTAGCCCTGTTTTTCCAGGCCACTGTCTTTATTTGATGAACTGAAGTGTCTGCTTCCAGGAGAACACGCTGTTACACCAGGAATGTGCCTGTTGTGTGTTATAATTTCTCCATCCCTGTTACAGTAATTTAATAATTTTTGCTTTATTTCTCAGAAACACATTTTTAGACTAGGTGTGCCATGAAAAAATTGGTGTGCCATGAAAAAATTGCTGACACCGTGCTGTGAGTCAAGAAAGCTTGGGAACCACTTCTGTAGACAATAGACAACATCTGTTATTTTACTATCTATACATGTAAAACATTGTTTCTCTTCTTCTGTATATTTATGTCAAATATAAGCTTGCATCTGCAGCATGAGTGACATGGATATGTGGCTTTCTGACAATCTAACAAATAAAAGTAGCTTCTCATTATCGGCTGCATACTGTGTAAGTCTGTGTTACTGAAAAACAAAAAAGAAGATCAGATATGTCCTGATACACAATAAGACTTGATTTGGCATTATAAAAGTTACTTTAAATCCCAGTTAGTATATCTTCTTTCTACTTTCCTCATTAACCTCAGAAGAAATCTGTTTAGTACAATAACTTAAAAAGAATGATTGGAACAGGTCTGAAATAACCATGCATGATTATTATACTGTAACTTTCTGCCAAATATTATTCATTGACATTGGAATCATTAAACGGGTGTGATAGATTATCGCAGCATTAGGGATGACAGAGGTCACATGACTGACCGCGGCACCCTGAATCGGAGAATGGAGGCAGGTTTAATGGATAAGTACCCTAACCCTCACTACCTTAACCCTAACCCTCCTCGGTGGCAGCTAGTGCTAAGTCTAGGGTAGTGGTGGCTATGGCTAGCTTTCGGGGGTGTCGGCTATGGCTAACCCCCCTAGTGCCTAACCTTACCCCACTGGGCCCAAATCCTAATACCTACCCCGATACTTACCATTAGAATGTCGACTGTCGGTGTCCCAGAGCCAGTATCATGAGTGGTGTTGAGATTCCGGCTTTGATCACATGACTGCCGGCATCCCAATTGTCGGGATGCCAAACACATCCTGATTAAACCCATCATTTAAATTTGCAGGAAAGAGAGTTGTTAGGAAGTAAATATTGAGTAAACATGAAACATGCAGTGCACTTACAGTATACTGCTTTTGAGTTGTATAGTACAACGGTGAGCATCTGATAGATGAGATTGGGCTGCAATGTAAATACGTCCTGCATCCATCATGCTGTTATATGCGGTAATGAGTAGTGATAATCTGCAATTAGTTTAGTTACATCACCTACAAAAAGTAGTAACATTTAATGATTTGTATAATACTGGGTAACATAAAATAACCCCATACAGATCCACTAAGTCCACAGGGAGTAAACTAAATGCATCCCTGCTGTCGGCTCTAGTAGTACGGTACTTGGTACTGTAGGTGTAATTTACATAGTTGCTCACAATTCAAAATAATGGAATCATTTTATGGTTGTGTACAGCAAAGCATGCCATGCAGGCTAATAGTAGTTATGAATACTTAGAGAATGCATTGCTCCAAGTGCACAATCTATATTTCTTTTTAGCTTTTTAATCTTACTTGCCAACCCCATGTCTGCAGAGCATCCAGGGCTCAGAAGATTGCAATTAAGAATAAGTGCATATGTGCTTTCCAATTAAAATTAGGACATTTTTAAAACAGTGTAGTGTACAGTGCCATTTTGAATTAAATTTATAAAAAAAAAAAAACTCAGCAGTTTTGAGGTGTGACAGAGCCGTTTTGAAGAGAGTTCTGAAGGCGCTATTGAGCAGAGATGAGCAGCAGAGAGAGAGAAAGAGAGAGAGAGTAAGCAGAAGGGAGACAGAGCAGTGGCAGAGCAATAGGTGTAGCACAGAGTCAAACAGAGAACTGGTGTAAAATCGTTATCCTGCAAACAACCTCAGCCAAGAGTGCGCAGCATGTGTAAGAGACAGGAGAGTTTTAAGACTTTGGGGGAGATGTATTATAGTGGCATAGCACTTCCTGCTTTTCCTCATTACCGAGGTGAAGCAGGAATCTACAACAATAAGGTGTATGAAAATTTGGTCTGCCGAAGTGGGAGAGTGAAAACTCCCCTCTCGAACGATCCCCGCCTGAGCACACAGCGCATCAGCTTACTGCTGATGCGCTGTGTCTCCCAGCGCAGCTGACTCATCTGGGAATGAATGAGAGATAGCGTCTTACACGGGATCTCTAGAGCAGCAGCCCCCACAGCCAGAGACAGCTCTGTCCCCATTGTGGCGATACGGCAATGACACCTGCAGCTGTTGAAATTGATAGCTGCTGGTGTCGGAATGGTCAGCACAACTGACTGTTCATACATTACCCTGCATATCGCCATGCTATCTTGTATATAGGAGCGCCGATAGACAGCAGTGCATAGCGCCCCTATCACTGAGCACTCACCATTGCAGTCTTACATTTGGGGATAAGTGGTATCAGCGCACATAACGTGCACTGATACCTCTTCCCCCAATGTCGACCTTTAATACAATTATCCCATTATACATGTGCTGACATGCCTACATCTGAGGGGAAATTGTTTCAGCAACATCAATTGTACTGGGTGAGATAGATATATATATATATATATATATATATATATAGTATAGTGTTCTGGAAAGCCGGCACTCCTTGTCTGCTGAAATCAGCTGCATTGGTGCCCTCCCATTACCGTGTTCATGCAAGAGACCGGAACAAGTATATGGTGCATAGGGCGGCACTCTGACGTCTGTATAAATAAAGTTAAGGATCCCAAATATTGAATCAACATTTCAGAGTCTTTACTTTCACTCTTTCATCAGGATCCTGATGAAAGAGTGAAAGTAAAGACTCTTAAACATTTATTCAATATTTGGGATCCTTTGTTTTATTTATACAGATGTTAGAGTGCTGCCCTACGCAACATATATATATATATATATATATATATATATATATATACATATATAGTATACTGAAACGTGTTCCACCGCAGAGGACATTGTCCAACACCTGTACATGCTATACCTATACAACGGTTTCCATGAAAAGCCGTACCAGTTTCCTTGGGACATCCATCTTTAATACAAGTGGTGCAATATTTTGTTCATTGCTAAAAGAGCACTTACTGTACACCTTAATTCCACTGCTTAAAAAGATAATTAGTCCCCAGCATGCACATAGAGACCCCCTTTAGTATCCTGTACTACACCAAAGTTTTCTGCGACGAGTAATGTGTCTGTATAGATTGATTCTATTGTTGACTGAGTGTTACTATAACTTTCCCAAAGTTAGTCAGGAATCCAAAGAACAAAAGGTTGCTGGTAATTCAGGGTGTTTATTGTGAAGGATTACTAGAACACAGTATATTTGCAAACTGAGGCAATGCAAGTAAATAAATAGTCCAGGTACAGTATATGCAAGGTATGGCAGAAAACTTAACACAAGTTATTTACATGCTGAGATAATGCAGGTAACTGGATTGTCCAGAGAAATACAGAAATGACAAGACTTGAAGACAGGATACTTGCAGACTGAGGAAATGCTGGTAAATGGATTGTCAGGGTATATGCATAAATAGTAGAAAGCAGAGTAAATGCAGATTATGGAAATGCAGGTATTTTAGGAACAGCTGCGGCTGACTTTATGGGATGTAAACAGACAGGCCAGGAATCCAAGAACTACTGTGGCTCGGCTTTGCAAGGTATTGGCAGACTGGTATAGTAGGAACAGTTTCAGGATAATCAACCTCCTTACCTCAGACCAGGAAACGTAATGACCAGCAAAGGGTATTGGCCACGACAGACTTTAAAAGCCAGATGACAGGCGTCCAGACTTTGCTGATTAAGTGATCACTTACCAGGCACCTGATCTTCAAGAATGCCCAGAGAGCAGCACCTCTGGCAGAGAGCAGTACTGCAATCCAGAAATGTCTGATGAGCCCTGGTGGTGAGACAACAAACAAATAAACAAACAGAACAGACATAACACTGAGTAACATACTGTAGTATTAAGCTAAAATGTTGCTATATATTTGCTATATGTGTGATGAACTTAATATGTGTATAGTGTCAGATTTCATTAGATTGTATTGTATGTTTAAATGAGCTGAATCCATTCTTTCTCTTCCTTACCATAACCAAATCCTATTCCATGTTGTGGAAAAAAATCTTTTATGCAAATCCCTCTCTGCCTCATTTACACCCTTATCACACCAGGAAATGACATATAGATAAGGCAGGAGTGAGGGGGACCAAACAAATCCCACCTGAATGGGATATTTCCTAACATGGGAATTTCCACTTGAGTAATATCCTAATTCTGGAGCTCTAGCCCGGCCTCCCCAGCTCAATTCACACTGACTATAATCAAGGAGAAGCATTTATTTTTCAACAGTGTTGTGCTCACGATTTAGCTCAGCTGTGCCTGTGGGAGCATGAGAGATACAACATATCAATGTGGAGTTATCTGGGAGGGAGAAAAAGAGACTGCCACCAAAATAAGTGTTGATTGGTTCTCCTTTTTAGGTTAGACAATGGGCTGGAACCAATTGACTAATAGGAAACTTGGCAAACAACTTTATGATAAGGCTCCAGGCTCATTAATAAATGGCATCCCCTGCATAACTGTAGCTATACTTATGCTTAACAAATATACATCCGAACCATAGAGGTCAGTTCTGTAATGGAATCTGCCTTCAACTAAGATGGCTGACACACGTTTACCTAGAAACCATTGATTTAGTCAATGTGGGATTTACCGTATTAAACGGGGAAAATGTAATGCCCAATGATAGATAATTCTCCATGGTTCCTGAGTGAGGTGAGCTACTTGACTATATTTTATGACCAAGTGGTTCTTACTGACTACATTTTCTCATTACCTAACCTTGCTTGTTCTTCTGATGCTATTTGATTTGGCTGCAAAGACCAAAAAGTCAAATCTTTTAGAAGATGCTTGTAATCCTTAATTAAAGATGGTAACTTTAATTAATATGTGCAATTCTTGACATGACAATCAATCACTGGTCATTGAAGCTTTGTTACTGGACTGAGGGGTTGTACAAATGCAGATATATGACCAGACACTATGTGGGAGATGTACTAAGCCTTGAAAAGTGATACATTTCATGGTGATAAAGTACAAGCCAATCAGCTCCTAACTGCCATGTTACAAGCTTATGTATTAAGCCTGGAGGAGGCATAAAGAAGTGATAAAGCAGTGATAAGTGCAAGGTGATAACGCACCGGCCAATCAGCTCATAACTGTCAATTTACATATTGGAGATGATTGGCTGTTGCATTATCACCTTGCACTTATCACCGATTTATCACTTCTTTATGCCTTCTCCAGGCTTAATACATCTGCCCCCTAGTGGGGGTATTAAAAATGACAGGAGCTGGTTGGCTGGTACTTTATCTCCCTGCAATTTATCACTTTTCAAGGCTTAGTACATCTGCCACTATATTTTGAACAATACATGAAATTTGATTTCCTTTGATCTGAGTTTGTTTCAAATTATTGGGTCTGTGATGACAGTTTAGAAGTGTTTATTACATTTGTAAGAATGGTAAGCAGACTGCTTGGAATATAATTCTTGCTCAATTATTTCCAATACTAATAACCGGCATGCTTTACTTGGTGGCTGCAGTCTTAATATACAGTATAAACCTGCAAATTCTCTGTGTGGTGATCACTCCCATCCATTTAGATAATATTATTAGCATCACATATTTTACCTGACCATTACAGCAAAAAATTACAGCAGTTTATGAAATGTATAAAGTCAGAATTTAGACATTCAAACTCTGAATGCTGACATGGGCAGAATATCGACATTCAACATTTTGACATCTTTTAACTGTAAACACTGACAGAATGTCAACCTACTGTAGTCCGAATGTAGACATTGTGAATGTCTACAGGCAGAATGTTGACAGATGATTTTAGGGTTAGGGTTAGTTTTATGGTTCAGTAGTTAGGGTTAAGCTGTAGTTAGTATTAGGGTTAGGATGAAGTTAGGGTTGGTGTTAAACTGGTTTTGTTTGGGGTGAGTGTACAAGTAAATGAAAAAAATGTATTGTCAACATGCTGACAACTATGGTACAAGAAGCTTAGGCTTGATACATAACTAATGGGCCTGTTACACATGTGGAAACACTGGGGTATATTTACTGAGATTTGCATATCTGCCGATTTCAGACAAAATCAATCTTGGCTGACATCGGCGGTGTGAGATTGCAACTTTTTGAGAAAAAAACAAGGTAATTTACTAAACTACCGGGTTTTTTAATTTTGCACTCACCAATGTCAATGAAATTCTTATTGTACGGCTTTATGGGAGAGAATAGTAAAACACTGCAGGACTTAACACAATGAAGCCCAGCTGGGCTTTTGGGTGACCTCAATTAACCTTGCGGTTAGCTGCAGACCGCAATTTTCCCACCATAGAGTATAATGGAGGATTGCGATCCTCTATTATAGCTGGTGCGCTCCGCCTGATTGACAGGCCTGGAGCGCACAGCCAATCAGGAGAGTGCTATGATGTGGTGCTCCCTGATTGGCTGCCGGGTCCTATAGTGACAGCAGTCACGGGGGGTCACGGCATTCAGGGAAAGGGAGTCTATGTGTAAACATGGATCCCCTTTAGTGGCACGGACTGGGATATTTGCGGTTTGTTATTTTTAACCCTGTGGATACCTACATGGACAGAAGAGGACCGATCTTCACTGGATAGGTGAGTATTTTTTTTTCAGGTACACCAATGGATTCTACTTGACAAGGGGACTGATGGGCTCCGTGGGACTCTAGGTAAGTATGTGTGAGTGTGTAAGTGTGCATGTATGTGAAAATAAACTTGTACTTTCATGGTGTGTGTGTTGTGTTTTTATTTGGGTATTTCTTTTGTTGTGGAACTACAGGTACCAGCGGGCCCGTTAATTCCCTACATGCTGGTACTTGTGGTTCTCCAAGTACCAGCAAGTGGGGGACACTTGCTGGGACTTGTAGTTCCACACAAAAAGACAATATTCTTTTTTTTACACAATTTTGGCTATCAGCCTGGCACCCACCACCCTTGTGGGCTAAGGACAGCCTCGGTCTTCACCCCTGGCCCATGGGTGCCTGGAGGGGGGACCCCTTGATTTAAGGGGTCCCCACTTCCCCACGGAACCCCAGCCAGGGTTGCTAGTTGGGGGGGGGTAATGCCACAGCCGCAGGGACCTACATAAATGTGTCCCCCGGCTGTGGCATTATCTCCCTGGCTAGTGGATCCCGATGCTGGTTTAAAAAATTCTGGGGACCCCTACATCTTTTGTCCCCCATATTTTTGGAACCAGGACCGGCCCAAGAGCCTACATAATTTTTCCTGGTATTTAAACAACCAGGCCCGGTGCAAAGTGCCCAAGGCTGGTTATGCTTAGGAGGGGGGACCCCAAGCAATTTTTTATTTTTAACACTTTCTGACACTTTTACACAGAGAAGCATGCATGATTCTCATTGATTCGTGCATAACATGCCAGCAAAAAGCAGGTCTATTTGAAAACTCCATTTCTGTACGAATTCTATGCTTTCCCGGCAGTGTTTGGCTATTGTCGGCAGAGATTGAGAATACAAATTCTTAGTAAATTCTCGTGGTGTATAAAATAACAGCTGTGTTTCACCGATGGTCTATTGATTCGTATTTGTGTGTATCTCAGTACGAATAGCCCCAACACTGCCGAAATTGAGTTTAGTAAATTCCCGAGATAACACTTAGAAAAAACAAACAAACTAGAATGGATTCGGGAGCTTAGTAAATTTACTAAGGTGGGAGTTTTGTTTTTTTTAGAAACTGGCGATGTTGCCCTTAGCAACCAATCAGATTCTATTATCTTCTAGAAGCAGCTAGATAAGTGTTAAGTAGAATCTGATTGGTGCTTTGCACAACATCACCAGTTTCTAAAAAAACTCCTACTTTAGTAAATTTACCCCATAGTTTCAGTGACACTGTACACATGATAAAATTGAGGGTGTGTAAGCACATATTTTTGCTACCCCTACTGTACATTGTAAATAATTTCCGATGCCCATAATAATATAAGCCCTATAATCTTTGAGATTCACATGTTCTCACTAAAATATAAAACAATAAAATATACAAGTTGAATTAGAAAACTTTGTGCAAATCATGTACATTAAAGCCAGTTTAATTGTTAGATAACTTAATTCAGATTTTTCTGTTGAATGAAGTAGTTTACCAGACCACTTCAAGGGTTTCTCCCCCCTTTCTCATTATAAAACTCAATTGCTGTCACTTGGTGCTTGAGAGATTTGTAAGGGGCCATGACATTCTAGGATCAGGTGGAACATAATTGATCAGAACCCATATTAGCTAATTAAAATGGCACTTTATGAACAAACTACTCTAAAATAGGTATCAGATTTTATACTAGATGAGAGGAGAAACCATTGAATTGCAGACCAACTTCGAAGTAACTTCATCTTGAATATAAAGAAAATTGTAAATGATTAATATCATATTTAGCGTTCATTTAAAACAGAACCAATTCTTCTATTTATGTTGATGCAAAACTATGTTGCCTATTTATGTACAGATATGAAATCTTATGTCTGCAAACTATTTATCTAGAATGCTCTGAAACTCATAGAGATAAAAAAATGTTCTGTTATAATGTCGTGCACAATAGAAAGAAGAGAGACCCAGTGGCGCAGAAGGAATAACTAAATAAGTAACAATAAAAACAATACAATTCCCTGTCCTTATAGGAAAAATGTTCGTTCCAGGTTTTTCGTTCTCCTTTCAATGTTTCCACATTAGGAAAAGTACCTCAAGGGGAAAAGAGAATATCCTTAGTGCAACACTGTTTGAAATACTTGGTCACACTATCTAGATCTATGAGTCATACACTCACATTAGATAAATGAATTAAAGGCTCATCATCCTCCACATTTGTTTTCCTTCCTTCACCGCAGTATATAGAACTCAGAAAGAAAATATATTTAGTGCAACACTGTTTTCTTAAAAGCAGGAAGATTTATTACAGAATAACACTCACAATATTTAAAAGAAAACAAGGCATGTAGGACCTCCTCAGAGGACAAACTGACTCTCACAGACAGAAGGATTCGGATCCAGCCGGTCCAACCGCAACAATATGTCGACGTCCCCACATCTTGTCGACGTCTCCACATATTTTCTTTCTGAGTTCTATATACTGCGGTGAAGGAAGGAAAACAAATGTAGAGGATGATGAGCCTTTAATTCATTTATCTAATGTGAGTGTATGACTCATAGATCTAGAGAGTGTGACCAAGTATTTCAAACAGTGTTGCACTAAGGATATTCTCTCTTGCTCTTGAGGTACTTTTCCTGATGTGGAAACATTGAAAGGAGAACGAAAAACCTGGAACTAACTTTTTTCCTATAAGGACAGGGGATTGTATTGGTTTTATTGTTACTTATTTAGTTATTCCTTCTGCGCCACTGGGTCTCTCTTCTTTCTATTGTACTATTGTTGTGGTGTGGTGAACCTGCTCTGAGTTGACCTGGGCTGCACGTGAGGTATTTGCACAAATGTTTTTGGTTTCTTTTTTTACATAATGTCGTGCACACATTTTAAGGTTATTATAGGAACATGTGTTAAGAACATACAGTGGCAATTATTTAATGTCATTTAGTACATGCATATACACGGCATTGTTATATTGTCTATATACAGTATGAATGTATGTGTGTATATATATATATATATATATATATTGTATACTTACTCACACACATACGCATACATGACTTACAGAATTATGTAGATAGCGCTCTCTGGGACCAGAGCCCACAGTGAATTGGCAGGGCTCCACCTACGCTGTGATTCAGCCATCTGTAGCATGTAGAATCAGTCCTGTCCTGTTCCCTATAGGTGTTAGCAGGGCTCCTGGGACCGCAGCAGCGGGTGCGCTGCAGAGCATTGGTCACACTTGGATGCCACTGTGTACCACACAGGTGCTGCTGAACATGCAGGTGCCACTTTAGGGCTTGGAGCCCGGAGGCAGGTGTCTCCATTGCCTCTGGGAGTTACGCACCAGCTATGTATTCTACAGCAGGTCTCAAGAAACTCTTTGACAAGCATAAAATATTGGCTTCTGCTATAGCCCTGACTACTCTTGATGATAACTTCAAACTTTAAAAAACACATTATTAACAAGAAACATACTGTAATTATAAATAGGGAAATCAATTATATAACACACGTTAAACTTGAAAGAAATACACAGAATTCATATTGCAAGAGTACTAAACCTCATGCAAGTTCTTTACTAGTTTTAAATCAGGGTAATTAAGGCATAAAAAAATTGAAATAGTTTTTAATTAAATAATAAAATTAGATGTAACTAGTGTGGAATTTTGTACTTTTTCACACTAAAGACAGAAAAACAATCTTTTTTTGCAAACTTTGTTAAATTAGATCTTTAAAAAAAATATAATTGTGTTTACCCAAAAGTCTTTTCTTCCTAATTTAAATAGCATAAACATCTGGACTAACGCAATCATAGAATCATGGCAGTAGTCAAGCAAATCTTCTGGAAAATAATGAAATTAGATCCCTGGTGTTGTGACAGAGTAAGGGCAGGATACATCAGTTCGATGTTAATAAAATTTCCATGAATGACTGAATACAATTAAGAAATTGTCAGTTGCGGCAATGAACTTTTGTAGCTCACGGATGTTTGCATCATTTGATTATGCTGGCAATCTCAAATTGTTTATTAGTGTCTGTGTTGGGATATTAATTATGACCTTTTTTACAGCCCACAATTAAACCAGTCACAAGGCAGCAAGCAGCTTGTGTTATCATAACGGAAGATTTAAACTGGATAAAAGGTGTTTTATTGTACTTGGATCATTCCCTTACTCAGTACGGAAGTAGAACCAGGGAGTGGACATGCATATGAAATTATCGTCTGACATTGTCACTCATTGTTTTGGGAGCCCTATGACTGGACTGCTCACTCAGACACTTAATAAAAGCTTTTATCACAAAACTGAACTATTGTTGTCAAGTTAATTATAATCCATGCTATTTTTCAGCAGGAACACTGTCCGTGAACCACTCATGTTTGGCCAACATTTATTTTATTTTGAATGTTTTTTTTTTTACGTGCCTTGTTTTCTAAATAGCATATTTACAGTTCGGTTCATATATATTTGGACAGACACAATTGTTGTTATATTAGCTGTTTACAAAAAGATCTTCATGTTACAGTTATATAATAAATATGGTTTTAATGTACACACCATCAGCTTTGATTTGAGGGTATTCACATCCAAATTGGAGAGTTTAGGAATTACAGCTGTTTAATATGTAGCCACCTCTTTTTAAAGGGACCAAAAGTAATTGGACAATTGACTCAAAAGCTATTTGGTGGACAGATGAGGGCTATACCTTCATATGTCTTTATTAACATAACAATTACGTTTGAAAACATTTTTTAATACAGTCATAGGAAACCCTGAATTAGTGACATGGGTTGGAATTGATGTGTGTGTTCTTGATGAAGAAATGATTGAACTTTTAGTCAGACATGCACCAGCTGCTCAGAAAATATCATTGTTCATGACACAGGGGGGAGTGAAAGATCTGCAAGTGTGGAAGTTTGTGTGACACGCTAGGACAGAAGCATCATGACAGAGACAGCTGACACAGAAGGGACCCCAGGCCAAGGTGTCCAGAAAGCAAATGTTCCTTTATTTGATTAATTCAGGTGTACCAACAGCTGATATAGATGGCATAACTGATTCTGAAATACTGAAGCTATGAGTACAATGGAAAAAACAGGGCAGTGGCCAGGTACCCAACAAGCAAATAGCTAAGAGTGATATGGATAAGGAAATAACAGCAGAAGAACGGCCGAGTGCCCCACCCCTAGGCAAAAAGTCACCCTATGCTGATGCAAGGCAGATCTGGAGTCCTTACTGGGACTAGCCCAAGCCACATCATCAAAGAAAAGGGTGTTGCCCAACATTTTATGAAGAGAAGGCATGTCTCCAGATACACAGGCAGAAACATCCATGCAGCCCTGTAAAATTCCTAATATGTGCAATGAATGCTGGAGATAGATGCCCTTATGTGAAATGCATGATATCATGGGATGGGGGAAAAACAGGGCAATGGTTTACAGCCTTACTTGATAGAGGGGCAGAGGTATCCCTATTCCACAGAGTGCAAGCACCAGCTAAGGTTATTACTTGGGTAGCTATTGAAGGCCTAGGCGATATTCAAACTGGGTGGCATGCTGTCACTGCAAGATGCAGTTAGGGCTTGGCCCCTGGTTCCATGCAGAGGTACTAGTGTCTGATCTACCTGACAATATAATAGGTATGGGCCCATGCCTTTTAGGGGCAAAGATAGACAAAGTGAATCAACTCAAAGAAACTAGAACTTTACATTAAAAACTCTATAGAGAAAATTCTGTATTAAAGTAATGTACAGTACCCATTAACAACTTAAAGAACATAAACCATAGACATCAGATTCACATTCCAGTTTCTAGATAATAGATTGTTGGTGGGTAAATTTAAAAATGTAATGGGAAATAATTTGCAAGGGGGTCCCCAAGATTTCAGCTGCCTAGAGTCCGCCATAGGGTTTAAGCAATCATTGATAAATAGGGACATAATATGAATTAGGGCACTACTACGGCTCCTAAAATAAACTAGGACACTATTATGGGGTATAAAATTAACAATTGCTGTGCAGAAGTGTCTCTCTAGAGGCATTGGGAGAGGGGGCCTTTTAACATGTTGCTATGGGGGCTACAAAGTTCTGCCTACTTCCCTGGCTAACATGTAAAGTATGTCAAACCGTTCAACATGTTTAAATATATCCAGTAAAACGTGTGCATTTGCCCAAATGATGGCAGGAAAATCGAGCAATTCAGTATGAGAGCATGGGTGGATTGTAACAGGAGGAATACAAATGTATTAAGATGGTGGTTTTCATCCATTTTGTTGTGTACTGCTGTCATGTCTGTCTTGTTTCAAGTCAGCACATTCTGGGGTGTTGGTTTATGCTTACTGAGTATGTGTAAGTTACATAAATATTAATGAAAAAAAAAAATAATAATCTTAACTAGTCATCCCAGTTCTGGATAAGAATTCTTTGGACAGATGCAACTAAGATCAACTTTTCTTAGAATGATGGGAAGAAAAAAGTATGGAGAAAGCTTTTCATCATCTATAAAACAAGGTGGAGGCAGTGTGATGGCATCGGCATGCATGGCTTCCAATGGCACTAGGTCAATTCAATTCTGAAGTGTATATATTGTCTGCTCAGAACAATGACCCAAATCATATTGCGAAAGCAACCCCAGAGTTTTTTAAGGTAAAGAAGTGGACTTTTCTGCAATAGCCGAATCAAACACCTGACCTCAACCCCATTGAGCTTGCATTTCACTTGCTGAAGACAATAATAAAGGCAAAATCACCTATGAACAAACAGCAATTGAGGACAGATACTGTAAAGGCCTGTAAAAGTATAATAAAGGAAACCCAGCATTTGGTGATGTCACGGGTTCCAGACTTCAGGCAGTCATTGCCAACAAATATTCTTAACATATTATTAAAAATGAAAATGCTATTAATGACTAGCAGTGCCTACCTTTCATTACCGAGTTATTAATAATTTTATTCAATGTGCTGAGTGATTACTAATTTTATGCAATGATACATGTTTTTCTTTCCCATTTTTTAGTTCACTCATCTATTTTCTTTAGTAAAAATCTGATGGAATCCTTGGTATTTTAGGAATAATGTGATTTTACCTGTTGCAGGCCCTGTCAAGATGATTGCCTCAATATTAATTGCCAAGGGCCAGATGTGATGATGCCCGAGTTCAGTGGGCATGTGGGTTGCCGGCCAAACTCGGTCATTTTTTTTTATAGTGGCAATCACTTACAAGGCATGAGTTTGCCTTTAAAGCTATTGCCTCTTTTAAAAAAAGTCTGAATTTGACCGGCATCCCGCATGGCTGCCAAACTCAGGTGTCATTACATCAGCCCCCAAGTAGTCATGTGCCATTGCAAAGCTTGGTTGCTTCAAATTCCGTAATAATATAATTTGAATGGCAATCTTTAAATTCAATTCGTGTGGTGGTAATCCGGACAGTTAAGTTAGTTTAAGAACTCAATTGAATAATGAACAACTTTGTCGATGTTTACCATTGTACCCACAGACTTAAAAGTTTTACTTGCTGTATCACTTTTTCTGTAAAATCACCTAATTGATTTCTTCTACTGTTTTGTTTTTTGGCGATACTATAGCACATTTGCAAAGTCACTGGAATTTTTTTGTTGTAACTCCTCAATGTCTGGGAATAATTTAGCAATAAGATCTTTAATCATTTGAACTCAAGTTCCTAAAGCATTTGTTACTTGGACAAAGTCATTGCACTCTGGTACTGAGCCATCACCAATTTGGAGAAGATGTGCTGCAAAATTAGCAGCACTCTGATCTCCTCATAGTTGAACTTGCCTATTTGTAGTTGGCTGCAATCTTTAACCATAGTGTCACACATAGGATTTTTTCACGCACAAACGTACTTTATCTGCACCTGTGCATCTAGGAACTGCAGGCAATGTCTGCCTAAAATCATCTGTAAAAATAAAAAGTCACTCTGCCCATGATTTAATTTGAAGATCTCAGCCGGGATGTAATAAAGTCCGAGTTCAGCGGCCATGTGGTATGCCGGTATAACTTTGACTTTTTTTAAAAGGGGCAATCATTTACAAGGCATGGTTTTTGGTTTGTACTGTAAATGATGACCCCTTTAAAAAAACATCCAAGTTTGGGCGGCATCCCGCACACCCGCTGTACTCGGACTTCATTACATCTCACCCCTGAGCTCTTTTAGTGTTGTATTAACCACATTTATATGGGATTTGTGCATCATAGTGCATTCATCCCAAACAATTAAACAATACTTCTTTCAATACTTTTGCAATTGCACCATTATTCCTGATTGAGCATACGGCAGTCTGATCTGCTGAATGTTGAGCGTCAATTTGAAAATGGAATGAGCGGTTCTGCCGCCACTCAGAAGTGTGGCCACTAATCCTGATGATCCCAGAGGCACAGATATTTTCCTTTTGCCAATAGTGAGTTAATAAAATATGTTTTGCTAGCTCCCCCTGGAGCACCTGTGAAAAACTGTTTTCCTTGGTTACTGTTAACACTTTCCAATATTTTTTCATATGCCAGTTGCATTCTACTTTTTGGCTTTAAGATGTCCTCACACCATTTTTTAAATTTTTTTTAGAGAATTAACATGATAGCGACATGATTCATAGCCTATGTTACTCTGAGGATCTCATGGAAAATTCCAGTGAAAACCCCATCAAAACAAAACAATTACACACACATATACATATACAGTGCATCTGGAAAGCATTCACAGCGCTTCACTTTTTCCACATTTTGTTATGTTACTGTCTTATACCAAAATGTAATAAATTCATTTTTCCCCTCAAATTTTTTTGTGATTTTTGCAAATGTATTAAAAATAAAAAAATAAGAAATCACATGTACATAAGTATTTACAGCCTTTGCCATGAAGCAAAAAATTGAGCTCAGGTGCATCCTGTTTCCACTGATCCTTGAGATGTTCCTACAGCTTAATTGGAATCAACCTCTGGTAAATTCAGTTGATTGGACATGATTTGGAAAGGCACACACCTGTCTATATAAGGTCCTGCACTTGACAGTGCATGTCTGAGCAAAAACCAAGCATGAAGTCAAAGGAATTGTCTGTAGATCTCAGAGACAGGATTGCCTCGAGGCACAAATCTAGGGAAGGGTAGAGAAAAATATCTGCTGATTTGAAGGTCTCAATGAGCACAGTGGCCTCCATCATCCGCTACAATATTTGCTGGATGACCTTGACAGAGTGGTATTGTTCCATACAAAAATGTATAATTAAAATGTATCTAGTCTATCACAAATTGGATACTTAGACCCTCTTACTCCAACCAACGCTGCCTATTTACTGGCCGGTGCATGTCTGCTGGCAAGTTATCTCTGGATTTTCCCTGTAGCTGTGGTCCGGTGAGGCATGAGCACTGCCAGCTTACCTGAGGGTTACTAAGAAAGATACTTTCACATAAAATCCTATACAGAGCTCCCTATATATACTGCTTTCTGCCCCCTGTCCATTGCCAGTACAACCAGTCTCCTAGATCTTGTGTTCCTCTCTGACAGAAGTGATTCCTCGTTCCTGGGCTCCTGCATCTGTATCAGTTACTCTCCGCTGTTTCACAAGAGTGCTTCTGTTCCATTATATTCATCCTGTTAAAAGCGCTCACCATTATGTAGCTACAAGTTAACATCTGCTCATCCTGGTGTAATTATGCTCATCTTACACCAGTGTGCTGTCTGCCTCCTGCAGCTATACATGTGCACTTACTACAGTCTGGTATACATGGCCTCCTGCATGATGTGTCCTTCACTACATGTCATTTGTGTTCAGAGTTGCTGTCTCAAATTCTTCAGTTGCCATTGCAGACACACATGTCCTAGTATGTTACAGACAGATCTATCCTGTATTCATGTCACTCATATGTACTAGGTTATAATAATATATCTACTCAATTTAGATTGAGGGGGGAATTCAATTAGCCATGGTAAATTATCTCTGCTAATTGATTGCCTGGGGTTATTCAATTATCCCTAATAGTGAATTAAACTTTACAAACTCAGAATCTGACATCACCTTTCTAATGCATAGTTATTGGAGGCTAAAGTTTGTGCTGTACTGTTAATACTTACAATATGTACAGTACTGTTTGTAAACAAATGCTTCCAAGCATATAAACCTCTGAGAGGAATAAATTTAAAGATGTTGTGGTGCATATTTATTATGGATTGCTGTTTGCCCATAATAGTAAAGATTCCTTGTTGTCGCAATTTGCAGCAATACAGAAACTATATTCACTGAAATGTATTAATCCTCAGCTACTGGTATAGAATATCCACTAAGGGGTAAATTTACTAAGATGGGAGTTCTATTTAAGATGGGATGTTGCCCATAGCAACCAATCAGATTCTACTTCTCATTTATCTAACACCTTTTAGAAGATAATACCTGCAATCTGATTGGTTGCTATGGGCAACATCCCACCTTAAATAGAACTCCCATCTTAGTAAATTTACCCCTAAGAGTCTGCCCCAGTGATCGAAAGAGGGGGTTTGCTGCAAATATCTTCAATATCTGCTGCAGTCTCCCCCTACATACATCCGGGGAATTGCTTATATTTGTGAGTACTCCATGAGAACATTTTTTACATTAATCACACAAATATTCTTTAATAAATAGGCTCCAATATCTCTGATTGTTGGCCCCAACATACCTGTATGTATTCAGTTATATTTTGCATTATGCTTTTGTAACAATTAAGATTATTATATGATACAAAATTGACTACTGGTGTTATTTTTGCCACATATGCAAAACATCTCTAGATCTGTACAATATTTCTCTTTGTCTGTGCACTGTGTCTCTAAAATTGTGAGATGAGAAATCAGGCCCTTTCTCTTAAAAACATGGTTCCATGCTTAAGGGCACTCACTTAAATTATTCTCCTGAAGAACATTTTTGTAAGTGTCTTTTATTTCTAGTAAATTCCTATAAATGTGATTCTGGCCTGAAATTTTGTTTTCCAAGGTCATCAAGTGCCCAATTCGTCTACTCTGCTAATCAATCTCTGCTTATTAGGTATGAGATCTTTGATGATTACTACTTGTCTACAAGTATGCTCTTTCTGAGACCAATGCACCAAACCTTGGTATATTCAGTTGCATTTTTGGGTTGAAGAAACTCTTGTGATTCCGGGTCTATCTGTCCATTAGTCACATAACGCAGATGCGTATGGTGCCAAGCTCTATGGGCATCGTAATGGTCAGCCGGTCTCATGCACAGGCTCCTGCCACTGCTGCCCATTTCCCTCCGACCTGCCAGCCATCACCTCTCTCCTACCTGCCAGTGCATATCCTGGTGAAAGCGGCTGTGCTACTTGCAAGGAGAGGTGAGGAAGGTTACATTGCTGCACTGTGTACTGAGTGATTCACATAAAGGTAAACCAAAAGAGATCTAGGAGTAAACATTTTGATCTATGATATAGCAAAAATGATATACTTATATCACCATATTGCTCCGTAAAAGTGAATACTTGCAAGAAAACTAGGGTAAAAAGATTGTATGTTGTGCATGACGCTTGCAATACAAAATAAGTAGCATTGGTAGTATGGTAGAAAAATAATCAATGGACATGTAAAGCCTCACTGTCCATCATATACACCCTAAAATACACCTCAGGCAGTGCATCAAAATAGAGTTCCGATGCCACTATGGCAGCAATCATAACAGCTTAAGGCCATGATACAGCTCCATAATTCTGTCCACACTATCATTTTGTCACCCTATAAGGCTATAACCATAATACCAGTATATAGCCTAGCTGTAGTGTGTATAGATGCTGTATACACTATCTCTGTCACCCATTATGTTCCCAGTCACCTACTATCTCCCTGTCACCTCTGCCTCCCCAGTCACCCACTATCTCCCTGTCACCCACTATCTCCCTGTTACCTCTGTCTCCCCAGTCACTTACTATCTCCCTGTCATACACTATTTACCTGTAAAGAGTTTTTTGTCCCGAAAAAAGAGTAACGGGACAGAGAAGATAGCCTCTTTTTGGGGGCACTCCTTGCTTTAGTTTATTGTTTAAAAACAATTTTAATTTAATTCGTTAAAAGTAATAATGGTAATATAACTTTATTCTAACCTTATCCTATACCCTTACTGGTTAGTAAACGTGTGATACAAAGTGCTTACCCTTTTGCATGTAGATCAACATGTCATCAATTCTTTCATACATGGCTCAGGTATTCTTGTTAGAGAAAACAATGGTCTGGTATCCATAACCTGGCTTGATGCTGTTTTATTTGTACAATTTTTTTGTCTCTAGTAAATCATGAAGCCTGAGCTCATCCAGTTAAATTGACATGAATAAACGAGTCAAAGATTAACAAAGAAGGGGGAAGCAATGTGTCACTGCCTGGTGATTAAATATAAGTGATTCATATATGCAAACTGTGGTTTTGGGAGCAGTATTGAAATTATTTCTCCCACCACATCGGGCATAAAAGATACATATGGAGACGCAGTAATTAATGAAAATCAGCTTAATGCACCTATGATGTTGTACTTAACTATGCAAGGTTATTGTATTGAAGGTAGAACCAGCACCGGGTATCCGACCACTTCTGCTGCCTCCCCATGTGCGGCAAATTCCACAGTGAATAGGGGGTGAGAGAGTAGTACGGACGGCGCTGATAAGAAGGAAGAAGAGCGGTGTCTACTACTGTTGAGGGCCGTGAGTACAAAAACCCCTGGTAGCCACAGGGCTATTGCAGGAGAATCGGACTCACCGCACCTCAATGAGTGGGGCACCTGAATACCTGTCAGTAGATGGAGAATCTGCGTTGAGATTGCTGGTGCCGCTGGCGTGTGTGAGTGCTGTGTCTCAGCACTCACACACGCCAGCGACACCAGCAATCTCAACGCAGATTCTCCATCTACTGACAGGTATTCAGGTGCCCCACTCATTGAGGTGCGGTGAGTCCGATTCTCCTGCAATAGCCCTGTGGCTACCAGGGGTTTTTGTACTCGCGGCCCTCAACAGTAGTAGACACCGCTCTTCTTCCTTCTTATCAGCGCCGTCCGTACTACTCTCTCACCCCCTATTCACTGTGGAATTTGCCGCACATGGGGAGGCAGCAGAAGTGGTCGGATACCCGGTGCTGGTTCTACCTTCAATACAATAACCTTGCATAGTTAAGTACAACATCATAGGTGCATTAAGCTGATTTTCATTAATTACTGCGTCTCCATATGTATCTTTTATGCCCGATGTGGTGGGAGAAATAATTTCAATACTGCTCCCAAAACCACAGTTTGCATATATGAATCACTTATATTTAATCACCAGGCAGTGACACATTGCTTCCCCCTTCTTTGTTAATCTTTGACTCGTTTATTCATGTCAATTTAACTGGATGAGCTCAGGCTTCATGATTTACTAGAGACAAAAAAATTGTACAAATAAAACAGCATCAAGCCAGGTTATGGATACCAGACCATTGTTTTCTCTAACAAGAATACCTGAGCCATGTATGAAAGAATTGATGACATGTTGATCTACATGCAAAAGGGTAAGCACTTTGTATCACATGTTTACTAACCAGTAAGGGTATAGGATAAGGTTAGAATAAAGTTATATTACCATTATTACTTTTAACGAATTAAATTAAAATTGTTTTTAAACAATAAACTAAAGCAAGGAGTGCCCCCAAAAAGAGGCTATCTTCTCTGTCCCGTTACTCTTTTTTCGGGACAAAAAACTCTTTATGATTATATTTTCATAACCTCAGGGGAGCACCGCCAACACCACTAATTATTCTGTCAATTATATTTTGACTAATAAATATATATTGTTGGTAAATATACAATCACATAATAACGCATATAAATCAATTATCCCTAGCTGTGCAGGAACGCCCCATCTTTAGTTTCACTATTTACCTGTACCCTTGAGGGTACTATTATGTGGAAGCACCACTTCCTTTTTAGACCACTCCCTTTTTTACCTTTGGCATGTGCTGTCCTTTCTTAAAACCTTATACCCACCAAGGGGCGCCAAAACCTATATTCGCATACCAAAAAGATTAAGCTCGGGCCGGTCCTGCTGAGAATGCTCAGTGTACAGTACATTCTACAGGAGAGTACTCTTTGCCCCTCTTCTGATGCTGATCATGGAAATGAATGCCTTACAGTATTCAAACTTCTGCCTTAGAGTACTGAATTGTCATATAATTTAACTACAAACCTGCTTGTAACTTGATATAAAATTATACATGTTCATATTTAGGGGTGTAGGGAGGGCGGTTCCAGTGGAGCTCGAGCTCCAGGCGCCCAAGACAGTACAGGGCGCCGCAGCTCAACTCGGAGATGGAGCAGCAGCATTTGGGAAGCAGGAGCGGGGCAGGTGAGTATTGTTTTTTTTTTTCTTTAGTGTTTGTAAGCGGCGCTACCAGGGGGCACAATTACTCTGGGCACAGCTACAGGGGCACACCTACGGGGGGCACAACTACTCTGGGCACAGCTACAGGGGTCACATCTACTGGGGGCAAATCTAAAGGGGGCACAACTACTGTGGGCAAATCTACAGGGGCCACAGCTACAGGGGGCACAACTACTCCTTGCACAGCTACAGGGGGCACAGCTACTGGAGGCAAATCGACAGGGGGCACAGCTACAGGGGGCACATCTACTTGGGGCAAATCTACAGGGGGCACAACTACTGGGGGCAAATCTACAGGGGGAACACCTACTGGGGGCATAGCTACAGGGGGCACAGCTACAGGGGGCACAGCTACAGGGGGCACAACTACTCCGGGCACAGCTGCAGGGGGCACAGCTACTGGGGGCAAATATACAGGGGCACAACTACTGGGGGGCAAATATACAGGGGGCACAACTACTGGGTCCATAACTACATAACTGTGGCCACACCCCTTCCCTATGAAGCCATGCTCCTATTTTTTGCAGCGCGCATTTGACGCACACTATGTTTTGCCTGTGAGTATGCATATTTACAGGGGGCACAACTACGGGGGGCAAATCTACAGGGGGCACACCTACTGGGGGCATAGCTACAGGGGACACAGCTACAAGAGGCACAACTACTTCAGGCACAGCAACAGGGGGCACAGCTACTGGGGCAAATCTACAGGGGGCACATGTACTGGGGACAAATCTACAGGGGGCACAACTACTGGGGGCAAATCTACAGGGGGCACAGCTACAGGGGGCACAACTACTGGGTCCATAACTAATGGGAGCATAACTGTGGCCATTCCCCTTCCCTATGAAGCCACGTTCCTATTTTTTGCAGCGCGCCTTCGGTGCGCACTTTGTTTGCACTATGGGTGTGTGTGTGTGTGTGTGTGTGTGTGTGTGTGTGTGTGGGAGGGCGCCAAAGGAAACTTTCTCCCTAGGTACTACAAGGTCTAGAACCGGCCCTGGTGGCCACCCCCCCAATTCAGTACAGGGGAGGGGGGCGTCGAAACATTCCATGCTCCAGGCACCATGACACCTTGCTACACTTCTGGTCATATTTGCCTTTGCTAATTTTGCCTTTAAAAAGAAGTTGTTAAACTATGGTCCATGTTTCAGGCCCAAAATTATATTTCTAGACAACAAAATTATCCAGAGCTCATTTCCTTATTGCATACTGTAGGTGTTGTCACTGGTCACCTGGTCAGGCTGTTTCAGATCCATCTGTTAAAGTTACCTAGTAAACAACTAGATTTGCTCAATGTTTCTTTAATGTTGGCCACATATGCAATGACATTGCAAATTAATTAATTAAGAATTTATAACCTTGTTCATGCTAAATCTGGGCAACATTTATTGCTACTCTACCTCTCTGTACAGTCATGAACAGCTTCAGTGTCAATTGATTGTTCATCCAAAATAATAAATGACTGGTTCTCTCCAACTTGTCTATTCACATATGACCAATGTTAAAACTAATTTAATAGCTCAGGGCTTGAGTCAAGCAAGATTTTGTGTTTGATCAAAATAAGATGATATATAAAATTAAGTACAAGGAAAAACACATAACCTACATACGGAATACATATGCATGACCAGCATTCATGAAGCCCCTGGACATTAGACACTAGACCGACAGCAGAATCCTGATGGTGAGGATCCCAACAGGGGTTTGGTAAGTATACTTATGCTTCCCCTTTACCCCCCTAACACTAACCATCCCTTCCCACAGACTAACCCTAACACCCTTCCTCCATTGCAGCATAACCCTAACCATTTCTGTTGGTGCCTAAACCTAGCCCCCTACCCACTGCCTAACCCTAACTCCCCACGGTAGTGCTGAACCTAAGCTCCCCTGCCAGTAGCCTAAGCCTAACCCTCCCCACCACAGCCTAACACCCCCTAAATCAAACAGTCCATCCCATCACCCCCCCATGACCTAACCCTAACAGTCCCTGGTATACTTTCAATCGGGACACTGACTGTCAGGATTCCGGCGCTGGTCTTCTGGGCATGTGTTGGTAGTCCAGAACCAGGTTTTTGACTGCAAGCATCACGACTGCCAGCATCCTGAATACATCTCTTAGACACTTTTAAAGCTGGTCCGGGTGAAGTATTCAGTACAGGCAGTGTCCGAAAGTGGTGATATATCTCAGTTGAAGGCTCAACGCGTTTCTGTGTGGAACCTCTCACACCTTCATCAGGAGCATGTATTGAATGTGGCCCAAATCTGCCTTTTATACCCCCTAAATTGGATCATCAATCACAGCTGAGTAGCTCTTAAGAAAACTATCCACGGTGCAAATGTATGTTTACATTTAATAGAAGTCAATCATATAATAAAAGATACAGTAAGCGATTTGAGTAAAAATTATTTTACAAAACACATTGTTCTAAATATCAACAACCATGCATAAATTACATAGCCTTTTAGCATGTGACACCAACAGCCAATCGTTATACACTTAGTGTATTTTACAATCAGGAAACATTCCTAGTATGGTCCTTATATAGAGATTAATACAAATTTGAACAATATATTATCTAATCCAAGGTAAAGGGAAACTCACCCCCATATCTAGAATAAAACTAAAGTCTGATCTTTATTAAGATCCAGACGATCACATGATCGCAGCAGCACAGAAGAGTTTCCTGCTGGACCCTGGGAGAGTTCACAAGACTGCAGTGACTGGTTCTAAGTGCTGCAGTTTGGTAGGCACCAACATACGCTTGTATTGTCTCCTAAGAATACAGTCCATCTGTGCAGTCATGTGATCATCCTCACATGATCCAGACAGCCAATAACGGACTATTTGTTGCTAGGTTACAAGAATATACAACAAATACCAGTGTCCACTCTCATGGAAAACAAAGAAAATCATATAAATTTAACAGGAGATGTGTAGTCCAGTTTAATAGCTGCAACTAATCAGGATCACACATTCCAGCCAAATGGAGAATGAGATTTAACGCAGACAAGTGTAAGGTAATGCACTGTGGGGGCAAGACCAAAAATTACACCTACATACTAAATGGGGTAATATTACTGTACTGTACTGGAAAAAGACTTAGGGGTTCACATAGATAACAAATTAAGCAGCAGTACCCAAAGTAGGAGTGCAGCAAATAAGGCTAATAAGATATTAGCATGCATAAAATGGGGAATTGATGTAAGGGATGAGAGTATTATAGTCCCATTATATAAATAACTAGTGAGGCCACATCTTGAATACTGTGTGAAATTTTGGGCACCATATTACAAAAAGGATATCCTGGAGCTAGAAAAGGTTCAGAGGCGGGCGACCAAACTAATCAAGGGCATGGAGACGCTGGAATACGAAGAAAGGCTTGCAAGGCTAGGCATGTTTACATTGGAAAAGAGGAGACTAAGAGGGGAAATGATCAACATCTACAAATATATAAGGGGTCAATACACAGAGCTTGGGAGGGACCTGTTTTCTATAAGATCAGCACAGAGAACACATGGTCACTCGCTTAGGTTAGAGGAGAGGAGTTTCCGCACATTGAGGCGAAAAGGTTTTTTCACAGTAAGGACAATACGTGTTTGGAATTCCCTGCCTGAGAGAGTAGTAACTGTGGACTCAGTCAACACCTTTAAGAATGGGTTAGATAAATTCCTATTGGATAAAGACATTCAGGGTTATGGTGCGTAGGCACGCATTATAGTTAATTTAACTAGTCACAACATAAAAATAATTAGTCCTATAATAAGACTGTATAGGAGACCACAAATAGGTTGAATTCGATGGACAATTGTCTTTTTTCAACCTTAGTTACTATGTTACTATGTTACTATGTATTAAAGGGCCATTAAGTGTGGATTCCCGAGGTGCAGGAAAACCTCAGAACACACATATATAAATATTATCAAAAATTCAAGATAGAAAATGGACTTTCTACTGACCATAAAGAACCTAATAAAGATTTAAACACAATTTCTTTATTAAAAACCTCTCTAGTGTTCGAAGAACATATTAGAAGAATTAATAATGTCTTGCTTCGGTCTAAAATGTATTGCTTACAGCAATTTGAATTGGATCTTTATTCTTCCTGTGTAAGATATCAATAATGACTCACGTTGTATAGTTCATATTCTCAAACATAGTATATGAATTTACATAAAAATGATCTATTCTACTATGCTCATATAATTGAACTTATGGATGTACATCTATGTAGGCACAGCTACACATATGTGTGTGAAACCTAATATGTAAACTGATACACAAATTAAGGAAAGGAGATAAATAGAACATAGTGTTTTATAATCCTGATAATAGAATGTATATAGTGAATGGTACATTGGAAGGGAACATATACGGCAAAAAGGAGAGGAAAGACATATGATTCTATAGCATGCCGCATGGAAGTAAGGTGATGGGGAATCTATGTACCTTCTCCATACGGGATATACTCTATATAACAGAATTTAGTTTGACTTACTCATTTAGCCCTTCTGGATGAAAGTTTACAATTTTAAGCATCCAGTAAACTTCACCTTTGCATAAGTTGTTAAAACAATCATCGCCCCGAGCTGTGAAAGGAATATGTTCTAACCCTACAATCTGTAGACTAGATAGATCACTCTGATGGTATTGTAGAAAGTGTTTAGGGACGCTATGTGATGTTACCTTATTAACAATATTGCATTGATGTTCCATGAAGCGTCTCTTTAGTTGACGTGTGGTGCGGCCTACATAACGTGTTTCGTAAACACACATCAAGAGATAGGCAATGTAAACCGAGTCACAATTGATGAAACTGTGAATAGAGTCTGTTTCTCCCTCTTCATTTATAGCAATCTGGGTGGTTTTCTTGGGAATATGAGTGCATATAGTGCATCTCATTTTGCCACATCTGTGAAAACCCAATGGTCTTTGTGGTAACCAATTTGTCATTTCAATATGGTGGAATCTTGTTTAGTAACATTTCTAAAATGGCTTTGGGCTAGTAATATTTTAAGGGGATCCGGTCTGAAGATCGACAGTATCCAGGTCGACAATGTTTAGGTCGACCACTATAGGTCAACAGTCACTAGGTCGACATGGATGGAAGGTCAACAGGGTTTCTAGGTCGACATGTGCTAGGTCGACAGGTCTAAAGGTCGACATGAGTTTTTCACATTTTTTTCTTTTTTTGAATTTTTTCATACTTAACGATCCACGTGGACTACGATTGTAACGGTAAAGTGTGCCGAGCGAAGCGGTAGCGGAGCGAAGGCACCATGCCCGAAGCATGGCGAGCGAAGCAAGCCATGCGAGGGGACGCGGTGCACTAATTTGGGATCTCGGTCACTCTACAAAGAAAACGACACAAATTTTTTTTTGTCATGTCGACCTTTAGACCTGTCGACCTAGCAAATGTCGACCTAGAAACCCTGTCGACCTTCCATCCATGTCAACCTAGTGACTGTCGACCTATAGTGGTCGACCTAAACATTGTCAACCTAGATACTGTCGATTTGATGAACCACACCCATTTTAAGTGATCTATTTTACCTATAAACGATTCTAGGACGTTCTGCTAATATTCCCTTCAATAATTTATCTTCTTTCAGGATGTTGTCATTCTTATTAATGGCCTCTTTGATCCTATTTTGTCCTATATTATATTTACATACAAATGCTAGATCCTTGTATGGATCTTCACTAGTAGTCGGTTTAGAATTCTTATTACTCAAAAGTAATTGTCTATCCATCCCTTGTACTTTGGTAAAGACCAGAGTCAGAAGGTTGTCCGGATACCCTCTATGGTGAAAATAATTCAACATCTCTTCAGCTTGTTTAATGAAAACCTCATCAAGGGAACAGTTTCTGTGCAATCGCATTAGCTGTCCCTTGGGAATTTTATCCCTCCACGGTTGATAGTGTGCACTTTTATAATGTAAATACAGAAAGATTGGGTACTGACATTTTTCACGAAATTTGATGTAATAATTTGTGAATCCCTAGCTTCAATGGTCACTTCCAGAAAGTCGACACATTGGTGACTGTAGGTGAAAGTTAAAGATAGGTTGAAAGAATTGTGGTTGAGAGATGAAACAAAACTTTGTGCTGAAGTAAAGTCCCCATCCCAAATAATAAAAAGGTCATTAATGTACTGGCCATAGAAGACCAGGGATGCGCCCAGCCCTGCCCCCACACATGATGGTCCACAAGTTCCCACATGTATAGGTTGGTGTAGCTGGGTGCAAACCTGGTCCCCATGGCCATTCCCATGACTTGGAGATAATGAGTGCCAGAAAAAAGAAAATAGTTATGAGAAAGAATGAATGAAACAGAGGATAGAAGGAAAATATGTTGTTCCTCACTCAGGTCACTGTCTCTAGCTTAGTTACCTGATAAATGTTTGATACCAAGATCATGGTAAATATTCGTATATAATGATTTTACATCTAATGTAAGGAAGGCATAGGACTCTTCATACTATTTGATTAATCTGTTGGAGAAAGTAAGTTGCATCTTTGATATGGGACCTGAAGAGGGGAACCAAAGGATGAAGAAAAGAATCTGCATAATGTGAAAGATTGGTTGTGAGAGAATTGATACCGGATATGATGGGACAGCCAGGGGGTGAGGTGAGAGATTTATGAATCTTTGTCAAATGATAATATGTGGCTGTGGTGGTGAAAGATGCATAAAGAAACCACCATGTGTCTCTGGATATGACCCTTTTAGCTAGGGCAGAGTCTAACAAGCTCTTCATCTCTCCAAGGAATGCGGCGGTGGGATTGTGGTCCAGAATACGATAAAAAGTGCAATCACCCAATTATTTATTGGCTTCAGTAAGATAATATTTTTTGTCTTGGACAACCAGTCCACCTCCTTTGTCCGCCTCCTTGATGATGATAGAAGATTCGCTCATTAGATTTTTTAGAGCTCTTTTTTCCACTTTTGACAGACTGCAGTTCTGTTTAGTTTTTGATGTATCTGCTTTACATATTCTCTTAAAGTCATCCAATGTGACTTTGTGAAAAGTCTCCATATTGTTAGTTTTCGCCAAAAGGGGATAAAATTCAGACTTAAGTTTCATATACTTTAAGCCCAATATTTTATTTTCAACATCATATGTTTTTACAAGAGTTCAAAGTATTGGTCTCTTCCCAAAAAAGTTTCTAAAATTGTAGGGGATGGATCATCTTTATCGTCTAGTGCTATTAGAAAGGCCTGTTCACCATGTTTTTGAATATTTTTATTTGAAAAATATTGTTTGCGACACAGGGTACGAATGAATCGATTCAAATCAAAAAGAGTTCAAAGATATTTTTGTACTAGATGCAGAAGAAAATTGAAGACCCTTATTTAAGAGGGAGAGTTGATCATCATCTAATTTTTTATATGAAATGTTAAATACATTCCTAGGTGGTGCTCCCACAAATCTATCTATTACATTCTTTTTGAATTTTTCTTTTGTATGTAATCCTCCCCTGCAACCTCTAAACTTCTTTCCCTTTGTCTTTTTGGGGTTCCCTGAAAGTGTGGATCTCTCCTTTCCCACTGTTTGGGATGGGGTCGTCCTTCCTGAAAATCCTTGTGTTGGGTGTAATTTCTCTCTCTCCCTCTTTCCTCATACCTCCTTTCTTTGGGATGCACATCTAAGTGACTTTGCATTTGGTTTGTAATGTTCGCAGTATGATCTACAATACCATCAGAGTGATCCATCTAGTCTACAGATTGTAGGGTTAGAACATATTCCCTGCACAGCTCGGGGCAATGATTGTTTTAACAACTTATTCAAATGTGAAGTTTACTGGATGTTTAAAATGGGAACCTTTCATCCAGAAGGGCTAAATGAGTCAGTCAAACTAAATTCTGTTATATAGAGTACATCCCATATGGAGAAGGTAGATACAGTAGGTTCCCCATCACCTTACTTCCATGCGGCATGCTATAAAATCATATGTCCTTCCTCTCCTTTTTGCCATATAAGTTCCCTTCCGATGTACCATCCACTATATACATTCTATTATCAGGATTATAAAACGCTACTGTATGTTCTATTTATCTCCTTTTCTTCATTTGTGTATCAGTTTACATATTAGGTTTCTCACATATATGTGTAGCTGTGCCTACATAGATGTTCATCTATAAGCTCAATTATATGAGCATAGCAGAATAGATAATTTTTATGTCAATTCATATACTATGTTTGAAAATATGACCTATACAACGTGAGTCATTATTGATGTCTTGCACAGGAAGAATGAAGATCCAATTCAAATTGCTGTAAGCAATAAAATTTTGACTGAAGCAAGACATTATTAATTCTTCTACTATGTTCTTCGAACACTAGAGAGGTCTTTAATAAAGAAATTGTGTTTAAATCTTTATTAGGTTCTTTATGGTCAGAAGAAAGTCCATTCTCTATCTTGAATTTTTGATATTTATATATGTGTGTTCTGAGGTTTTTCCTGCACCTTGGGAATCCACACTTAATGGCCCTTTAATCACTCTATTGATTTCATGACTCGCAAAGTTATAAAATGTATAGTGTTGATAATGAATGTGTGATCCTGATTACTTGCAGCTATTAAACCGAACTGCACATCTCCTGTTAAACTTATATATGATATGATTATATATGATATATATGATATGATTTTCTTTGTTTTCCATGAGAGCGAAGACTGGTATTTGTTGCATATTCTTGTAACCTAGCAACAATTAGTCCGTTATTGGCTGTCCGGATCAATTGAGGATGATTACATGACTGCATCGACGGACTGTATCCTTAGGAGACAATACAAGCGTATGTTGGACGACTACCAACCTGCAGCACTTAGAACCGGTCACTGCGGTCATGTGACCTCTCCCAGGGTCAGGCAGGAAATTAATCTATGCTGCTGCGATCATGTGATCATCTGGATCTTACTAAAGATCGGACTTTAGTTTTATTCTAGATACTGGGGTGAGTTTGCCTTTACTTTGGATTAGATAATCTATTGTTCAAATTTGTATTAATCTCTATATAAGGACCATACTAGGAATGTTTCCTGATTATGAAATACACCAAGTGTATAACGATTGGCTGTTGGTGTCACGACAAAATGTTATGTAATGTATGCTTGGTTGTTGATATTTAGAACACTGAGTTTTTTAAATAATGTTTGCTCAAATTGGTTACTGTGAGTATCCTTTATTATATGATTGCCTTCTATTAAATTTTAACATACATTTGCACCGTGGATAGTTTTCTTAAGAGCTACTCAGCAGTGATTGATGATCCAATTTAGGGGGTATAAAAGGCAGATTTGGGCCACATTCAATACATGCTCCTGATGAAGGTATGAGAGGTTCCACAAAAAAATGCATTGAGCCCTCAACTGAGATATATCACCACTTTCGGACACCGCCTGTACTGAATACTTCACCCGGACCAGCTTTAAAAGTTCAGAGAGTAACATCTTGATCCTAAGTCGCAGTAGGTTACCTGTACCAAGCAAATTCCATCTGCTATTGGATTGTACGGATTGCATACCTCAGACTGGAATGATCATCTCAGAGCTGCTGGGTAATATACCGGATTTTGAACTTTGTCAATCTTCTTAAATTGCACAAATCAGGTGTGTGTTCCAAAATATTGGAGTGATTCATAGCCCCACTATTCTGGATGAGGAGTCAGATTTATTCTGTTTTAAATGGACCAGTCCTAACAAATTTTTAAACATTTCATGTGGGCACTTATGATATACTTATAGTTATATATCATCTATTTATTTTTATTGTAATAAATGTATCTTTGTTTTTAACATAACCACGGTGCTTATATTCATTCTTATCCGAAAACCACTAGCGCTTCCTTCTCTTTTGTTTTTGCTGATTACTAGATACATATATATTACATCTTCAACATATGAAAACATTAGTAGAAACTCAACAAAGAACATTTAAGTAACATATAATACAATACTATTGTATCTATAAAAATGTTTAATGTTAAACTAGGACCAATTTTAGGTTAAAATCATCGATCTCTACAGATATTGCTATGAAATAATATACTGTAGTGCAATTATAAAGCACCCCTGAGTCAGTGTATGAGGGGGTATTAGAACAGGGCTATGAGTGCAGAGAGTGGGGGTTAGGAAAGGGTTGTGAGTGCAGAGAGGGGGTATTAGGACAGGGCTGTGAGTGCAGAGAGGGGGGTATTAGGAGAGGGCTGTGAGTGCAGAATGGGGTAGAACAGGGTTGTGAGTGCATAGAGGGGGGCATTAGGACAGGGCTGTAAGTGCAGAGAGGGGTATCAGGGTATCCTGTGAGGCCAGATAGCATATTTCAATTTAACACAGTGACAGGCACAACTTTTATTTTACAATTAGAAGCTGGCAGTGTATGCATCCATACTGGGATTTGTAGTCCCACATCCATAGTAGCTAAAATGGTGCACTTTACACAGTGCCAGCACTACCCAATGGGTTGCTCAGTACACCTTAGTGTCAGTGCAATGTGCCCATGGCTTCTTGTACTCTTCCCATATATTAATATAATACAGTCAGATCCCCATAGTCTTACCAGACACCTGGTTGCACATCCTATCCCACTGTACAATCTCATTGGACAGCTAGATCACGATGCCCCATTCAGTGTTGGCATATATTACCCCGCCGGCAGGACACTGGATAGGAATTTGAAGGATGTACCATCTGCAGTAAGTGGGGGGTGAGGGTGAGTCGGCAGGGGGTGGTTGGTGTTCATTGGTGGGGGTATGGGGTTGCAATCATAGCTGGACTCTGCATCTGATGGGGGTGTGTGCTATTGTCCACAGCTGCGACCTCCACCACCGGGGGTCGGGTGGGGGAGCACTATCAGTGGTAGCTGAGGGGGGTGCATATAGTCCGGGAGCACGGTGGTGTCACATGTGCAGTGTACCTATGCTGGCTGGCATTGTTTAGGGAGGGACCAGCCACAGCATGAACCGGAGATCCAGCAGAGGTGGGTGGTTAGCACACACACTCACACACACACACACACACACACACACACACACACACACACACACACACTGCCACATACACAACACATACACACCAACCCATCCAGTCCCAAACACTAAGCTAGAGTGCCCTCCTGTATGCAATTTGTCACTGCCCAGGTAGTCCACCCTGTCAGTCCGCACTTCCAATCTCACCTGGTGCTCCCGAGTCCCCACACAGCTAAACAGCTTGAGCAGCGGCAGCTGTGTGGCGGTGGGTGTCCGTGTGGGAGACAGGCAGCAGGAATGCCTACCACTGCATGGAGCTAGTGAGTGCTGCAGCGCTGCTCAGCATATGAATGTAGTGGCAGGGCAGTACACAGGAGGATAGCTCAGATGTACAGTAAAGTCTCTTGTAGCGCTGCTTCATCACGACGGGTGGCCGCGGCTGGGCCCACTCACACTCCCCGGGCCCTAAGCGAGTGCCTGTGTTGTCTAGTGGTAAATCCGAAAAATATCAACTGTAGGTGATTCCCTTAGAGTATGAGACAAACATAATCCCTAGGTGTGTTATATTTTTATGGTGTGTACTAAATCTTCCTGCGATAGTGATGTAAAAGAGATGTATATTAAGGTCAATAATCAGTTAAAATATATGTGTAAGGAAAAAAAAAAAAAAAAAACATAATTAGGACAAGGATCACCCAGGAATGATGAAGCTGCTGGAATGATATGCATTTTAAACTTGTGCGTTGGTGTCTTTATCAAATACAGTTTGCCTCACTTCACGGGTTTTGAATTCCATATAAGGAGCCGCAATTCACCACCATTTTCACTCCAGTCCTGGAGAGTGTAGCGAGAGGACGTGTCTCCTCAGTGTCTGTGCAGGAAAGTGGCCTGGCATGTGGGGTGGCGACCTGCTCTTTTGTATCATTCTAGTGGTGCTGTCTTGTGCTGCATCAGTCCAGTGGTAGTGTCTTGTGCTGTATCAGTCCAGTCACAGTGGTGGTGTCCTGTGCTGCCATAAGTCCAGTGCTGCTGTATTAACCCAGTCCATTAGTGCTGTCTTGTGCTGCATCAGTCCAATGGTGGTGACCTGTGCTGCCATAAGCCCAGTGCTGCTGTATAAATCCAGTCCAGTGGTGCTGTCTTGTACTTCATCAGTCCAGTCACTCCAGTTGTGGTGTCCTGTGCTGCCATAAGTCCAGTGGTGCTGCTGTATAAATCCAGTCGAGTGGTGTCGTCTTGTACTGCATCAGTACAGTGGTGGTGTCCTGTGCTGCCATAAGTCCAATGGTGCTACTATATAGGTCCAGTAAGGTGGTGCTTCGTATAAGTCCAGTCCAGTGGTGCTACCGTATAAGTCCAGCGGGACTGCCATATAAGTACAGCGGTACTGACGTATATGTCAATACCAGTGGTGCTGCCGTATAAGTCCAGTGCAGTGGTGCTGCCGTATAAGTCCAGCGGTACTGCTGTATAAGTCCAGCAGTACTGCTGTATAAGTCCAGTGATGCTGTGTAAGTCCAGTCCAGTAGTGCTGTCTTATGCTGCATCAGTCCAGTGGTGGTGTCTTGTGCTGCATCAGTCCAGTCACTCCAGTGGTGGTTTCCTGTGCTGCCATAAGTCCAGTGGTGTTGTCCTGTGCTGCCATAAGTCCAGTGCTGCTGTATAAGTCCACTCCAGTGGTGTTGTCTTGTGCTTCATCAGTCCAGTGGTGGTGCCATGTGCTGCATCAGTCCAGTCACTCCAGCGGTGGTGTCCTGTGCTACCATAAGTCCAGTGGTTCTGATATAAAAGTCCAGTACAGTGGTGCTGTCTTGTTCTGCATCAGTCCAGTGGTGGTGTCCTATGCTGCCTTAAGTCCAGTGGTGGTGTCCTGTGCTGCCAATAAGTCCAGTGGTGCTGCTGTATAAGTCCAGTCCTGTGGTGCTGCCGTATAACAGGCTTTGACATGTGTGTGTGGTTTAGGGGTACACTCTCCTGTGCTGCATATTATTGTAATAACTCCAAATAAAGGCGTTATTATTATCAAAATAATTTTTACAGGGTTTGTCTTGTGTGGTGTAGGGGTACGCTCTCCTGCGCCGCTTATTATTATATAACTCCAAAAAATAATGGAGAACAAAAATTTGGAGGATAAAATAGGGAAAGATCAAGAACCACTTCCTCCTAGTGCTGAAGCTGCTGCATGACATAGACGATGAAATGCGATTAACGTCATCTGCCAAGGCCGATGCCCAATGTCATAGTAAAGGGCATCTAAAATCCAAAAAGCCCAAGTTCAGTAAAATGACCCAAAAAATAAATTGAAATGGTCTGAAGAGAAATGTAAACTTGCCAATATGCCATTCATGACACGGAGTGGCAAGGAATGGCTGAGGCCCTGGCCTATGTACATGACTAGTGGTTCATCTTCACATGACGATGGAAGCCCTCATCCTCCCGCTAGAAAAATTAAAAGAGTTAGGCTGGAAAAAGCACAGCAAAGAACTGTGCATTCTCAGATGATATCACAAATCCCCAAGGAGAGTCAAAGTGTGTCGGCATTTGCTATGCCTGACCTTCCCAACACTGGACAGGAAGAGGTGGCTCCTTCCACCATTTGCATGCCCTCTGCAAGTGCTGAAAGGAGCACCCACAGTCCAGTTTCTGATATTCAAATTGAAGATGTCACTGTTGAAGTACACCAGGATGAGGATATGGGTGTTGATGGCACTGAGGAGGAAGTTGATGAGGAGGATTCTGATGGTGATGTGGTTTGTTTAAATCAGGCACCAGGGGAGACAGTTGTTGTCCATGGGATGAATGAGCCCATTGTCATGCCTGGGCAAAATACCAAAAATGCCACCTCTTCGGTGTGGAATTATTTCTCCACAAATCCGGACAACAGGTGTCAAGCCATGTGTTGCTTTTGTCAATCAGTAATAAGTAGGGGTAAGGACGTTAACCACCTAGGAACATCCTCCTTTATACGTCACCTGCAGTGCATTCATCAGAAGTCATTGTCAAGTTCAGAAACTTTGGGTAAGAGTATAAGCAGTCCACTGACACCTAAATCCCTTCTTCCTCTTGTACCTAAGCTCCTGCAAGCCACAATACTAACTCCCTCAATGTCAATTTCCTCCTCAGTCAGAAACATCAGTAGTCCTGCAGGCCATGTCACTGGCATGACAGACAAGTCCTCTCCTAACCAGGATTCCTCCGAAAGGATCCTTGAGTGGTACGCCTGCTGCTGCTGCCACTGCTGTTGTTGCTTCTGGGAATTGATCGTCATCCCAGAGGGGAAGTCAGAAAACCACTTGTACTACTTCAACTAAGCAATTGACTGTCCAACAGTCCTTTGTGAGGAAGATGAAATATGACAGCAGTCATCCTGTTGCAAAGTGGATAACTGAGGCCTTGACAGCTATGTTGGTGTTAGAGGTGCATCCAGTATCCGCCATTAGTGCAGTGGGATTTAGACAACTGGTGGAGGTAGTGTGTCCCTGGTACCAAATCCCATCTAGATTCCACTTCACTAGGAAAGCGATTCCCGGACTGAACAGGGACATTAAGAAGTGTTCTCAGTGTCCTGAAAAATGCAGTTGTATCCAGTTTCCACTTAACCATGACAATGTGGACAAGTGGAGCAGGGCAAACTAAGGACTACATGACTGTGACAGCCCACTGGGTAGATGTATTGCCTCCTGCAGCAACAACAGCAGGGGCACCAGTAGCAGCATCTCACAAATAACAGCTCGTTCCTAGGCAGGCTGCGCTGTGTATCTCCAGGTTCCATAAGAGGCACACTGCTGACTACCTCTTATGGAAACTGATGGACATCATCGCACAATGGCTTACCCCACTTAGGCTCTCCTGGGGATTTGTGATATTGGACAACGCCACCAATATTGTGCGTGCATTACATCTGGGCAAATTCCAGCATGTCTGATGTTTTGCACATATAATTAATTTGGTGGTTCAGAATTTTTTGAAAAAAGACAGGGGCATGCAGGAGATGCTGTTGGTGGCCCAAAAAATTGTGGGCCACTTTAGACATTCAGTCACTGCATGCTGACTACTGGAGCACCAGCAACCCTTCGAACTTGCCACACGTAAAGTCAGTTCAGACACTGCCATCTTGAGTCAGGTCATTCCACTCATCAGGCTTTTGCAGAAGCAGCTGGAGAAATTGAAGGAGGAGCTAAGATAGAGCGATTCTGCTAAGTATGTGGGACTTGTGGATGGAGCCCTTCATTAGTTTTGCCAGGATTCAAGGGTGGTAAATCTGTTGAAATCAGAGGACTACATTTTGGCCACCGTGCTTGATCCTAGGTTTAAAGCCTACATTGTATCTCTCTTTCCAGCAGACACAAGTCTGCAGAGGTGCAAAGAACTGCGGTGAGATAATTGTCAACTCAGACGGAACGTGACCCGCCAACAGCTCCTCCTTCATTTTCTCCCACAACTGGGGCTACGAGGAAAAGGATAACATTTCCTAGCCCACCTGCTGGCAGTGATGCAGGGCAGTCAGGAGTGAGTGTTGATATCTGGTCCAGACTGAAGGACCTGCCAACGATTACTGACATGTCTACTGTCACTGAATATGATGCTGTCACCATTGAAAGAATGGTGGAGGATTATATCAGTGACAGCATCCAAGAAGGCATGTCAGACAGTCCGCATCTATACTGCCAGGATAAAGAGGCAATTTGGATGCCCTTGGACAAACTAGCTTAATTTTACGTACGTTGCCCACCCTACAGTGTGTACTACGAAAGAGTGTTTAGTGCAGCCGGTAACCTTGTCAGTGATCGGCATAGGAGGTTACTTCCACAATATGTGGAGAAGATGATGTTCATCAAAATGAATTATAAATTGCCTCCAGAAAGTACACAGGGACCTGTGATGGTGGATTCCAGTGGGAACAAATTAATACTCTGTGAGGAGTATGATGTACACACTGAAAGGGGTGAGGAATCGGAGGATGAGGACAACATTTTGCCTCTGTAGAGCCAGTTTGTGCAAGGAAAGATGAATTGCTTCTTTTTTTGGTGGGGGGATAAATTGCTTCTTTTTTTGTGGGGGCCCAAACAAGCCAATCATTTCAGCCACAGTCGTGTGGCACACCCTGTAGCTGAAATTATTGGTTTGTTAAAGTGTGCATGTTCTGCTTATACAACATAAGGGTGGGTGGGAGGGCCCAAGGACAATTCCATCTTGCACCTCTTATTATTTTCTTTGTATTATGTGCTCCTTGGGGCCTAGTTTTTAAAAGTGTCATCCTGTCTGACACTGCAGTGCCTCTCCTAGATGGGACAGGTGTTTGTGCCGCCCACTTGCGTCGCTTAGCTTAGTCATCCAGCTACCTCATTGCACCTCTTTTTTTTCTTTTCATTATGTGCTCTTTGGGGCCTAGTTTTTAAAAGTGCCATCCTGTCTGACACTGCAGTGCCTCTCCTAGATGGGCCAGGTGTTTGTGCCGCCCACTTGTGTCGCTTAGCTTAGTCATCCAGCGACCTCGGTGCAACCTGTTGGCCTAAAAACAATATTGTGAGGTGTTCAGAATAGACTGGAAATTAGTGGAAATTAATGTTATTGAGGTTAATAATACTGTAGGATCAAAATTACCCACAAATTCTGTGATTTTAGCTATTTTTATGGGTTTTTTTTAAACATCATCCAGATCCAAAACCAAAACCAAAAACCGAAAGGATGGTTTTGGCAAAACCAACCCAGATCCAAAACACGAGCGTGAATCCAGATCCAAAACCAAAACACAAAACCTGAAAAGTGCCCGCCGCACATATCTAATTTGAAGGCAGATAGTTTTCTGCGCAATGTATGATCTAAACTCTATCTCAAATATGTTCAATAATGCAAATTTAATATACTGTACTAACAGCAATATACCTTTTATTTTAGAGATATTCATAAAGAGATTCAACAAACTGTCAGTAATCTATCAATAATTATTCCTATAATATAAATTATTAAATTTTGTAAATTCATCCCAAGCTCTGCTTACTGTATGTATTCCTTAAACTTGTTATAAGAGGTAACAGTGGCCACTTATGTAGTAACCTAGATTTGGTAACAGTTGTGCTGAAGTCTTTTCGAATCTGATCAAAACCTGAAATGTGTTCATAAACAAATTCTGTTTATCAATCCTTAAACATATTTTCAATCTAATAGATTTATTAATGAATAATCAATCATTTAATGAGTCTCACTGTTATAAATGTGTACATCCGCAGTATCTATTTACTATGTCCAATAAGTTGCACTAGAGCATAAAATGAATCAATTTGCTTTAAGTGGCCTTTAGTTAAATATTTATTATATTAAGATGACAGTTACCTTCTGAGCATGAGATAAAATGTAACATTTTGTCTGTAGAGTTATTTTAATGTTTCTGTACTAATCATAGAAAAAATGGTATTGTGACCTCCCAGATCATTTTCTATCAGTCTTTGTCAAAATACCCTGAAAAAGCTGCCTTCTATAGTAAGACAATTTAAGCTTTAAGTAATCATTATTGAAGAGAATTTCTGGTTACTGCTGAGGAATCAATTAATAACAGGATAAGCTCTGTAGAAAATAAATGTAGATGATGTGACACTACATTGACTTGATATCATTTATAATAAGATATATGAATTGTTAAATTTAGAAAGTAATGTCAAGGAGAAGGTGCAACATTGTTTATACTGTATGCTGCAGCAATTAAAATTAATATATTTCCAATACTGAAACTGTTTTTTCCAGATTTTTTTTAATAAATATTCAAGGGTCCTAAACAAACCCCCATGGTGGATATGATTCAACAATTTTTTTTACTTTTTGTAGAGACAGCAGAAAGACTTTGACAAAGTAAGAGCCACCTTCCATAAGGAAATTGACATAGGGAGAATCTCAGCTGAAACAGTGGCAGTGGCTCCAGTACTTTGTAAATGTACTTTTAGTAGATAATGTCATGTTATCCCATATCTTGGAATTAAGATATGTCTGTTTTGTGTTGTTCCCAGAGGTTTTGTATTGCCTAAACATGCACAAACAAGAGTGGTATGGCAGTTGGTGCCAGTCCCTTTAAAAAGCAGAATTTGTTTTTGTGGTAATTTAGGGGGACATGTACTAAGCAGTGATAAAAGTGGAGAAGTGAGCCAGTGGAGAAATTTCCCATGACAACCAATCAGCTGCTCCATACAATTGTATAGTATGCAAATTAGAAATGTTACGTCAATGCTGATTGGTTGCCATGGGCACTTCTCCACTGGCTCACTTCTCCACTTGTATCACTGCTTAGTACAAGTCCCCCTTAGGCTGTGTTTAGATGGTGGAAAGGATAACCACCCAATTCTTTTTGTCCGGTGTTTATACTGAAGTTGCTCATTTCTTTGACACCTGCTCAGAGTGCCAATGAAGATGAACAAGCTGTCTTCTGTTGCAATGATTCCCCTATTGTTTGTAGAGGTCCCATTTAAGAAAGTAGGTTTTGATTTTGACTAAAGATGGTGTATGTACGAACACAGAAATAGGTAGACCCAACCATTCCATACAGAATAATAGGTTTCTGTGGTGCTGCTGATCATGAGCACATGAGCTTTACGCAAAGATTGGCTGAAGATGTCCTAGTATTAGTGGTGTCCACAGATATTTTATGGTCACATTTTTACAACCACATCTGAAATGGTGGTCAACAAAATTCCATAACTAATTTAAATGGGACTTTATTTTGAATAGAATACATTAGGTTCGTATATTTATAGTGTGTTAATATGTGCATATAAACTAAAAATTTGAAATTGTGAAGATTAAAATAATGACAGTTATATGCTGTAATATAGAAATAGAAGTGGGAAATGTGAACCTGTTAAAATGATTGTAATTTCAGGGAAAGTCCAAATGTTATTGCCGCTACAGTACAGTACATTCAAATAATTTATTCAGTTTTAATGATCATATGCATCAAGAAATATTATGCAATGCATCTGCTTAAATTGACTGTCAAAAGGTTAAATCAGGCATGCATGAATTTAAAGGGGATGTAGTCACTCTGTCATCAATAACAATGTCAACATTTAGAATGTCAACATTATTAAACTGTTGACAGGGAACATGTCGACATTCTTAGAATTTTTACAAGTGACATGCCGATATTGTCAGAATGTTGTCATTAGGGTTAGGTTGTAGGACAGAAGGGTTAGGAGGCACTAGGGGGAGGGTTAGGGAAAAGATTAGGGATACGGGGACTGTATTTACCAGAATGCAAGCGCATCAGATGACTCTGCCAGAACTGATGGTCACATGACTGCAGGGACCCAGAATCTGACAGTAGACATGCTTCTGCATTCAGGAGCAGGTAAGAGACAGCTGGACCACCAGGGATAATATATTGAAATTCTATTATGTCAACATTCATCAGTGGCTGCATGATGAGTGTCAACCTATCATACCTAACTCTACTTAATAAATCTGTGCATGAAAGTGTAACTTGTATGGAATACATATCGGAGATTGGCAGATTTGATGCCGGCTGTCACTATACCAATAGAGGCATCCTGCGGGCTCGCTAAGCTCACCACGCTTCGGGCCCGGTGGCGAGCTCGCTCACCACAGGTTATATTCACACTCGGGTTGTGGCGTGGACCCACCACTCGAGTAGGAATACGGGGCTGCTGTCAGGATTCTGATCGCCACCATTTCACCGGCTTTTGGGATTCTGGTGTTAGTATCCTGAACACCAGGATCCTGACAGCTAGCATATTAACTGCATCCCACTTGTAGCTATTATGACAAGGCTACAGTACAGTATGTATGAAGACAATCATGTACTGTAGCTGCTCTCTTAACTATGGACATTAATTCATATAAGTAAGTATATCTATAAAGCACCCAAAGTATTGCATTGTTTGGGGATTGAGAATACTTTATGCAACTAAAAATACATTAAGGCCTAAACATTAAACTGTTCCCTTTGTAATGATGGTCAAATAGTGCTTTAGCTTTCAATTAAATGTAGTTCTCTCATTAGTCTGGTATGAAGATTCTCTTTACTATAGACCTTCCCAAGTGGGTCATTTGAACAATGTGATACTATTGTGTACCTGTTTTTCCCATTTATTTTCCAATTTAAATAACTTGTACTGAATTAAATACTTAAAGGGAAATGTTTTCATAGCTTCAATTAACTAATTCATCCAGATTATTGTAATTGGAAAGAATGGGAGCAGAACATATACTATTAAATTGTTCTTGTTTGCAGGTCATTTATGATTTCCATTATTCTTCTTTTTACTTTAATTTTATTATTTTTATTTTACAATATCCATTTTGACAATGACTTTATTTACCCATAAGCAACAGGAGTAACAATAGCACTTAATAATAATAACAACAACAACAACAACAGGGAACATGTTGGAAACATAACTGAAAATTAATATTTTTAAAATATTGTTGAACTTTTAATGATGCATCAACCAATATTGCAATACTTTCATTTCAAAAAATATGTACTGTATATACTTTTATGAAGAATACCTTGTTCCCATCAATATTAGTTTGAATAGTCAGCTAACACTTATTTACAAAATATATAGAAATTAGCCCATGCTTGATTTAACCCATACTGCCCAAGGGTACCATCTGCATGGCAATATAAATGCCCTATTTGCATACAAACAAAAACACAGGTGTTCTAGAGATATATATATATATATATATATATATATATATATTTATTTTGTGAGTGTGGGTTATCTATTACTGTTATACTTTAGAATTATTTTTTTAATTTAGTAACTGTTGAACAATTAACTGTTTTGGGGTTGCATGTTATTTAAAGTGGCCATAAGGCAGAGTTTAGTCTGGTTTTATATGGCAAAGTTTGATAAAGGCGCAAGTAATATATGCAATTATCCCATAGCAATGTACTGGAACTTTGTTCACATTGGGGCTAATTCTGTAAGGATCGTAAAAAGTACAACTTCCAATCACAAAATTGCGAAAGCACACCCAAACGGAAAATCTGCAACACTAATTTAATGTTACAAATAAAAAGGTGGACTTGTCAAATATGCATATTTTGCGATTAGAGTTAAAAATCCACATTTTATGTGAAAAAACGTACACTTAGTCGCATTTTTTGCGTTAAGGTTTCTGATGTCACAATTTAACATCAGCCACACATAACATTGAGCCAACCATGCCTACTGACAGGATGCGTCGAACAAGACAAGCTACTTCTGCTGGTGAATCCACAAACGCAGGCAGAAAAAAGAAAAAAAAAATAGTTTTTTTATGTTGAAAGTTTACATACATGACATATTAATGTTTCTTTGTTATTATTAACATTCCTTATGTTATCGTTTAAAGTGAAAATATAAAAAAAAGGGTGCATAATTAAAATGTCCACAAAATCACAATTATTGTGGTGATGTTATTGAACATATATTTCTTTGTCAAGGGGGAAAAAAAAATCCTTACACATGTATGTGGGTATGATTTTTGAAGATAATAATTGCTTATTGCTTTAAATAATAAAAAAAACTCAGATTTTAAACAAAAAGCCATTGACCAAACAAAAAAAAAAAAACTTGCTTGTAAATGTTATTGTACATGTTTGTAGGAAAACAAGTGTGTTCTTGAAAAACCTGCATTGTTATTAACTTAAAGAATTATTAGGTTACTACTAGCATATATTTTAGAGTAATACATGTGTTAAATAGTTTAAAGCTCCCTTACATGTTGTTAAGTTCCAATGCAGCTGAATAACCTGAATTGTGGTCAGCAGTGTGAGCTTCTTCAGCTGGGTGTAATGAAGCAATGATTGCAGTATACATGGAACATTCTGCAACTGAGGTCAGCTTGTGCAGATTTTAAGGTTGACCTGTAGTCACTCAGAAACTGCACACCATAAATGTGCGTTCAGTTGCAACAAATGCGTATGCTCCGCCTATCTAAAATCTGCATATGCCCACAACACGCCCCTGCTCGTAGCTCGAGTCCAGCCCTTTAGTACGCCCCCTACATGCCTAGTTTTCGTAGTGCATACACAGGGTTTGCTGTTTCAGAAGTTGTATTTTTTGTCTCAGAAATTTTATTTTTTGTCTCAGATTTTACGTATTTTCACAATTTTTGCAGTTTTGCATTCCTTGTTGAATTAGCCCCATAATTACAATTTGAATACACTTACAATACTTCCTCACTATCTGCTGTACTACAAAACAGTTTCCTCAGTCTCTCAAACCTATTGGTGTTTCACTTGACTCCACCCTCTGTTTTTCTGCTCAATTACAGTCTCTCTCCTGAACATGTTGCCTCCACTCTCAAGGAAACTGATAGGATAATCCCATTTCTTTCCAAAGAACCTAGTAAAACCTTTTACATTTCTCTTATCATCTTCTATCTAAATTCCTGAACACTTTTTCTGGATTTCCCCTCACCAATCTGTCCCTGCCTCAATCTGTTCTAAATGCTATGGTAAGACTGATCTTCCTACTGTATTTTACCACCCCAAATCCATTGCACCACTCTGTCAATTCTGGCAATGGCTCCCATATATTCTCCAAAATCCAATTCAAATGACTTACCCTCACCTATAAATGTCTCAGCATCACCATCTTATTGTTATTATAAATCTCCATCTCATTTTTAAATACTCTCCCTCACATCATCTTAAATGTGCCTCAGACCTGCAAGAGTGTTGATGATTAATTAAAACGATAGAATAGAATACTTTAGTATTGCAAAGCAAAAGTTCAATTAAATTAAGACTGGTGTTAAATTAAATAGACATTTTGCAACAATTTACAATAAACTTACTGTAGTTGGTAATCAATATGGAACTGTGTTAACTACTAAAGTTACTGTATATCTATTTTAGGAATAGGACATCAATTATTTCTATAGATTGAATAATTGTAAAAGCACACTAAATGCCTTGTTGAAAATTGTGCTAAAAACCCAAATATCTTCCCACCTAATAAAGTTTTCTTCCCCTGCAGCAATTTCCATCCAAAATACTCACACTAATCTTATGATAAGTTCTAAATAAAGTTGAGTGTGCATCATCTTTCATTGGTGCAGCTGCAGGAATTATTGGACCCGATTTTTACTTTGCTAAATAATTGACAAACTGCCCCTTTCTAGGAATGTCTATTTAAACAAATTGTAACTATCCTTGACTACTGTCATCATGTAGATTTCTTATATTTATCAGTTCAATGAGTATACACAGCACTGTAGTGATTGCAGAATGAGATAGATTGTGCCTTACTAAATGTGTCCTTTATCTCTCTGGTGCTGGACAAACTCAATAGTAATCACTACTGCCACTTTTTGTAAATGTAGAGCGGAATAGACAATGCCTCACTCAGTGGGGGAAATTCAAATGTTTGAAAAGTCGGTTGGGTGTCTGTTTTTTTCCTGTCTATTAGGTAGGAAAAAACAAACTCCCAACTGACTTTTCAAACATTTCAATTCCCCCCAATGTCTCCTCAATGTCTACTGTATCTTTCTGGTAGGGCCAGCACTCAAAGTAATCACCTCTGGCATTTGTAACTATTGCAGAATAGAATATATGTGCCCCACTAAATGCCTCTTATCTATCTGGTATTGCAAGCACTCAATGTTATTACTATTGGCATTTTTTTGTGATTGCAAAATGGAATATTCTAAACCTCAATTAACACATTTTTTTGTTACCATTGTTCCCACGTGTTGTTTCTAACAGAAATTCTTATCAGTCGTCAGTTCTGTTGATTCTTTGTACCTCTTACCCTGAATTCATCATTGTCCAGACTCGTGGAACTCCACTGAATGTTTGGTTGTATTTGAATGTTTGTACTTTTAGGAAGGGAAGCATCATTCGCAAAGGAGTATTTCTTACCGAAAACGATATTCCTCTGACATGTGCTATTTTCATCTAACATGTCAATATTATAATAAAATAATTGTGAGTACTTTTTTTCTGTAATAATTCTTGGCATCACTGATAGTCATTCACCCACAGCCTTAGTCAAATATATAAAAAATTGTGAAAGTTTCTTGTCCTGGATTTCCCAAATAGGAAAAAAGGATACAAACCTGGTGTTCCCATTTGGGAACAATGTTTTTTTTAATGAATTGGCTTTTGATATGATAGAATGTTTGTTTTGTATCACATATGTAGCAACGTCAGTTTAAAATACTTTTTTAAAAGATGTTTAAAATAAAAAAACTTGGGCAAAATGGGTTAATGCCTTTAGTGGGCCAGTGAAGGTATGCTATGATCAAATTCCTGTCTCTGGAGTAGTCCCCTTAAAGTTTTTGTTTACCCTAGCTTTATTGACAGCTTACTTGCTCACTGGTGTTCTGCTCATACTGAATACCCCTTCCAACTTCAAAACGGGGGCGTGCTAGTTTGTTTTCTCTCGATTAATGGACCCAAGCACTATATATATATATATATATATATATATATATACACTGTATGTTGTGCTGTCTTATTTTCCTACTCACCCCATGTACCTTTTGTAGACTCTACTAACATGTGCGGGAATGGGGTTTTCCAGGCTGGTGCAGCAAAATGGGGGATACTCATAACATTGCTTCCTAGCATTGCCCTGGCAGCCAGAAAATAACACTTGATTACTACCAACAGGCAATGGGGGTTACACTTGTATGTGCATGTTTTATGTATGTCCTGTTTACCGCACTGTCTGGCGATTCAGATCACTGTATCTTCTTACAAATCAATAACAATTATCTTAATTATGATCACCATTAGGCAGCATGTAAGGAATCCTGTTAACAGAAAGCTTGCAGGGGCATTAAAGTATTTCACATAAAGTATGACGTTAAAATGGTCCTAAAATTGCATATACAGTAATGTCTGCAGGGCTACCAAGAGGGGGCAGGTTCTAATTACCCAGACCCGGACTTGTTAGAGGGGCCCTGGGTCAACTGCCCCAAATGCTCCTTACCTGCCAGAGGCAGTAGCCTCTCTCACCAGCATGTGCTGGATTGCAATGGTTCAAGAGAGTCTTCTCTGCCTTCATGATGCGCGGGTGGAGAGATCATACTGATGAACCCACCCACCTCCGGATCTGCCCCTGGGTCCACAGTGCCTCCCTCTGCAGCATGCATTGTTTTTATTTTTGTATGAGGCCTTGGCCACATCTAGGCCACACCCTCATAGTGCCCAGGTCAAGCACTGCTCTATATGGCCCTGAGTGTCTGTTGCCCTGAGCATCAAAACAAAACAGGAATATACCATGGCGTCATGCAGGGTGTATACTTCAATCCACGTGCCAGGTGTAATAAAGCTCCAGTTCGGTGGCTGAACTGGAACGTTTTTTTTAAAGGGACAATCACTTTCAAGGCATGGTTTTGCTTTGTAAGTGATTGCCCCTTTAAGTTTGCCGGGCATTCCGCATGGCCTTCGAACTCGGGCGTCATTACATCCAGCCCCACAGCTGAAAGGTATATTGCTTTATTGAAACATATCTATGTTTGGTTTTAATAGATTTAATAGCATCAACTTGTTTGAAAATTGGCATGCCCTTTATTGTGCAGAGAGTTTCAGTATAAATTCTATGTGCAAAAAATTGTTTTTTCTTCTTCAAAATAATACCTTAGCACCAAGGCTTTTATAATTAACCCCAGAACAATTGTAAAATAAAGCCCACGTTTTGTATCAAATATGAATATTTTAAGATGACTAAGATAAATCTAATTCTTTTCAGATTGAGAGTCACAAAACATCTTGCATCCTCAAATAAAGATTAAATTGGTCTAATTATATTGCAGTTTCACCTGTCAGTTGTCTATACAAGATGAGCTGGGGTTTTTTCAAAACAATACACCTAACAACAGTATTCCACAAGAACTTCCTATAAAACCTAAATCCTCTTTTGACCCGGTTTCTTCAAATTCCTCCATCAAGACTTTTTCACGTCTCTTAGATGATTCAGTTATTAAGTATCACCAGGCACAAAAGAAGAGTCTTTCACAATTTGAACACAGTGGAACAACAGGCCCTTAGGAATTTATCGGGATATACGGACGTGGTAATATATCCTGCAGACAAAGGCGGAGGATAGTGATCCAGGATATCATACAATATAAAGAAGAAATTGAATCACAATTGGGAGACTCAGAAACTTACAAAATCCTAAAGAAAGACCCCACTATTTGTTACAAAAAGGAATTGGACAACGTCTTACAACAAGCGGTCACCACCCAACAGTTGGATAGCAAAACATGTCAAGCTCTCACCCAATACTTCCCAGTGGTTCCTATCCTTTACACAGTCCCCAAAATACACAAAAACCTACCAAATCCCCCTGGCCGTCCAATTATATCTGCAAGAAATTTGCTTTTCCATCCTATCTCGCAATTTTTAGATGCCATGATTCAACCACTTGTCATCACACAACCTACTTATCTTAAAGACACAACTTCCCTTCTGCTCAAATTAGAATATTTTTCAGAATTACTATCTACAGCTTTACTGTGCACAATGGATGTTAAAAACTTGTACACAGTCATTCCACATGATGAGGGCTTACAAACAGTGGAGGCCTACCTGCGCACCAATGCGTCTACTACGATAGACCCCAATCTCTTCTTACATCTGTTGGAACTCACTTTGAAAAGAAGTTACTTTTATTTCAATGGTCAGTTCAACCTACAAAAGCAGGGTTGTGCCATGGGAAGTTGCGTAGCTCCATCATTCGGAAACATTTTTATGTTTGCTTACGAAAAAAGGTTCTTTTTCACAAATCCAGAAATTATGGATCAGATTGTTTGGTATACAAGATATATCGATGACCTGTTCCTAATTTGGAAAGGCAGTGAAGACAACTTGATACAATTAATCAGGGACATCAACGCTCTAGATTCTCCTATTAAATTCACTCACAATCACAGTTATAGGGAGGTGAATTTTCTGGATGTTACTATAAAAAAAAAAAATCAGAAGATTGTAACTTCAGTGTATAGTAAGAGCACTGACCGTAACACCTTGCTTGTTTCCAATAGTTTTCATCCCCCGACCCTGAAGAAAGGTTTAGCCCGGTCCCAAATGATGAGAGTTGCGCGTATCACCAGCAACCCAGCTGAAGTTGAGTCACAGATTGATCTGATAGTGCAAAAATTTCTATATAGGGGTTATAATCATAATACTCTCACAACAAAAACAGGAGGTACTAAAGATGACACGTACACAGTTGTTGAATGCCTCTCCCTCTAAAAATGAAAATGACTTGCTTCCGTTTATTACAGAGTGCACATTAGGCACCTCAGTAGTACCCAGGGCCACTAGGGCCTTATGGCCCATAGTCAGTTTTCACCCTGATCTACCAACTCTACATTGGAGGAAACCGATGACTTGTTACAGACGAGGCAGAAACCTCAAAGATATCCTAATGAAGAGTGACATAACCCACATGCTTTTGAATCCTTCCAACACTATCTATAAAAAACCAGGATGCTACAGATGCATTTCTTGCACCACATGCCGTTACATGGAAATTGGAACCACCTTCAACCATCCCCACGAACTAAGTACAAGATCTGGCATGTAGTAACATGCACCACAAAATTTGTGGTATATATTATCACTTGCCCATGCGGCAAGAGTTATGTTGGACAGATGACACGCATGTTCAAGGAGCGCATGGCGCAACATAGATCTGCCATCAAATCATCTCTGGCACAAAAAAATCAAGCTTCCGGAACAGCCAGTGGCACGGCATTTCAGAGAAGCAAAACATCAAATGTCAACATTAAAGTATAAAATAATAGATCACGTGCCAGAAAATGCATGCGGAGGGGACCGAGCTAAAAAATTGCTTAGATTAGAATCTAGGTGGATTTACATGTTGGACACCATTCATCCAAAGGGACTGAATGATAAAATCTAATGGAACACTCTTTTGGAATAAGCTCATCTTTTTCAACATTTGTTCTTATTGATTGACAATGTGATAGCAGTTTTATTATTATGTACACTGTTCTAGTCTAGCTCTCCTATCCCATGTTTTTAATATATACACGATCTTTAATATATGCACGATTTTGTATTCTTTCAGGGACATCCCTGCAGCGCGCCTGTGACTCCCCGTTCCTCACCATAGCAACCTACAGTTGCCAAGTAACCAAATATACAAATCCACAGCCGGGAGCGGTTAGCCCGCGTCATTTATGGGTTTCCATGGTAACCACTCCACAATGCCTTGGGACACAGCCTGCCCATGGGTGATTACGTCAGTGACTTGGAGGACGGCGTCCAGAAGGCGGGCTGCACGGATGCACCTGTAGCTTCACACTGCTATTTAAGGTAAGCAATCTTTAATGTACTTTTTTCAGCACTTTGAGAAAAAGACCGTTTAGGTCTTGAAACGTTGGCAATAAATATACCCTTTTTAAGAAGTCCGTGGAGTGCTATCCTTTCCATGCACATGGGATCTTCTGTATATATATATATATATATATATATATAAATATATATATACACTGTATGTTGTGCTGTCTTATTTTCCTACTCACCCCATGTACCTTTTGTAGACTCTACTAACATGTGCGGGAATGGGGTTTTCCAAGCTGGTACAGCAAGATAGGGTATACTCATAACATAATTTCCTAGCATTGCCCTGGCAGCCAGAAAATAACACTTGATTACTACCAACAGGCAATGGGGGTTACACTTGTATGTGCATGTTTTATGTATGTCCTGTTTACCACACTGTCTGGCGATTCAGATCACTGTATCTTCTTACAAATCAATAACAATTATCTTAATTATAATCACCATTAGGCAGCATGTAAGGAATCCTGTTAATAGAAAGCTTGCAGGGGCATAAAAGTATTTCACATAAAGTATGACGTTAAAATGGTCCTAAAATTGCATATAATGTCTGCAGGGCCACCAAGAGGGGGCAGGTTCTAATTACCCAGACCCGGACTTGTTAGACTGGCCCTGGGTCAACTGCCCCAAACTCTCCTTACCTGCCAGAGGCAGTAGCCTCTCTCACCAGCATGTGCTGGATTGCAATGGTTCCAGAGAGTCTCCTCTGCATTCATGATGCGCAGGTGGAGAGATCATACTGATGAACCCACCTCTGGATCAGCCCCTGGGTCCACAGTGCCTCCCTCTGCAGCATGCATAGTTTTTATTTTTGTATGAGGCCTTGGCCACATCTCAAAAATTAGGCCACACCCTCATAGTGCCCAGGTCAAGCACTGCTCTATATGGCCCTGAGTGTCTGTTGCCATGAGCATCACAACAAAACAGGAATATACCATGGGCGTCATGCAGGGTGTATACTTCAATCCACGTGCCAGATGTAATAAAGCTCCAGTTCGGTGGCTGAACTGGAACGTTTTTTTAAAGGGACAATCACTTTCAAGGCATGGTTTTGCTTTGTAAGTGATTGCCCCTTTAAAAATCATCCAAGTTTGCCGGGCATTCCGCATGGCCTTCGAACTCTGGCGTCATTACATCCGGCCCCACAGCTGAAAGGTATATTGTTTTATTGAAACATCTCTGTTTGGTTTTAATAGATTTAATAGCATCAACTTGTTTGAAAATTGGCATGCCCTTTATTGTGCAGAGACTTTCAGTATAAATTCTATGTGCAACAAATTGTTTTTTTTCTTCAAAATAATACCTGCTTCATTCCTTAGCACCAAGGCTTTTATAATTAACCCCAGAACAATTGTAAAATAAAGCCCACGTTTTGTATCAAATATGAATATTTTAAGATGACTAAGATAAATCTAATTCTTTTCAGATTGAGAGTCACAAAACATATTGCATCCTCATATAAAGATTAAATTGGTTTAATTCTATTGCAGTTTCACCTGTCAGTTGTCTATACAAGATGAGCTGGTTGTTTGAAGTGAATCGCAAAATGATCTCAAGTGAGCAGAGATGAAGTTCTCAAATGCAGTTTGCAATGAAGCAACTGACCTCTTAAACAAAGGTTCATGTCTTTTCCTACAGAAACAGATGGATAATAGCATAATACTGAAATCATGCTCTACATAATATGAAACCAGTGATTGCAGACCTGATTGCTTGCCATATGTTTGAGAAAGGCTTGAAGTAAGTCTGCAACAACATGCAATCCCTTCAAAATATATAATTGCTGTTTTGTTAAAAGCTGTACACTACCAATACTATTCTATTGTTCCAGTAACGAAATATATATATATATAGATAACAAATTAAATCAAATGAATCCAGTGAGTATATTTACTAAATGGCGATTTTGCATTTTCAAAAGTAGCTTTCAAGTAGCTTTCCGGTCGGTTTTTCAACCCTATGATTTATTAAAGCCCAAATTTCCATAATCCAGTCGAGAATCCAGAATTTCATATACAAAATGTACAGAAAGATTTCTGGGTTTATTTATTAAATGTTGGGTTCTAAAACCCGACCCTTCTGATAAAATTTATGCCCAAAGTTAAAATGATTTTACTAACAAAACTTGGTTAGTAAAGGCCTTGCTCATTTAAATTACAGAATAAACACAATTGGAAGTGCCTTGATTAAGAACCCAAAGATTAGTAAATAAGCCCTTAGATATGGGAGGGGTATGTCAAACTTAAAATCTAAACTGCAGTGTAAAAATAAAGATGTCCAGCATTTGTGGGCTGCTTGCAAAAGCAGCGGTATATACCCTGAATGCAGAAAAATATAAATGTATGTTTGGGAGGTTCTGACTCTTTAAGCTTATGAGCTATATAGACTTCAACCCAGAGGTTCCCAAATGCAGTCTTCAAGGCACCCCAATGGTCCAGGTTTTAGTTATATCCAAGGCTCGGCACAGATGGTTAAAGCAGGTGCTAATTAAGCCACCTGTGGGCAAGCATGAATAAAATTAAAACCTGGGCCATTAGGGTGTTTTGAGGAACACGTTTGAGAACCTCTGCCTCAACCCATGATAAAAGCATTGTTTGTGTAAAATCTGTGTGATACCTGATGGCAAAGGATGTAGAGAAATTCTAAAGATTTTTGTGAGTCATTGTAGGGACTTGCCAGAAGGGAGAACTTTGATGGAGTTGGCCAGCTTTACAAATGATTGCAATATTTTGAAGCAAACATTCCCTGAATTCAAATGAAATAGAGTTAGGAGTAAAATTAGTTGAGTGCAAAGCATATATGTTTTTTTTAAATGGTGTAATCACATATCGCAGGTATTGCAGATACTGTCATCACCAAAGGTTCTTGCTTAGACACAAGCAAAGCAAACTACTGTATGTATCTTTGGGGCACATTTCAGAAGTGTACCCCAGAAAATACAGAGTGCATTGCAGCTTACTGCATACAGAGCTGTGTAGCCCATGTCAACCCTGTCATCTGTATAAAGTGCATACAATGGACATGTGAGCATCAGAACTGGACCAGTTCAATGGAAGAATGTGGTCTGGTCTGATGAATCATGTTTTATTTGACATAATGTGTACAGTGAGTAAGTTACTTGATGGCAAAAATATTCTCTTTGGTAAGAAGGCAAGCCGGTAGAGGAAGTGTGATGTTCTGGGCAATGTTCTGCGGGGACATCTTGGGTCCTAACATTCATGTGGAAGTTATTTTGGGTTATTATTTATTTTCAAATTCATGTATTGTAACTGAGAAGCCTATTTATCATCAGGGACAGATGGCCTCTGGTAATTAAGTATCCAACTTGCTCTCAGTAGCAGTGGTGTATACTAAAATATCAGAGTATTTCAACATTACTCTAGTGTGGGGGACAGGTGATCCAAAAAAATCAGCGGTTCCCGAAATCTCTATCACTGTTACTTTTGTAGCAGTGACAATTAGTATTGCCGAGTCTGACCTAGGAGTGTTAATGCACATTCATGAACATGGATTGACGCAAGCATACAAAGATCCCTACATCCTATGCAGGGTTATGAACACAACCCATAGGAAGTTTAATGGCTCTGGGTACCTACCAACTTCATCTTAAGATGACATTGGTTCCCACAGGCAAACTCAGAAAACTTTCAGTTTTTGGAGTTTCTGAATACTAGGTGCTAACAACGAATGGGCCCCTTACTTAAAACATGCATGAACTAGCATTTCCGCATGTGCAATGGGTGTATTAAGAATGATGAAGAGGCCCCTAATACCACTGGATTTTACTTCCAATAGAGTGTAGCTATTATTTTACTTACAAATAGATTCTCAGCTATTATACTGGTTGACAGCTGAGTGCTAGGCATGTATGTGTGTGTGTGTGTGTTTCATTTACAGCTAACCATCCCTTTCCAAAACATGCTGCTACATATAAATTGATTTTAGCAACTTCAAATTCGTGTAATATTTGACTTGGCTGCATAATAATTTTTGATTCTAACGTAAACTGAACAATACAAGTAATTGTAAAAAATAATGTGTGTTTCTAAGGCAGAGACACTTAACTAGCAATTATAATAATATTGTGATCTATAGTATTACAAGCTATTTTATTTTAGTGGCTTCTAGTGTCTAATAGATACTGTATTTGTAGATTTTCATTTTTCTTATGTTTCTTGAAATGTCATATATATTTTCTATGGAACATTTCTAAGAATAATGTATTTGTTATTAACTAACAATCCTTTCTAATTACTTTAAGATAAGTGTACGCAGCAGATTCAATGTACAACAATGTTTCTGTTACATATGTGCAGTAATACAATGCATCTTTTTTTCATGCTACAACTGAGGCTTTGCATTGCTCTTGACAAATGTCGCTGCTACACTATATTTTTTATTGTTAGATTATATGCATTGCAGATACTGTTCTTCCTTTGTGTTCTCCTAGAGCAGATCTCTCCTTTTTGTTAGTGTTTCAATATATTCATGAATTTCCCATTTGTTTATTTTATGCAAACCATAAGAGACATTTCCATGGTGAAGATTGCCTCTTTATTTTATTTTGAAATATTTGTGTATTTATTTCATTAAATGAGATAATGCTTTTTCTTATTAACATAATTTCCAGTACATTAAACATATTTCTCAGCAGACATAAGAGAGGAATCAAATTAAATGACAGTTAAATCACTTCCAGCAATTTCAACTGTTAAAAGAAATAACCGACTCTTTTTAGTGAGAACATGTTGTGCTGTAAACGGAAATGAAATAGTAAGAAAAGGTGGGGAAACAAAGAGATGACTGACTTGTAGCCACAAGTGCCCCAAGACAAGGAAATTTCACTATGAACTAGAGCACAGTAGAAAATGATCAAAAGCATATTACACGTATTCAAATTCATTTTCTTAATAAGTTCAAACTCAGTTTAAACTATAACATTTTACTTATCAGAAGTAAAAAAGATTGGAAAATAAACAAATAACTCAGGTTGAGATGTTTCATATATTTTTTACTTGTCTTTAAAAACAAGATGAAACGCAAACATAAACTCAGGCAGGCAAAATATATTTGTAATGTAAAATAGAATGCAATTGTAACCACAGTTGAACTGGCCCACAGGTGTACATTTGAAATCCCCAGGGGTCCTACTGAATGAAGCTTCCACCCCTCCACTAGGGGGTCAGTAACTTGGTGGAGCAGATTCATGGATGATCTTGGGTGCTTAGTTTTTTTTGTCTATTTAAACTACACCAACATCAGCCCTCCTGCCAATCAAATTGGTGGGCCTGACACACCGCTGTCCCAACCTTTAATAAGGGTCCATGTTCTTAGCATGTCCTCTCTACCTCTCTTTTGGTTGGCCAAATCCTTATGTGGTGGTTGGCCATACCCTCGCATTTGGCTGCTCACACCCCTTAAGCTTGAGCTTTCCCTGTTAGACCCTTAATGTCCCAATTCGACACAGATTGTAACCATAGATGCCAGTGTACAGAGACTAAGGCGGGACCCCCTATTGTTAGAACAGTGCATAAAGACTATCTAATCTACTGTATATATGTGGAATAAAAAGCAAATAATGAGAATAAACTCAAATTGTGCAGTTTGGAAAATAATTAGTACTATGAAGAGCTGACAATTTAATACCCAACAGTAGAACCCCATTGCATTCTTATACAGCTTTTAGTGGGGGATGTTTGCAACCTTCCAAAGAGTGGAGAGATGGGCAATTTAAAATGTTGCCGATCGCAATCAACCAGCTTCTACTCATCATTTTGTACCATGCACTTGATAAATGGTAGCTAGATGCTGGTTGGTTGCTATGGGATACTTATCCACTTTTCCACCTCTCTAATATTTCCAAGGCTTGATACTAACATAACAACCTTGACTAGTTGTTAGGGTCTCCTGCCCTGTGCTGCCACGTCGTCATGGCAACCGGGAGACAAGTGCTAGTGGTGTAACCTGAGCGTAGCTGATACTCCGGTTCGGGTCTTTTGCTGTGCAGTGGTTATAGGCTCTGTGCACGGCAGGGGATCCGGTGCTGGTTTTTGTGCTCACAGTCTGTGAGGTCTGAGTGGGGCGTGGACAGCACCTGCTTTATAAGGCCTCTTTTCAGGGTAAGCAGATGCTGCTGAATCTTTGTTGGTTAGTCAGTTTATGAAAGTTAGCCAGTACTGTGTAGCTTTGTATTTGTTTGTTGCTTACTGCAAATAGGCCTGGGGATTTGGTATTACACTCTGCCAATCCAGACCTAGCAGTAAGACTGGAGTCAGTCGTTTAGCTTGCTGGGGTTCTGTTATTACTCTGTGAACTTAGCAAGTTTGCGGCTGTATTCTAACACTTGCCTGTCTAATCCTGTCTCACTGTGCTAGGTGTCAGGGGTCAGTTTAGTGGCAGTAAGCTAAAACCTGTGCACTGCAAGTGAGAATTAGGATTGTGGAGATTCTCCTTGTGTCTATCATTCCATCTCTGACCAAGGAGTTTACTGCCACACCCGTTGGTAACCCTTTAGGGTTTTGCTGTTGCCCTTAGCAACAGCATTTCGGGTTCTCTACGTATTAAAACACAACATCTTGCTTTTCCATCTGAGCAGTTCTAATACAAGGGAGATACCCAGTTCCTTAGCCTCTGGGCTTCTCTGTTAACTTTGTGTGTATTTTGTTACCCTATCACCTTCTGTGTACATTATGTCATATCCCCCAGTTTGTCTGTGAGTCCATCTGTTTTGCATAACAGTTCAAACACCAGTACATTCCTGCAGACACTGGAGTGCATAACAGTTCTGACACCAGTACTTTCCTGCATGCACTGGTGTGCATAACACTAGTAAGACATATGAAGCAGATAATCCAGTGCCCACTATAAGCGCCTCATGGTCACCACAGTTAAATAGCCCTTGCTTACACATCCTTATCCCTGTATCAGATTCATGACCACAGCAATGACATGCCTACTATATACTGTATAACCACATATTAAAATTCTTACCATCATGTCCATAGCATTACATAGGCTATAAAACACACCCTTCCTTTAGCCAATAGCAGACCATTAACCACCTCACTTTTTAGTGCTGAAAGTATATCAATTTTAATGCCAACCCAGTTCAATACACACCATATAAACACTCCAACTTATTAAGAACATGTCCATCATAGTGCTGTGCACATTAAATATTGCAATGTGCATAGCAGTTGTCACACAGTCATGTCACCCCATCAGTGTATAAAATCCACTACGTACCTCCCAACTGTCCCAATTTCCATGGGACATTCACGTTTTTTAGGCACTTCCTCTCCATCCCACCCATGGCCCGCAGTGTCCCGCTGTGGGGGGCTACCTTTGGGAGTCTCCCTGTGTGTGGTGAATAGATGCTGTCTATTTACAGGAGTCAGAGGGACTGGGGGCATGGCCAGCAGCTCCTAGAGAGCTCAGCATGCCCCCTGAGTAATAAAAAAGGTAGGTATGACCAGGACCGGTGCTAGCGTGTTTGGCACCTCCCTGCTAACTATAAATTTGCGCCCTCTCCCCCATACTTAATAAAGGGACAGCATAAAGGCAAAGGTGCACACCGCAAAAAAGGGGAGTGGTCTCACAAGGAAGGGGTAAGCCCACACAATAGTACCCCAATTCAAATTGCATCACACAGTAACACAATCTTATTCACATAACACTGCACGCAGTGCCCAATTTATATTACACCACATAGTAGTGCCCCATATTCACATTACATCACACAGTAGTGCTCCTTATTCAATGCCCACATTAGTGCCCCTTATACACGATACCCACAGTAGTGCCCCTTATACACATAATAGCCACAGTAGTAGTGCCACTTATACACAAAATGCCCACAGTAGGGGGTATATTTACTATAGTGTGGGTTTAAAGAAGTGGAAATGTTGCAGATAACAATCAATTAGATTCTAGCTTTTTTAGAAGGTGCTAGATAAATGATAAGTAGAATCTGACTGGTTGCTATGGGCAATATCTCCACCTTTATAAACCCGCACTTTAGTATATATATATATATATATATATCCTTATTAGTGCCCCTTACACATAATGTCCACAGAAGTTGAAATGGGGCGGTGCTGAAACTGAATTGCCTGCCGCTGTTGCCTTCTGTCATACAGGTGCAGCAGGGAGGAAAGGGGAATAAGGAGAAGGGAGACCAGGGGCATATGCAGCATAATTAAAATGTGTTTCCAAATCCTCATTCACGGGACATAGCAAAAAAAATAAAAAAATAGAGGGTGTGTAGGACAGATGCAGAGTGCCTGCGTTTATAATTAACATTTAAAATCATAGATAGTTTAATCAAGCATGAGCAGAAGAAGCAGTTATGTGGATTGAAAAGGTCAGAACTGTGCTGTAAAGATTTTTCTTTTTGTTGGCTACTGCCATAACAGTTCACTTATAAGGGGGGTATTCGCCCGTACCAGTTTTTTCTACTAGTCGAAATTCAGCACGGGCATTGAATAGAGTGAATCTAACTCACCGTAAAAATGGCTGAAAATTGAAGTTTATTCAACTGGTTGAAAAAGCGGCAATAATTAAATACCCACCTTTGAATGTAAATACACAATGCTGTTGTGCAAATGCCTTTGTGCTTAAAACTAGGCATATTTCTAATCCCGGTGGAGATATATTATAGCGGCACGGATCATGCCACTGTAGCACTTCCTGTTTCACCTCATTACTGAAGTGAAGCAGGAAGCTACACCAACAAGAAGCATTACCATCTTGTCTGTCAATTCAGGGGAGAGAAAACTCCCCCCTCTGGCAATCTCCATCTGAGTGCACAGTGCATCAACTTAGTGCTGATGCTCTGTGTCTCTCCCAGTGGTGCAAGTGTGCGGGTACGGTCGGGTATGGCGTACCCTTAAGAATTTGGCAGCGGGTATGCTGTACCGCCACCCACACACATTTCAGTGCACCATTACTGCTGCATCACACGTTAGGGAGAGAGGAGAGTGCAGCATGTGCCTCTCCTTTCCTGCCTGACACAGTGACAGTCCGGCTACCGCTGCCAGACCGCGAGCCCTGATTGGCTCGTGGTCCGGTGCCAGATCTAAAATACGGGCTGCCGCCGCAGGAGGATGCGGAGACCGGACTGAGGGCAGGAGAGGCACGTGCTGTGCTCTCCTCTCCCCAGTAGCAGCAGAAGCAGCAGAAGAAGAGTGAGTTGTACTGCTGGGGCATATCTGGCACGCTGGGGGCATGTGTATCTGGCAAAGTTGGAGCATATCTGGCACTGTGGGGGCATATCTGGCACTCTGGGGGCATGTGTATCTGGCAAAATAGGGGCATATCTGGCATTCTGTGGGCACATTTGGCACTCTGGTGGGAATATATGGCACTGTAGGACATATCTGGCACTGGGGGCATATCTGGCACTCTGGTGGGAATATATGGCACTCTGGGGCATGTATATCTGGCACTGTGGGGCATATCTGGCACTCTGGTGGGAATATCTGGCACTCTAGGGGCATGTATATCTGGCACTGTGGGGCATATCTGGCACTCTGATGGGAATATCTGTCACTCTGGCGGCATGTATATCTGGCACTGGGGGCATATCTGGCACTCTGGTGGGAATATCTGGCACTGTGGGGCATATCTGGCACTCTGATGGGAATATCTGTCACTCTGGCGGCATGTATATCTGGCACTGGGGGCATATCTGGCACTCTGGTGGGAATATCTGGCACTGTGGGGCATATCTGGCACTCTGGTGGGAATATCTGGCACTCTAGTGGCATGTGCATCTGGCACTGTGGGGGCATATCTGGTACTGAAGGGGCATATCTGGCACTCTGGGGGCATGTGTATCTGGCAGAGTGGGGGCTTATTTGGAGTGTTTGGGCATATCTGGCACTGTGGGGTAATATCTGGCACTGTGGGAGCATATGTGTATCTGGTACTGTGGGGGCATATCTGGCATTTGTGCATCTGGCACTGTGGGGGCATTTGTGCATCTGGCACCGTGGGGCATTTGTGCATCTGGCACCATGGGACATGGTGGGGGCATATCTGGCACTGTGGGGGCATATGTGTATCTGACCCCCCATATGTGTATCATGCCCATTTTCATTGGCCACACCCCATGTGGCATTTGGCAACACACATTTTTGGCACACAGTACCTGTAAGACATTTTTTTCTACTTGCACCACTGGTCTCTCCTCCGGCCGGCTCACTGGGCATGCGTGAGATCTCACTACTCTCGCGAAATCTCACATGCAGCCCAGAGCCATCAGCTGCTGCAGCCAGGGACAGCACTGTCCCTAGCTGTGGTGTATGGACAATGAGACCTGCAGCTGTCGAAATCGATAGCGTGCTATCTTACAAACAGTATCACCCATAATGATGCACCCCTGTCACCTTACACACTCCACCACAGTAATACATGGAGGAAAAGCAGTATCAGTGTACTTAATATGTGCTGATACAACTTCCCTCCTATATCGATGCTTCATACATTTACCCCCCTGTATCATACTCAGCCCACTTCATCCATCATGGCATTTGAAAAGTGTGCTCTATTTGTACAGCAGACACCATCTACTCACCGTTATCCTATCATGTGCATATACAGATGTAGCCATGCTCATCGTTGTGCATTGTGGCAGCGAAGGTGTAGCAAGTGTGCCCGTGTCTAGGCACGCGCATCCATTGAAACCTATGGCGCAAATGCCAGCTGCAACCAGTCGCAGCCAGGTGCATTCGCACTATGCCGTGATGCGTATGCCCATGCGTACGCATCATGACATAGATGAGCGTGGCTACATCTGTAGGTGCCGACACAACAGGCCAGAACGCAGCCACAAAAGAACATGTTTGTGCTGGGTTTTTTTCTCATGTTCATAATTGCCCTTAATGTGTTTAAATTAAATATTAGCAAGCACAGGGAAATATGATTTGCTATCTATCTATCTATCTATCTATCTATCTATCTATCTATCTATCTACATATATATATATATATATATATATCTGTTTTTAATCATCTGCAGTTCTTTATGCAGCATGTGCAGTGCATAAGATATAAAAATCTGTTCTACACATAGACATGTCAGTAACTATGTATAAGCCCTACAGGAGACTGAGGTTATAATAAGCACTTTCATACTAATTCCATTTTTATTTATTTTGCTTATACTCATTACCCAATGGCATGAGTTATGTGGTGGATCCATGGTGGGGGGATTTAATGACACCTCCACAGTTGTAGTCCTTCCAGTACCCAGCAGTAGAAGGTGTTGAATAGGGCTTCTTAACTAATTTTTTTCTCCTTGTGAAAGGCTATTGATGTATTACAGACAGTATGTATATCTGTAAAACAAAAGTGGTTCACTATTATAATATCAAATTTATTTACTACATGATTGACAATGATGGCATTTCCATAGATGTATTTTAACTATATATGGTAATATATAAACCAAAGTTATTTTTTAAACAGCATTTTAGTATGCTTTAAATATTATCATTTAGAGCAAGTGCAAATCATTACACTCAATGGGGATACAGTAAAAAGGGACAACTAGCCACCGTGGGGCAAAGACTTTAATTTGAGCATGTACAGACAGTCATAAAATTCCTTTAAATAAAGCCCTGCTAATATAAAATTGTTTTGATTAATAATTAGAAAAAAAAGATTGCATCCGCTTGTCACTATATTTGGTATTTAAACCATTTGAAAGTTCCTTTACTCTGGAATAGTTCCCTCATAAGTGTAATATTTTGGTATTTTACAATTTGCATTGCTGCCTGGCTTGCAGTACATAGTGGATTGAATCATTAACATAACTACATTCTTTCAAGGCTTTATCATTTAGCCCCTTAATTCAGTTGAACGGGGAGCTCAATTTATTCTTCCACAAGTGATGGTTGTTATTGCATTTGTCATTAACTGAACAGTGCAGAAACAATATTTTTAAAGACAAAAAAAAGTTTAATGAATTGGATTGTTTTTTTCAATGTGTTTGTCTGTACTATATTAGTATGCAGTATGTATGCCAAATGCAGTATGTATGCCAAATTAATTTATTGTTTTATTTTAAAATGTTATAATTTCAATATCTTTAATTTTTTATTTAATTAGCCAGTGAAATAAATTTTAGGTGGTAATGTTGAACCGTTAAGTCAGTATGTTCAATAACTACATTATTGATAACTAGCTGGAGTACCCGGCGATGCCCGGGATTTTAAGAATGTCTTTTTACAAAAATAAATGTAAATATTAAACACACAGTATACATAACATTGTAGATAGCTGAATACCCGTGCTTTGCTACGGGATGAGGGTGGTAAATTAAAATGATAGTTGTCCGTTAATTTATGTTGGTTGGAGATCTAGTATATAGGCATGTATCTTGCTTCCCTGACGCACTTTGTAAAGTGGCCGGACTCCTTTTTGGTCCCCCAAGGGACCCTGCTCTTCCCACTATACAACTCTCAGTCTGTGGCTTCCTGCTGCCTCCATTCCCCTCCTCACATCATGTCAGTGCCCCTGTGAAATTATCGATTTTTTTTACAGTTTCTTATATAGCGCAGCACATTATGTATCTCCTGATATACTCTGTGCTGCTGTGGGACCATGCTACTTCCACTATATAACTCTCAGTGTGTGGGTTTGTGCTACCTGCATTCCCCTCCTCACATCATGTCACTGGCCCTGTCACATGCAGCCCTGTAATCACTGACATATCATGCATGTTCTGATATAGTTTGTTTTGCTAGCCCACCCCTAGGGGTGCTTATGGTGTGTTACCCCCACAGTGTTTGTTACAGTGTTTGTTCCCAGAGTGTTAGTCATATGTGTAGCAAGTTTGGTGTAAATTGCTTCAGGCATTCCAGAATTATGCTGTCTGCTGAAAATCTCTGTGCTGCTGCCTCACCCCTAGGGGTGCTAGGGGTGTCTTACCCCCACAGTGTTTGTTCCCAGCTTTTAAGTCATATGTGCACCAAGTTTGTTGTAAATTGGTCCAGGCATTTTGGAGTTATGCTGTCCCCTGAAATACTCTGTGCTGCTGTCCCACCCCTAGGTGTGGTAGGGGTGTCTAACCCCGACAAAGTTTGTTTCCAGATTGTATGTCAGATGTGTACCAAGTTTGGTGTAAATTGCTCCAAGCCTTCCACAGTTTTACTGACTGCTGACATACTCTGTGCTGCTGTCCCACCCCTAGGGGTGCTCAGGGTTTCTGACCCCCACAGTGTTTGTTTCCAGAGTATAAGTCATATGTGTACCAAGTTTGTTGTAAATTGCTGCAGGCATTCCAGAGTTATGCTGTCTGCTAGGGGTGTCTTCCCCCCACAGTGTTTGTTGTCAGATTGTAAGGCATATGTATACCAAGTTTTCAGTACATTGATCCAGCAATTCCGGAGTTATGCTGTCTCCTGATATACTCTGTGCTGCTGTATGACCTCCCACTTGTATGTAAAATTTCACGATGTTCGCTTGTAAACTGTGGATTTTTATAGAAAGACAGAAGGACACATTTTCATTTTTATATATTAGATGTACTCTTGAAAAAAAAAGTTTATAGGGAAAAAAAGCCCTTAAAAAGAAAAAGAAAACCCTAACATTATGGAATCTAAAATGCTTTTTTGGTTAAATATTAGTTGACTGTTTTAAACAAAATAAAGATAATTTAACCAGTAGTAGCCAATATAATACTGTACTACTTGTTTCCATTAAATACAATAACTTATTCTTGATGAGTACCATGAGCCTGGTTCAGACGCAGCTTAAGAGAGACATCGGGCACAAGCACCTGATGGTTTTCCTCAGCACATTATATACAGTATATATATATATATATATACACAAAAAAGGAATTATCAACCACACAGATATCAGTATTAAATAAAGGCTTGAAATTCGCCCCAACCAACATGTTGATAAATGTGACTTATTTGTCGACCTAAATAAGTACATTCGAAGTCTCACATTAAAACATTTCTTGAAAAATCCCATACCTAAGTTAAGTCATGAACTTAAGAGTAAACCAGTTGTAGCACTCCCTTCAACATTTTATCCTGTAGAGTCAAGAGGGAGTCACATAGATATATTTTTCGATTCAGTTAAAGATTTTAGAAAACTCAGAATTCAAGATAATAAATACAATGGTAACCTTACTCCCCAAGAACAGCTGGAAGTTAAACAATTTAAGAATAACAATGACATTGTCATTAAAACAGCTGATAAAGATGGTGCAGTGGTCATCCAAGATAGAACCGCTTATATCAGAGAAGCATACAATCAAATCAACGATACTACCACCTATGAACAGTTACCAGGAGATCCTACTAAAGGTTTTGAAGACAAACTCTATGAAATTTTGATTAAAGCAAAGAACAAAGGGGTAATATGTAAAGAAGAATATGATTATCTGTTCAACAAAAAATCATCGATTCCAGTGTTTTATCATTTACCCAAAGTTCGTAAGGGTGTTATCCCACCACCAGGAAGACCGATAGTGGCTTGGGTGGACTCCCTCACATCCAATTTGTCACATTTTCTAGACATCAAACTTCAGCCCTATGTTAAGACGCAATTGTCATATCTTAAAGACTCCACCAGTTTACTGAAGATTCTCGGTCACTTCCTGTGGCAACCCACTTACAGATGGGTAACAGTCGATGGCCAGGCTCTTTACACTTCCATTCCCCATACTAAGGGGTGCGAAGCAGTTAAAAAAAATCTACTCTTAGATGCGAGCATCAGTAAAGACGAAAGAGAGTTCCTGTTGGATGGTATCGGGTTTGTTCTAAACCACAACTACTTTGTGTTCGAGGGGAGGTACTACCTCCAGAAACAAGGAACGGCGATGGGGACGAAGTTTGTCCCATCATACGCTAACATCTACATGGATAACTGGGAGAACGATACCCTATACTCTAATGGAGACTTTAAGTGTCCTAATATTAGAGTGTACAAGAGGTATATTGATGACCTCATTTTTGTGTGGGATGGTGGAGTTGATTCTCTAGCCAACTTCATCTCAAGTATTCAGACTAACACTTTCAACCTTAAGTTTACATAGAAGCAGCATCCCCTCACGATGGATTATTTGGATGTTCTCCTAAGCATTGAGGAAGTAGGCACTCTCAACACAAAAACCTTTTTCAAAGACATGGATGCCAACAGTTTCATTCCCTCTTACAGTTGTCATCTTTCAAGATGGAAAACCATGGTTCCTATTCCCAATTTGTAAGGATGAGGAAGAACTGCAGTAGCATGAGTAGCTACTGGGAACAATCATCTGCTTTGATGGAACAATTTATTGACAGGGGATACAATGAGGTGAAATTACAAAATGATCAGATCAGGGCTTCCAAGATAGACAGAAATAGTCTATTGGATAGAAAAGGTACTATTAAAGAAAATCGTCAACCTGAAAGACCATTTATCACATAATACAACCAAGAGAGTACTAAGATTAAACGTATCAACAGTTGCAATTTATCTTATATTGGAAAAACGAAGGGATGCCTTAAGATCAGAATACAAGAACATCTGAGAAACATTAAGAATAAGTTGCAAAATCACAGCCTCCCCCGCCACTTCCAAGAAAAACATGACTCTAATGTTCAGGGCCTCACATTTACAGTCGTCGAACATGTTTTGGAAGATAAAAGGGGAGGTGACAGGGACTTACAGCTCGCAAAAAGAGAATCCTTTTGGATCTACACCCTCAATACTCTCATTCCTAGAGGGTAAAATGAAAGTATTGATATGGCAGCTATTCTTTAGGTTAGGTAGCATACTAGTGTTTCCAGCTTCATATGACAGTAGCATAGGGGAGGTACCCCATCTTAGTTTGTTCGATAGGGATCCATGTACTGTATATCCTATAATGTGTGCATAAATAAGGTTTATTATTATAGGCTGTACTTTTAGTGATTTAAAAATATCTCCTCTTAGAGCGATATCGATACTGTCCCTTCATACCTCTGTTTTTGTAAAAGTGGAGTCCTATTCCAAATGGTGCAATAAAAGTAAAACAAAGGGGGTGGGTATACATTCTCTGATAATATTTATGATAGCGCCTATAAGCTTTGTAGGGGGCGTCACTATTGAATATACACTTATGTGTTGATATTCATTTTATCATTTTATAGTAGTGAACTTGTCCAACAAAATATAATATTTTAGGTACTCCATTCTTATAAACAATTAATGCATCTGTATGCATGTTATACAATGTTCACAAAATGTATGTATTAAGTACACTAGTTTAGGATACTTTTAAATAGAGATCTACCTTTTGTATATCAAATTTACCTCATCTGTCCTAATATTGACACATTCTATTGCTGTGGGTAAATATTCTCCAGTATAATCACTCTTGTCAATCTGCAGCCACACCACACTGGATATGCCCAATCTCATCTGATCTTGGAAGCTAAGCAGTGTTGGGTCTGGTTAGTACTTGGATGGGAGACCAACTGGGAATACAAGGTGCTGTGCACCTCTAAACACCACAGGGGGTGCCACTATTTAGTACAAATTTATGCATAGACATCCATTTCACAGTATCATATTATCCTACATTATACAATACCATAGGTATTTCCTCTATATAATCGATGTATTTCTACTGTCCATAAAAATATATATAAATTACATGGGAATAGTACCTCCAAATAGAGACCCATTTTAGTTTATTAAATGAATCTTTTCTGCTTTAGTGTGATTAATATTTGATACATTCTATTGTTGTAGTAAAAAATTATTTAATAATATTTTTATTTTGTCAACGCCTCTAAATAATATAGGGGGCACCATTACCCCCTTTTTATGCTTTGATGTTCATGTCATAGTACAATACCACTCTACCCTATAATATACGTTATTATAGGTATTCCTTCTATACAATTAATCAGTGTATTTTTATGCATGTTATTTACTGCCCATAAAATACGTATACTAAATTATTATGGATGAGGACATCTCCGATAATTAATTAATCTCCTCGGCTATAGAGTGTCTAATATCTGATATTCGTCAGTATAATCACTCTTGTCAATCTACAGCCACACCACCCTGGATATGCCCAATCTCATCTGATCTTGGAAGCTAAGCAGTGTTGGGCCTGGTTAGTACTTGGATGAGAGACCACCTGGGAATACAAGGTGCTGTGCGCCTCTAAACACCACAGGGGGCGCCACTATCTAGAGCTTATTTTTATATTTTTTTTATACTTCATTTTTCAGTATTTATTTTTTATTTATTTATTTATTTTATTATGCTTATGTTTTCACTCCTTTAATAATATACATAGGTATTAGTAAGGTACACATATATATTGCATTTAGTATCTCTAGGCACATTTTCACTAATGTTGAAATGGTAACTTGTCTCCCACTTACCCATTGGGGGGACAAGCTGTCAATCACACACTATAACCCACTAGTTCAGTATTCACCGAAATGCATTATGGGTACTCACTTTAATTATGTGTTTTTTGTCTCCAGTCTTAATATTTTAGGAGTAAAAGTAATAGGAAGGTTTTTATAAGGTTAGTACTCATTTTCTAGAGCACCACTATTATTAAATTAGTTAATGATAAGAACTTATTTGTGGTTTCCAGGGCACCAATCACGGTAGTTTAAATGATGTCACTAATTTCCCCTATATTAAGGTGTAGTCCTGGATCAGTGTTTCATTACTCAGAGACCAGGCTATCACTGCTGATCCACTAAAGGTGAGGTACATTGGTTACTATTATGGTATTGAGATTTAAGTATTGAGCACCATTTGTAATAAGGACACATTTAACATTTGATTTGTTTATATGAGACTCTTTATGAAGAGGATAATAATTTGTATCATGTCAGCAAGTATTATAACTTAATAATGTTGGTAAAAATATTGTTAAAATAATGTTGGAAATATAGCCGGAAATGAATATTGTAACATACTATAGAGTATAAGCAATTTTTACTAATTGTTGCTATTGGTTTTTTTTTCTTATAAACTGTAAAATCTCAGATTTGTAATACATAATATGATAGTAATTTATAGAGGTCTAAGTATCCATCTGTGGTGCCTAGGGAGGCCATGTGGAGACACAGACCAATAACTTTGCAATTCGGCTTAATTACTCATTCAGAATGGACATCTATAAATATCCTGATTAATCCCTTTTAAATATAATAAAAATTAAATACAATACATATTTCATACTCGTTTATTCCATGTAAAACTCTTTTGGAATACTCTATTGGTATATTTATTTATTTATCCTTTATTATAAATTACCAGGTTCTCACCTAAGTGAATTCCTGCCACACCTGAGTATCTAGATTTCACTTTCAAGTAGTCGACCCATGAGGTATGTGCTTCAAATTATTGGTTATCAAGTTCGTTTCCTGTTAAACTAGAATCTGTACTGATACATTATATAATATATATTCTCAGGATTGGCGGACGACTCAAATAGAAAGCCCCTCTGATACTAAGGGTTTTTTATATCGCTGTGTTGGGTATCCATATCCGCTTATTTTTGATAATACTTACCATACAGTTAAGGTATGTTCCATGTAATTAGGATGTCTCCAAATATACTTTTTCGGTCTTTTTTCCTTCTGTCTTGTCCAATTATGCTTTGTCGTGCATGTCATTGCTCTGTATGCAATATGTTCCTCTTTATGTTTTTTTATTATAAACATTTGTATGTATATTTTAATAAGATGGGTTTCCTATGCATGTGGATGTACCCCCGATGAAGTCTAATAATAAGACGAAACGCATTGGGTATTCTTGTTCTTCCTTTATGATGTCACCTCTGAATATATATTGAAGAAAAAGAGGAGACTGTAGAGATTCACCTACTATTGTCCTCGACATCTTAAACGGAAATACACTAAGTGCAGAGCGACTTATTACTCCTTTTACAAATGAACAATGGACTTTGAACTTGTTTTTATGTATATATAATACATTTTATGATGGAACATGTTGCCACCATGTTTTGACTCTTAAAGGTGTGAATCATAAGTGCCTTTTGTAACACAGGGTGTTGACTCAACCCTCAGGCGCCAGCACACTTATTGTTGTGTGTGTATATATATATATATATATATATACACACACATATATATATATATATATATATATATATATATATATATATATTGTGACAAGGTGCACAAACATGGGGACTCAGATGAACACTTTCAGTATTTATTTTGCACAGCAGGTCAGCACATAGCAAGTTACATCCATATGCAGTCGGTATTACAGGCAGTAGCATACAGGCACTTTCAGCATAGCAGACTCTTGATAGGCTCCAGTGGTCCCTAGTCTAACCCACACAACCCGGCCTATCACCTGGACACTAACTGACATCAGGAGCAAGGTGATTCTGTCCTGGAAACCCTTATATCAGGAAATCCCAGGTGCTGCTGATCACACACCTGGGATTCTGCTACTGCTTCCAAAACCTGGTCTGGATCCTCCACATTACTTTCACATGGAAAAATGCTGGCTCTGCCACAATATATATACAAAACAAACATACTCCTGAATTTGCGCTAGGGAGCAGCACTAAGGATAGGACCCCAGTTAGTCAGGACCTAAGGCAAACACACAACAAAAAAAGAGTATCCCATTGCACTGATACATATAATACTGTAAATTCAGTGAACAGTGTCAATAAGGGTGAATCCACCTCAAGAGACCAATCCTGTGTTCAGTATGTCAGAGGTCTTTTCTCTGATGCGTAGCACCCTATAACGAAATACCTCTCACCAAAAAATAATCACCCAAAAAATAAAATCATTAATATCAAACATGATGTTTTATTTGATCAACAATATAAAATGTCGCATAAAATTACAACACCAATTTTGTCCATATAAATGTCATAATACAATAGATGATACAGATATCGTAGTACTATAGATGGAACAGATCTCCCCTCACTTTAGCATAGGTGTGAGCTCTAGGCGGAGATATTTGTTGTAATGATACAATAGACATAAACTGGTGAACCCTACGAGTTTCGTCTCTCAACAGGGGTGTAAATCATTTAGATCTTAAGATGATGATAAACAGCCATTTCTCAGAATCAGTTTAAGAGATTTAATAATAGTTCATTAATATATGGATAAAAAAGCCCCAATAGATGAATGGTATATGGCATCTATAAATGCCCAAATATAGATGTAAATGAAAGTTTCATTCTGACTGGTGACCTGTGCACATGCATATGTTGGAGTTATGCATGCGTTATGCATGTGTTTTGATAGGATGCGCCCTGTAGTCATGGTGATGGGGAGCACTGAGATGACAGAGCCGCTGCATGCGTCACCGTCTGAGCGCCGGCCGGAGCAGGCGTGTGATCCGCTTTCCGGAAGAGGCCAGCCACCGGGTGATTATGGATGATATAAGGTAAGATCACTTCATTGTACACTGTTTTGACCTGACGAAAAATGCCAGATTAAAGGCACTGAAACGTTGTCTATTTAACATGCCGTCTTGTGCCTGATTTATGAAGTCACTTGGAGTGTCGTACCATTTGCCGGCTATATATACATAAATATATTTAAAAAATAAAATAAATAAATATATATATACTGTATATATATACATATATATATATATATATATACATACACATCCAAAAAAGGTGGCACTCAAAGACTGAATTATCAGTAAATATCTAAGTGTATTTAACTAATACATTTTTCAGGGACATACTACCCTTCATTAGGATCCCCCCATCAGTGATTGCCACAGCCACACCATCAACAAATCCAGACAGCCCTCTTCTTGGATTAGTCCTCGCTTTCGGGGGAACTGATGTTACCGGCCCTGGCTGTTGGGCCATGGCAACATAATAAATGAAACAAACATTACTAAAGCAGCCCCACAGACTGTCATTACATATAAAATGCTTTTAAACATAAAATAATCTTGCAATGTGTGGCAGTGAATGCAATATAAACAAAAATATAACACAAGTGATTTTTTTTCTAAGTGTAAGAATATTTACATGTATAATAACCCATTTAAAAAATCCAAAAGGGTTGGTTCATATAAAAAAAATTTCAAAATATTATAACAGGATATTTGCATACAAGTACCCAAAGCGAATATAAGAAAAACCATACTAATCTACTATAATGTAAAACTATGAAAATGAGGCACATGTAAACTCTAAACCGAAACCTATGCTTACAAACTCTAAACCGAACTATGCAAAAAGTGTTTATAAAAAATTGATCAAGCCCAGTGAGTCATAAAAACCTCTAGCACACAGTGTCCAAGCTAAAATTCCAGTGGGATTCTAGTTGGAATAGGTTTGTTGGATCGACATTATTACAGTCAACACCCAGTAGGTCAGCCACTATTGGTCGACAGGCAGTAGGTCGACACCCTGAAAAGGTCGACATGTTTGGCAGGTTGACATGGAAAAAAGGTAGACATGAGTTTTTTTATTTTGTTTTTTTGGGGTGTCGTTTTGTTCGGAAAGTGACCGGGAACCCCAATTAGTGCACTGTGTTATTATTCCCAATAATAGTCCATGTGGATCGTAAAGTATGCAAAAGTTAAAAAAATGTTAAAAAAAAACCTCATGTTGACCTTTTCATGTGTTGACCTTTGCCATGTCAACCTAATTCTCATGTTGACCTTTTCCAGGTGTCGACCTAATGCATGTCGACCAATAATGGTTGACTTATTGAGCGTCGACCTAAGGACCGTATTCCTTCTAGTTGAAGCTATTTCTTTGCTCTATTACCACCACATAGGGATTCAGGCACGTGATCAATTATTTTATATTTCAATGTGGCCATACTATGGGGGTAATTCAGACCTGATCGCTGGGCAGCAATTTCTGCTTTCCTGCAATCAGACAGTTGCCGCCTGCAGGGGGAGGGTAGGAGAGCTGCACAAATGGATTTTGTGCAGTCTCTGAGTAGCCCAGGACTTACTCACTTCAGCCTGGCCGGGACCGGATCTGACGTCAGACACCCTCCCAGAAAATGCTTGGACAGGCCTGCGTTTTTCCAGACACTCCTGAAAACGGTCAGTTGCCACCCACAAACGCCCTCTTCCTGTCAATAATTTTGCGATCGCTTATTTCGCACCAACACGTCGCTATGCACTGATGCCCGGTGCAGTCATCTGATGTGCCTGCGCATTGCGGTGCATACACATGCGCAGTTCGGACCTTATTGCAGGCTGTGAGAAAACGGAGCCTAGCAATCAGGTCTGAATTACCCCCTATGTTTCAATTCAGAAAAATGACAGGCCAGGGTTGCTGGCACTCAGTTTTGCCTACGTTTTGCTTATGTAATACAGCCCAAAAAGACACATAATAATGTAGACTTCAATTTTTAAACTGCATGTAAGGGGCCAGAATGAGGATGCACTGACACATCACCTCAAGAAAGATATTTACAGGTTGTGCACCCCAGACACTTAAAACACCCATTCTTGTGACTAAGGAAATGTATGGGGGCTTATTTGAAGCCTGTAGTGTCAGTTTTTAATATAATATCTTTTATGTTTCTGCTATGTGTGTAGCAAAGGATAATTTTAGATGTACAATACATAATGAACACAAATCTGGATTGGAGAATATATAGGGTAACAAGTGATAAGTCATCAACTGAGAAGCAGTTAGATCTCATGATGGACAAATTTGTGCAACAGGGTTATCCCATCAATTAATTGAGAAAGGCCACAGTTAGTAAAAATCCGGTACAGGTTATCCCATAGGTGAATGAATACAATTCTAACAGTAGGTACACTAGTAAAAAGTAGAGATGTGCACTGGAAATTTTTTTGGTTTTGTGTTTTGGTTTTGGATTCGGTTCCGCGGCCGTGTTTTGGATTCAGACGCATTTTGGCAAAACCTCCCTTAAATTTTTTTGTCGGATTCGGGTGGGTTTTTTTTCCAAAAACCCTTCAAAAACAGCTTAAATCATAGAATTTGGGGGTAATTTGATACTATAGTATTATTAACCTCAATAACCATAATTTCCACTAATTTCCAGTCTATTCTGAAAACCTCACACCTCACAATATTATTTTTAGTCCTAAAATTTGCACCGAGGTCGCTGGATGACTAAGCTAAGCGACCCAAGAGGGCGGCACAAACACCTGGCCCATCTAGGAGTGGCACTGCAGTGTCAGACAGGATGGCACTTAAAAAAATTGGCCCCAAACAGCACATGATGCAAAGAAAAGAGAAAAAGAGGTGCACTGTGGTCGCTGGATGGCTAAGAGAAGCGACACAAACACCTCAATATCACAGGAATTATTCATTCTAATCAATGGTATTATTGGTCCTAATCACTGGAAGAAAATGACAAAATCACAGGAATTATTTGTTCTAATCAATGGTATTATTGGTCCAAATCACTGGAAGAAAATGACAAAATCACAGGAATTATTCGTTCTAATCAATGGTATTATTGGTCCTAATCACTGGAAGAAAATGACAAAATCACTGGAATTATATGGCAGTAATGTCGGGAATTCTATCAAATGGCAGTACCACTGGACATATATGGAAGTGTCAGACAGGAGGGCACTTAAAAAAATAGTCCCCAAACAGCACATGATGCAAAGAAAAGAGAAAAAGAGGTGCACTGTGGTCGCTGGACGGCTAAGCTAAGCAACACAAACCCCTCAATATCACAGGAATTATTCGTTCTAATCAATGGTATTATTGGTCCAAATCACTGGAAGAAAATGACAAATTCATAGGAATTATTCGTTCTAATCAATGGTATTATTGGTCCAAATCACTGGAAGAAAATGACAAAATCACAGGAATTATTTGTTCTAATCAATGGTATTATTGGTCCAAATCACTGGAAGAAAATGACAAATGCACAGGAATTATTAGTTCTAATCAATGGTATTATTGGTCCAAATCACTGGAAGAAAATGACAAAATCACAGGAATTATTTGTTCTAATCAATGGTATTATTGGTCCAAATCACTGGAAGAAAATGACAAAATCGCAGGAATTATTTGTTCTAATCAATGGTATTATTGGTCCAAATCACTGGAAGAAAATTACAAAATCACTGGAATCATTTGGCAAGATCACTGTAATTAATAATTAATTAGAAATCACTGATATTAATTGGTAAAATCTCGCTATCGCCTGCCTAGTGAAGTGGAATCTAGATGGGATTTTGTACCGGGGACACAATAACTTCATCAATTGTCTAAATCCCAATGCACTAATGGCGGGAAACTGGTGCACTTCTAACAGCAAACTGATTATACTGATCAATCACTGATTATACTGAGCACTGATTTTACTGAGCACTGATGATACTACGGAGAACTGACACTGAGCAGCGAGAACAGCACTGGACTATTGTACTGTAGTCTGGTCACCACAATGCTGCACTGTACTACTATATACTGCTCACAACAATGCAGCACAGATATGAATATTTGAAGTGACACGGAGCTGCAAGATACAGTAATGGCCTACTGTACTGTACAACTATATACTGTTGGTCACCAAAATGCTGCACTGTACTACTATATATACTGCTCACAAAAATGCAGCACAGATATGGAATGGATACTTGCATTGACACAGAGCTGCAAGATACAGCAATGGCCTACTGTACACAACTATATACTGTTGGGTCACCAAAATGCTGCACTGTAATACTATATATACTGCTCACAAAAATGCTGCACAAATATGCAATGGATACGTGCAGTGACACAGAGCTGCAAGGTACAGCAATGGCCTACTGTACACAACTATATACTGTTGGGTCACCAAAATGCTGCACTGTACTACTATATATACTGCTCACAAAAATGCAGCACAGATATGGAATGGATACTTGCAGTTACACAGAGCTGCAAGATACAGCAATGGCCTACTGTACTGTACAACTATATACTGTTGGTCACCAAAATGCAGCACACTGAGCACAGATATTTGCAGCACACTGAGCACAGATATGGAGCTTTTCAGGCAGAGAACGTAGATATTTGCAGCACACTGAGCACAGATATTTGCAGCACACTGAGCACAGATATTTGCAGCACACTGAGCACAGATATGGAGCTTTTCAGGCAGAGAACGTAGATATTTGCAGCACACTGAGCACAGATATTTGCAGCACACTGAGCACAGATATTTGCAGCACACTGAGCACAGATATGGAGCTTTTCAGGCAGAGAACGTAGCCACGTCCTCGCCGTTCAATCTCCAATGCATGAGTGAAAATGGCGGCGATGCGCGGTTCTTTATATACAATACAAATTTCGCGAGAATCCGACAGTGGGATGATGACATTCGGCCGCGTTCGGTTTAACCGAGCAAGGCGGGGAGATCCGAGGCTGCCTTGGAACCGTGTAAAATAGGTGAAGTTCGGGGGGGGGGGTCGGATCTCGACGAACCGAAGCCGCTCATCTCTAGTTAAAAGTCAAAAGAATTATGGCCTATTGTCTATACCAATAGAGTTTTGTGCTCATTACGTAGATCTAAAATTGCTGTGCACCGTTTGTGCACACAAAAAGTTAAGAGTACTGTACGTAATCTTTTTTCAGAAGTTGCATTAAAAGAATCATTATACTGTACAATGATTGGCCATGGGCATTGTTTTTTGGGTGCATTTGGTAGAAGGGAATCCATACAGGAAAACATCCAACTGAGATCATAAGTGTTGAAACATGAAGTACTAAACGGCCCTACACACTGGATGATAGTAATGAAAGATATGAACGATCTTGTTCATTAATGAACGAGATACCGTTCATATCTTTCAGTGTGGAGGCACCAGCGATGAACGATGCACGGCCCGCATTCATTCATCGCTGGTGCCCTGTCGCTTGTGCATGCAGGCCAATTTGGACGATTTCGTCCATATTTGCCTGCGCTGCTATGGAGCCGGGAGACGGGGGGAATGAAGAAACTTCACTCCCCCCATCACTCCCCCCCCCTGCCGCCAGGTCACCCGTCAGCCGTATCTGCTATCAGGCAGCTCGGCGGCGGATCGCGCTGTGTGTAGGGCCCTTAAGGTGGTATTCAAACAGGTCCCACAATTTCGGAACTATCATATTCACCCCCTTGCGTATTCATTTACAGGTTGTTTTCGCCCATTTTTAAGGCATGCTCGCCAATGCGTTTTCACTCTTTTTTTGTGAAAAGGCATTGGCGAAAAGTGCCTCAAATTTGGCGTAAATGGACCGCGTTTTCACCAGCGCTGGTGCATGTAAATTTGCCGACCAACATGTTTTTTGTTCCTGACAAATTTTTTGACTAGGCGAAAAATGGCCCTGCTAATGAATAGGGTGAATCCTCGTTCGCCATAAAAAATAGTGAAAAATAGGCAAAAAAACTGCCCTAATTGAATACCCCCCTAAGTGTACAAAGACGGTAATCAGGATGTCTGAAGAGTCCTAGGAGGAGGCTTTAAAGAAACTAACCAGCTTAGGGAGTATTCAGATAAGCATAGCTATGAGATTTTTAGATATAACTTAATACTTATTAAATTATTTATTGTGATGATTGAATTTATCACACTATAAGCACCCTCATGGTTTGGTTCAGCTAGATGGGATGCAGTAGGAGCCAGGGTGAGTACCTGAATGGCTACCACTACTAGGGAGACATATATATATATATATATATATATATTCTGTATATATATCCCATGTCTCCTGGTCTCCTGGTATAGACAAACAGTTTTCCATAGGACCCAAACGAGTCTACATCCAGCACTAAGTTTAACTGTGCATGCCATGTATTTCATAATCTGTCTTCATGTAGATTTATTTGCATTGATTTAGAAATTTATATTATGAGGATTTAACTGTACAAACTATAATAATACCAGATAATTCCCCTGATTAGCACCATGCAGAATTGTAGGTCACACAAGAAAAAACAATATGTCATTTGGCATGAAATATTATTTTTTTGCTCTTTATTTTGGCTATCTGTCATCAAGGTACCTGTACAAAAGTTTAAAATGTGGTATACAAATGAAAGGTGAGATATTATGTCAGTGGCCCTGTTTCTTACCTATACACAATCTAGGTATAGAATTACTTCACTTTCATAAATCACTTCAATTTCATTAAAAAATACATGATCTATTAATCTACAAACATACAGCAATGCAGCACTATAAATTAGTGCAGTTAGGTTCACCATAAATCCAAATCCACCCAAATTTTGTGGATCCGAACCGAACCAAGACCCGGTCTGGATCTCATGAGAAGATCCGATCCGAACCAAGTCCCAAATATTAACATTTTGGATTTCAGATAACAAAAAATTACATGATTTTAGCTGTTTTTATCAATTTTTCTCAATGATTATCGATTTTTTTATCTCTTTTAAACCGAGCCGAAATCCAAATCTGAACTAAAACACGAGGACGAAATTAGAACTAAAATGAAAACACAGAGGTCCAAGCACATCTGTGCTCTAAATCTCCCGTATAACTGTAACTCATATTAACCCCAAATAAGGTGGTCCAAAACCCTCTAATGAGGATTCTGACAACCAATAATTATTCATGTAAGCATAAGGTGATATTTGCGTATATTAATATTGTAGTGTAATAAATCATGTATGTCCACAGAGACAGCATGTCCACACTGACTAAAGTGGTTAATGATTTGCTCACTACGAAGTCTAAAGGCCATTGCTCACTTCTTATTCTTCTATATCTATCTGCTGCCTTTGACACTGTTGACCACTCTCTTCTCATACAAACACTATAATCCCTAGGTCTTAAAGACACAGCCCTTTCTTGGTTCCTATCCTTTCAATTTCAGTATCATCTGTACGCAGATGATACTCAAGTCCACCTATCCTTCCCTGATTTGTCTCTATCTGTACTGGGCCGTGTCACTGAATGCCTTTCTGTCATTTCATCTTGGATGACATCTCGCCACCTCAAACTTAATGTTTCAAAAACAGAGTTATTTATATTTCCACCGGCCATTAGTAGATACCAACCTGATATCTCTATGACTGTTGAAAACTCGACAATCAACCCTACCCCTCAAGCTCGCTGCCTAGATGTCATCCTCGACTCTGATCTGTCCTTTGTTACCCACATTCAATCTGTCTCAAAATAATGTTACATGTATCTAAAAAACATATCCAAAATATTACCATACCTTACACAAGACACTGCTAAAACTCTAATCCATGCTCTCATTATCTCCCGCATTCATTATTGCAATAGTCTAACTGGTCTTCCCAAAATGAGACTCTCACCACTACAATCCATTCTGAATGCAGCTGCGAGGCTAATCTTCCTCGCTAGACGTTCATCGTCTGCAGATCCACTTTGCCAGTCCCTCCATTGGTTACCTGTATTCTACTGTATTCAATATAAAATACTTGTACTCACACACAAGGCCATTAACCAAACTTCACCAATGTACATCACTTTACTTATCTCAAAATATCTCCCAACCCGACCTCTTTGCTCTTCACAAGAGCTGCGTCTCTCATCCACACTAATTACTCGCTCCCACTCATGATTGCAGGACTTTCTATGGGCTGCACCCACTCTGTGGAATGCCCTACCACACACAATAAGACTCTCCTTTAGTCTCCAAACCTTCAAGCGTTCCCTGAAAACTCACCTCTTTTGGCAAGCGTATCAAATTCCAGAACCGCTCACATAACTTTCATAAACTTTCCTATCATATTGCATCTACTCTGCACAGTCCACACATATCCTCACGTCTTCTCATTCTTCACTTTCCCTTCATCTCGACCCCGGTTCATCATTGCTGTGTGACCATGTCATACAGCCCACCAAGAACTTTTGCAATCTGGCGGACAACTACGCATTAGATAGCACCTTTCCTTGTGTATACATGGCTATTTACCTATAGATTGCAAGCTTGCGAGCAGGGCCTTCCTACCTCTATGACTGTTTGTTATTACCCAGTTTTGTTATATCATTGTTATTTCCAATTGTAAAGTGCAACGGAATTTGCTGCACTATATAAGAAACTGTTAATAAACAAATAAATAAATAATATTTACTGATTGTGTAGGTTTTACTGCAAACCTCAGAGAACGTAATGGCTAAAGCTGATTATTTTTAATGCTATAAATATCCAATTAAAATCATCAGTTACAGCCTCTAAGAATTTAACCACTGATTTAAAATTTCCACTATTAGGCTGGAGTCAGTGGCTGCAGTACAGCTTCAGCCAGCAGAGTGGCCAAAAGGGGCAGGTACAAACTACACATATTCTTAATACACCATCTAGCACAAGATGCCTGGAGCAAGTGAGTCGTGAAGAGAAGTGTCGTGTTGTTTTCAATTGTATGTGTATCTTGATGGCAATGTGATGTGACAAAACTGCTTGAGGAGACTGCACTGATGCATTTGCTATGTGAGTCTGAATTTGTATACAAAGCACAATGGCAGCCATGGCTGCTGCATCGTAGAACTTCATATACAGATTCAAACTATGTTGCTCAAAGACTGCAATTGCCCAAACTGTTACCACACCCACCAATATAAAAATTGCCCCCAAAAAAGAGGTAAGTAACTGAGATGGCTCAAATCACACCCGTGTAGGAAGAGGCCAATAAAAAGCTTTCCCACTTACAATTTTGGATGGTTATAAACATGGCTGTGTTTGGTAAAGTTTTTGAAATCTTTTTCTCTAAGGCCCTTTGCTTTATTGAAGAGCTTTGTACTAGACTGCATAATATCCTCATCACAAAGCCCCACACAGATCTCTTACAATATGTGTTTTTCAAGCTCAGTTAACCCTGGTCACCCTCTCAGTTCAAGAGGTTGTGTGGATATTTCAACTGAATTACACACACATACTGTAGGTCCTGATTTAGAAGTGCACGCAATGGCAAAGTTCTCATAGTTGAGTGAGAATTTGCATCTGTGCAGGCACCAAAAAAAAAAATACCATTATGGCCCATGCATTACTCAGAGTGTATGCAGAAAGGTGCTGTTGAGATCAAGGCAAACAGTATCAGAAACTGGGTAGGAAAGTGATGGGCATTCCTGGGTGGTGACTGGGAGGTGGCCTGAAGTAAACATAAAAGAGTCTGTCCCATGTGCAATGAACCACAAGTCTCAGTATTGTAGCAGTACATTCAGAGTGATATTTATTGTGGAAAAATACAATGGAAAAAGGGTGAACGTAAACTTGATATGCAAACACTTGCTACAGCAGATATTCTTGAGCTGCAGATTACTTTGACTATACAGATTTTCTTGGCATGGCAAATTAACTTGCTGAGGCAGATTACAAGTACAAGGCAGGAAATACTTAACAAACCAGATCACCAACTATCCAGGAATCATGCAAAGACAAAAGATGCAGGTGTACTATTCAAACATTACTAATTAGAATTATAATAAATTTAGCAATAAATAGAGGTTTTTTTGCATAATCTCGTCCAGGGTTATAGGCCTACCCACCAACTTCCAGGTAACCTCATCGGGTAGGTCGTTAACATTGTAAGGGTTCAAGTCTAGGGCGTGGGACACCCCTAAACCAGCCCAGCCAACCCACCCTAAGGCATTACACACACCTGTCCCTGTTTAAGTAGGGAACTTAGCTTTTTCTTACTGCACATGTGAATAAGGCAAAATTAAAGTAAGACCTATATATTACATTGTATGTCAGTTGTGGGGTAAGTTTTGAGGTGTGGGGCCCCCTGAATTCTTTGGCTGGGTTGTTTTAGGGCATCACAATATAACACTTATTTTAGCAATCTATAGCACTTCTATTGTTTGTTTTTTAAATATGTAACATTTTTAACACACTTATTTTTCACCCCTTTAACATTCCTGACACATGCAGTATCTGCTCTTATCTAATACTCTTGAACAGTTAATTTGTCCCACTAGATAGAGGTGGGGTGTCTGGGCTGGTTTTGGGGTGTCCCATGCCCTAGACTTGAACCCTTAGAATGTTAAGGACCTTCCTGATGAGGTTACCTGGATGTTGGAGGGTAGACCCATAACCTTGGCCAAGATTATGCAAAAAAAATATATTTATTGCAAAATGTATTGCAAAATGTATTACAATTCTAATTAGTAATGTTTAAATAGTGCACTTGCATCTTTTTTTATTTGCGTGTAGAATATACTGTAGGTTTCAGCAAGGTAGCACCTCTCATTACTTGTAAAAGGGTGTGCAGTCTATGGGCCCTTCCCATTTATCCATGAATATTGGCAAGGCAAAACATAAAACATTAGTCCAAATAAAAGTTCTTTGGCTTGGCAGAATCTTGGCAAGGCAAAATATGAAACAGGAACATAAGTATACATCGGTGAACATCAATAACCCAACCCTGAGTGCTGGCATCAGACAGACTAAACAGGAAGCTGCCAGGTGTAGTCCATGCTAGTAAATGAATCATCAATTACCCAACTCTTGAGTGCAGAACAGAGTCCAAAGAGAAGCAACTCTGGTAAGAACCAGTACTGTAGCTCACAAAACAGGAGCCCTGGCTACCCCTGGTGGCAGGGAAACATGCTGCTGAGAAAACAGCAAAAAAGAGTTTAAACTCCATGGGCTGTTCAAGTTGAGAACATGGGAGCCCTGAGTTAGCATAACTAAATTGCTTTAGAACATCATTACACTTAAAAAATTTAATTAAAATGTGTACCCTCACAGGCTCACTTCATTTCCCACACTTCAGGCAAGGAGGATCGCTTCATTTGCCACAGGTTAATATTCAAAATAGATGTCCACATGAATAGTAGTAGTTACAGTATGCTAACTCAAAGGGTCCCATGTTCTGAACCTGAGCCACATGGGCCTGTTATGGGAGTGTTATGGATGTGTCAGTGGAAGCGGATGTTTTCACAAATGCACAGTCACTGCTAGAGATGTCCTTTGCTGCCTTAACCCCTTACAGGTTAGTATCAGGCAAAAGATCTGGACACACACTAGGAGCAGAACATCCGAAACTAAATACACCATTAAGAAACTTTGTTTTGGGAATAACTGCTGTCGAGTTCTCACACCCTGCAATGGGTTAAGACAGTAGGTGGACATCTCTTACCCCTAGTGAGGATTAAATTCTAGAATTTATGTGTCTGAGTGAGGACTTTTATATATTTTTTATATATTTAAAAAGAAAATACATTTTGGAATATGCAAACTGAAAGGCTGTCTGGTCATATCTTGGGTGTCTATGGTGCAAGTGTCTTGTTATATATTGTTATAAGAGAAGATATTACCTCAACATCCTTCTGGTCAAGAGACTTTCAAAGTTATATCTAGACATGGAATTATTATCACAGTTGATATAATACCATTAGCGCCTTCCGGGAAATCTTTGATTGACATCAATCCAGTTCTTGTACTGACAGAGATCCAGCCTTGTGGGGCAACAACAATTCAAGTTTAAATTTTAACTCATATCGTCTAAGATTATGGTAAGAGTCCACAGATAATTCTTTATTTATTAATTTTATACCACCATTTGATATTCAAGTAAAAAAGTGTCACTCTTTTGGTCCTTGTGATAGAACTTTGTCGAGATCCATGACAAAACAGCAAAATCATACAGTGGACACAAGTTGAACTGTATAAAAATGTACACCTACCTGGACTTTAATAATGTTATACAAATAATTACGTATTTTTCGCACCTGTAGTGAGGCAGTGCTGTGCACATTGTAGTGAGGCTATTTAAGGTCTGGTATATTGACAGTCATGTTTGGACAACATAATTAGGCAATAGAGAAGTCCAAGAGCTGTGTCAGTACACATGGAATCCACAAGTTAGCACAGTGGAAGTCCAGATAATGAAGCTAGGTCCATACATTGTGAATCAACAAGTTGGCAAAGCAGACAGAGCAGAAAGCCAATTGTTTGTACCTGGTGTCAGATACACAAGCAAGGTTCACACAGCTCCATGGCATGTAAGTTAATTTCCCTAGCACTGAGTGCCAGATGAGTTGCACATTTATGGTAATGGGGGGTGTCATTTTCATGTACAGTATATGCTAAGTTAAATTGTTAAGTGTGAGTCACCTGACGAACTATTTTCATATTATTAGGCAATTGAAGCTTAACATGACAGAAGAGAGCATCATACACAAGAAATGTCCCAAGTACATTGTCTAGAACTAGGTGGTAAATTTACTAAGATGGGAGTTCTATTTAAGATGGAATGTTGCCCATAGCAACCAATAAGATTCTACTTGTCATTTATCTAGCACCTTCTAGAAGATAATACCTGGAATCTGATTGGTTGCTATGGGCAACATCCCATCTTAAATAGAACTCCGATCTTCGTAAATTTACCCCTGGGAGAGGGTTGCATAAGCATTTCTTACCGATGGCCAAATTCTTATAGGCCTTGTTTGTTGATTTACTCAAGCTGAAATGATGGGAGAACAATAAATGGTACCAAGGGTATGCTAAAGTCCTTGGCAACAACTGTACAGGACTGTATATTTTTGTATCAAGTTCATTGTGCATATAACTGTCTATGGAACCTGAATCAATTAATACAACAGTTGAACATGTTTTCTGTGATAAATAGTGATTGGCACTGAAACAAAACACAGTAGGAAAACTCATAATTAAAGCCAAAATCAAGCAGGTAATGTCCAACTTGGACTCACTTCCCCCTTGTCAATGGGCACTCTGCAAAAAAATAAGTTTAACTAGCACAATAAAGACATGTTCCACATCTCAGACTGCTACATTAACTTGGAAGCTTGGGATTGGATATTAGGATTATTGAATGGATAAGATCTTGGTTGCAGAATAGAAAACAGAGAGTTGTGGTAAATGGAGTGCATTCACAGGAGGGAAATGTTACCAACGGAGTACCCCAGGGATCTGTACTTGGACCAGTGCTTTTTAATATCTTTATTAGTGAATTGCAAATGGAATTAAAGGGAAAGTATGCATTTTTGCAGATGACACAAAGGTATGCAACAGGGCAGACGCACCAGGTAGGGTAAAAAAATGACTGAGGATCTAGGTAGAAAAGAGGAATGGTCAAGAGTGTGGCAATTACAGTTTAATGCCAAAAAATGCAAAATCATGCACTTGGATCTCAAAAATCCAAAGGATAAATATAGTATTAATGGCACTAACTGGAAACTACTGAGGAGGAAAGGGATCTAGGAGTCACTATTTCAGGTGACTTAAAGGCAGGTAAGCAACGTAACAAAGCAATGAGGAAGGCTAGTCAGATGCTTGGCTGCACTGGGAGAAGAATCAGCAGCAGAAAGAAATACGTAATAATGCCACTGTATAGGTCATTGGTACGGCCTCATATATAATACTATGTTCAATTCTGGAGGCCGTATCTTCTAAAGGATATTAATACATGAGAGACTGTACAAAGAAGGGCAACTAAAATGGTGCATGGCCTATATCACAAAACATAGCCAGAAAGATTAAGAAATCTCAATATGTATAGTTTGGAGCAGAGAAGGCAAAGGAGGGACATGATAGAAACTTTCAAATATATCAAGGGTTTTAACAAAGTACAGGAGGGAAACATTCTCTAAATGAAGAAAAGCAATAGGACACGAGGACATGCACTGAGACTGGAGGGGGGGAGGTTCAGGGGAAATTTGAGGAAAAATTACTTCACAGAAAGAGTAGTGGACAAGTGGAATAGCCTCCCATCAGAGATGGTAGAGGCTAAGACAGTAGAGCAATTTAAACATGCATGGGATAGACATGAGGATATCCTTACAAGGAAATAAGGATCAAATAAGGTTTGAGATACAAATATGGTGTAAAAAAAAAAGGGTCAGACTAGATGGGCCAAGTGGTTCTTATCTGCCATAAAATTCTATGTTTCTATATTGCATTTCTTTACACTGCTTTTGTCCCTGAGGTGTAAAGGGACCTTGTTCACCTGTCATGTGCATTGGCTCTGGGTCAGACATATCTGATTCCAAAGCTAAGAAGGTGCGGTAGGAGAAGCGAAGGAGTAAATTGGCTGATGTAATCTGCTTCAGAGGGTCCATTCTTGCTAAATCATCTTTTACATAGAAATGTAACAGTTTCTGAGCAGCCATGTTCACATCCCATCCATTGTCTAAATTGCATAGCCATTTACAGAACAGGCTTCTTTGTACTGTAAGTGTAGTTTCTGCAGTGACTGTAATATTGGTCTGTATCCTGGAAATTAAGATCAAGCAGGGGGATTACCTGTTTGCAGAGGCATAGCCAGAATTTTGTGGGTCCCATAGCAACATTTTGAAGGGGCCCTTGTCCCAACGCTTCTAGAGAGACACCTTTCTGCAGCAGTTGGTATGTAATGCCCCATAATAGTGCCCTATTTAATTTTCTGAACCATAGTAGTGCCTAAATTACTGTTATATCACATAGTAGTGTTGCCAATACACATTATGCAAAACAGCCACCCACCCCCCAATTTACATTGTGACATACAGTGTCCCCATTTCATATTATACCACATTACAGTGCCCCAGTTCATACAGATGGGTCCACAGTTATCTTGACTAGTTTTGTAGCGCCTAGGCACAACATGGTTTATGTCACAACTGAGGGCCTGAGCTGACGGGAGGCAGCCTCAGTTGTAGGGGCTGAGATGTACCGGAACCTGGGAGGTTGTATCAGACCCCTGGACATGTAAGTAACATGAATAATAACTGCCCGAAGGCGTGACCACGACAACTTGGATAAAAGTCAATGATGTTTATTATGACAACTCCGCAACACAGCAGCAGTAAAAGAAAACGTAAAAGTCAGCAAAGAATAAATACAGTTCCTGGGTACTACAGGATGGCAGGAGCCACAGGGCACTGGTAGTGTGAGATAGTTCTTATGATCTTCTAGATGGAAAGTCCTTACCAGGCCCGACTGTAGCAATGGAGATAACCCAGGATTGTGCCAGCTGGTGTTCCAGGAAAAGCTGGGTTGCTGAAGATAAAACAGCTGCTGTGGATACTGGCTGGAACCAGACTGTTGTTAGCACGGAGTGGATACTGGCTGGAACCAGTTAAATAATAAATGAACTTGGGAGCGATGAAATATGAACTGAAATGTAGAACTTGAGAGCGGAGAAATAATAATACCGGTGGAGAGTGGTAAAGTGTAGAAAGGACACCGGCCCTTTAAGGGAAGCTGTACTCTGCTGGAAGCTGAGCTGGAAGCAGGTAATGTTGTAGCTGGAAACAGATGAATCCACAATGGATTGGAGAGTCAGGCTACACCGCAGGTGGAATGCTGGTGCGGGTCTCTATGGTGGAAGTCTTGAGACAGGAGCTGGAACCTGGAAGACAATCACAGGAGAGAGACAAACAGGAACTAGGTTTGACAACCAAAGCACTGACGCCTTCCTTGCTCAGGCACAGTGTATTTATACCTGCAGCAAGGAAGGGATTGGCTAGGCAATTATGCAGATTATCAATACTGAGAACAGATTGGTGGAAATGATCAGCTGACAGAATCCAAAATGGCTGCGCCCATGCAGACACTTGGAGGGAAGTTTGGTTTGTAATCCATGTGGTAATGAAAACAGTAATGGCGGCGCCGGCCACCGGAGACAGGAGGCGCCAGGCTGACAGATGCACATCCAACCACGCGGACACAGCGGAGGCCGCGGCTGACGTAATCGCCACTCAGACACTCTGCATGCAGAAGTTCAGGGACGGCGGCGGAGGCCGCAGGAGACGCCATGCCAGGTGTAATATGGCGTTTACTGTGACAGCGTCCCAGAGTGACAGGAGAGGATACAGGAATGTACACATCAGGATAACAGATGGGATCCGGTCCTGGAGCGCTGAGCCAGCCTTAGGAGGCATCTGATGGGTAAGAAATGGCGTCCAGATATCCGGATCGTGACAGCACCCCCCCCTTTAGGAGTGGCCCCAGGACACTTCTTTGGCTTTTGAGGAAACTTGGAATGGAATCTCCGGACCAAGGCAGGAGCATGGACATCAGAAGCATTGGTCCATGAACGTTCCTCAGGACCATAACCCTTCCAGTCAATAAGATATTGTAGTTGACCGTAACGGTGACGTGAGTCCAGGATCTTGGCCACTTCATACTCAACGCCTCGTTGAGTTTGGACTTTCGGAGTTGGAGGAAGTGAGGAATGAAACCGATTCAAGATCAGCGGTTTCAACAGGGAAACATGGAATGTCCTGGGTATTTTTAAGAAGGGAGGCAACTGGAGTCTGTAAGCAACAGGATTGATGACTTGTTCAATCTTGAAAGGACCGATATAGCGAGGTGCAAACTTCATACTGGGAACTCTTAACCTCAAATTCTTCGTGGATAACCATACCCGATCACCCACCTTGAGAGCAGGAACTGCTCGATGCTTCTTATCCGCAAACTTCTTGTACCTGAACGATGCCTTGAGCAGAGCTGATCGTACGCTCTTCCAGATATTGGCAAACTGATGCAAGGTGATATCCACTGCGGGAACAGAAGTTGCTGGAAGCGATTGGAACTCAGGGACTTTAGGGTGGAATCCAAAGTTAGTGAAGAATGGTGTTGAAGCAGATGAAGAATGATACTGGTTGTTATGACAGAACTCGGCCCAGGGAAGTAATTGAACCCAGTCATCTTGAGAGGAGGACACATAGATGCGGAGGAAGGCCTCCAAGTCCTGATTCACCCTCTCGGTTTGACCATTGGTCTGAGGATGGTAAGCCGTGGAAAACTTTAGCTTGACTTGGAGGACTTGACATAAACTTCGCCAAAATTTGGCTGTGAATTGAACTCCTCGATCTGAGATAATTTCTTCAGGAAGACCGTGGAGTCGGAAGATCTCTTGTATGAATACTTGAGCCAACTTGGAAGCTGACGGAAGACCGGTGAGAGGAATGAAGTGTGCCATCTTGGTGAACCGGTCAACTACCACCCAGATGGTATTGAACTTGTTGCACATGGGTAAGTCTGTAATGAAATCCATCGACAAGTGGGTCCATGGTCGACGGGGAACGGATAGTGGAACCAGTTGCCCCGCAGGCGACTGGCGGGATACTTTATGTTGGGCACACTTTGGGCAAGATGCAATAAACTCCAAGACGTCCTTTTTCAGAGTTGGCCACCAATAGGACCTAGAGATAAACTCCAGGGTTTTTTGGATACCTGTATGTCCGGCAAAACGGGAAGCATGGGCCCAATGCATGAGCTTCTTCCTTAGCATCGGCTTCACAAAACTTTTCCCTGATGGGGGCGTAGAGTCCATCCCTACCGTGGAGAATGCCAACGGATTTATAATAGGATGCTTGTCTGAAGACTCTGACTCATTTTCTTGCTCCCATGAGCGGGAAAGGGCATCGGCCTTGCGATTCTGAGAGCCCGGACAGAACTGGAGTTTAAAGTCGAACCTGGAAAAGAAAAGTGCCCATCTGGCCTGACGAGGGTTGAGACATTGTGCGCCCTTCAGGTATAAAAGGTTCTTGTGGTCTGTAAGTATGGTGATTGAATGAGAAGCTCCCTCCAACAGATACCTCCACTCTTCTAGAGCGAGCTTGATGGCTAGCAACTCCTGGTCGCCAATGGCATAGTTGCGCTCAGCTGGGGAGAACTTCCGGGAGAAGAAACTGCAAGGGTGTAAATGGCCATCTTTAGCCCTCTGAGATAACACCGCTCCTACTCCAACGGAGGAGGCATCCACCTCTAAGATGAAAGGAGAGTCGATGTCAGGCTGTTTCAGAACAGGCGCAGAGATGAACCTTTGTTTTAAAAGATGAAATGCTTGCATGGCTTCTTCAGACCACTTGGACGGGTTAGCACCCTTCTTAGTGAAAGCAGTAATAGGCGCCACAATGGTGGAAAAGTCTCGTATAAACTTTCGGTAATAGTTGGCGAACCCTAAGAACCTCTGGACCCCTTTGAGGGTTAAGGGTACCGGCCAATTTTGGATTGCTTGTAGTTTCTCAGGATCCATCTCTAGTCCGGAACCGGACACAATGTACCCTAGAAACGGAATGGACTTGACTTCAAAGACGCATTTTTCTAATTTGCAATAGAGATGATTGACACGGAAACGGGACAGAACCTCTTTAACCCAAAAACGATGTTCCTCTAAATCGTTGGCAAAAATGAGGATATCGTCTAGATAGACCACGACATGACGGTATAGAATGTCTCTGAAGATCTCATTGACAAAATGCTGGAAGACAGCTGGAGCATTGCTCAATCCGAAGGGCATGACGAGGTACTCATAATGTCCGTCACGGGTGTTAAAGGCGGTCTTCCACTCGTCACCCTCACGGATCCGGATGAGATTGTATGCACCTCGCAAGTCCAGCTTTGTAAAGATGGTAGCTCCGCTAACTCTGTCAAAGAGCTCAGTAATCAGGGGTAAAGGATAACGGTTCTTGATGGTAATGTCGTTCAAACCTCTGTAGTCGATGCACGGCCGCAGACCACCATCTTTCTTTTTTACAAAAAAGAAGCCTGCGCCGGCTGGAGAAGAAGAAGGTCGAATGAACCCCTTTGCTAGGTTCTCTTTAATATATTCCTCCATAGAATGCGTCTCAGGCAGAGACAACGGATAAGTTCGGCCTCGAGGTGGAACCTTCCCTGGAACGAGATCAATCGGACAGTCCCATTCTCTATGAGGAGGAAGGATATCAGCAGAAGCTTTACTGAACACATCCGTGAAATCTTGATATGGAGGAGGTGGAACATCAGACGACCTGGGGGAGGAAGAACAGACAGGCAATACTTTAAACAAACATGTCTCAGCACAGGCGGAACCCCATGCCAGGATTTGCGTAGTCGTCCAATCAATTGTAGGATTGTGAAGACGGAGCCATGGAAGGCCCAGGACCACAGGATGTGTGGCTCTTGGAATCACTAAAAAAGAAATAAGTTCGGAATGAAGAACTCCCACTCTCAGACGAACTGGTAGAGTCCTTAAAGAAATAACTGCATCAAAAATTTTGCTGCCATCCACGGCAGTTAAAGAAATGGACGAAGGAAGTCTCTCGGTGGGTAGGGACCACCGTTTAACATAGGCTTCGGTAATAAAGTTCCCAGCTGCTCCGGAATCAAGGAGGGCAATGACGTTCCGATAACGTTGAGCAACTTGAAGCGAGACTGGGAGATTACAATCTTGAGGAGATGGAGAGGAGATCATTACTCCTAGCCGGCCCTCTCCTTGGCGAGCTAGGATTTGGAGTTTCCCGGACGTTTGGGACAGGCATTAATGGTGTGAGACGGAGCTGCACAGTAGAGACAGAGAAACTCGGAGAGACGTCTTCGGCGCTCAGCAGGAGTTAAACGGGAACGGCCAAGTTGCATGGGCTCATCTTTAGATGGTGACAGTTGACGAGGAGGAGGAGCAGAAGATTTTGGAGCAGATGATCTTCCACGCTCAGTTGCTCTCTCTCTGAAACGTAAATCAACTTTCGTGCAGAGTGAGATTAGCTCATCTAACTTAGAAGGTAAGTCTCTGGTAGCTAACTCATCTTTAATACGCTCAGATAAGCCATGCCAGAATGCAGCATACAGGGCCTCGTCGTTCCATGCCAGTTCGGATGCCAGGATCTGGAACTGTATCAGATATTGTCCTACAGTACGTGACCCCTGGCGTAAACGGAGAATCTCGGATGAAGCTGAGGTTACCCGGCCTGGCTCGTCGAAGATGCGCCTGAATGTTGACACGAAGGCAGTGTAGGAAGATAGCAGGGTGTCGGACCTCTCCCATAACGGTGATGCCCAATCAAGGGCTGAGCCACTGAGAAGAGAAATAATGTAGGCAATTTTTGTACGGTCACTGGGAAAATTGCCAGGTTGTAGCTCAAACTGAATCTCACACTGGTTGAGAAATCCCCTGCAGAATCTTGGAGATCCGTCAAATTTTGCTGGCGTTGGAAGATGAAGACGTGGAGCAGAAATGGGTAAGGTGGGTGGGGTTATAGCTGGAGTCACTGTGGTTGACGCACCAGACGCGCCTGATCCACGGAGAGTTGTCTGAATCCCATCCAGCCGAGTAGAGAGATCCTGGAGACAGCGGATGATGTGGCCCTGTGCAGCCTCCTGATGTTCTAGTCGGGCTGCCAGTTCTTGCATCGGCCTGGCCGCTTGATCCTGGTCTCCGGCTGGATTCATTAGGTCAGTGCTTACTGTCACAACTGAGGGCCTGAGCTGACGGGAGGCAGCCTCAGTTGTAGGGGCTGAGATGTACCGGAACCTGGGAGGTTGTATCAGACCCCTGGACATGTAAGTAACATGAATAATAACTGCCCGAAGGCGTGACCACGACAACTTGGATAAAAGTCAATGATGTTTATTATGACAACTCCGCAACACAGCAGCAGTAAAAGAAAACGTAAAAGTCAGCAAAGAATAAATACAGTTCCTGGGTACTACAGGATGGCAGGAGCCACAGGGCACTGGTAGTGTGAGATAGTTCTTATGATCTTCTAGATGGAAAGTCCTTACCAGGCCCGACTGTAGCAATGGAGATAACCCAGGATTGTGCCAGCTGGTGTTCCAGGAAAAGCTGGGTTGCTGAAGATAAAACAGCTGCTGTGGATACTGGCTGGAACCAGACTGTTGTTAGCACGGAGTGGATACTGGCTGGAACCAGTTAAATAATAAATGAACTTGGGAGCGATGAAATATGAACTGAAATGTAGAACTTGAGAGCGGAGAAATAATAATACCGGTGGAGAGTGGTAAAGTGTAGAAAGGACACCGGCCCTTTAAGGGAAGCTGTACTCTGCTGGAAGCTGAGCTGGAAGCAGGTAATGTTGTAGCTGGAAACAGATGAATCCACAATGGATTGGAGAGTCAGGCTACACCGCAGGTGGAATGCTGGTGCGGGTCTCTATGGTGGAAGTCTTGAGACAGGAGCTGGAACCTGGAAGACAATCACAGGAGAGAGACAAACAGGAACTAGGTTTGACAACCAAAGCACTGACGCCTTCCTTGCTCAGGCACAGTGTATTTATACCTGCAGCAAGGAAGGGATTGGCTAGGCAATTATGCAGATTATCAATACTGAGAACAGATTGGTGGAAATGATCAGCTGACAGAATCCAAGATGGCTGCGCCCATGCAGACACTTGGAGGGAAGTTTGGTTTGTAATCCATGTGGTAATGAAAACAGTAATGGCGGCGCCGGCAACCGGAGACAGGAGGCGCCAGGCTGACAGATGCACATCCAACCACGCGGACACAGCGGAGGCCGCGGCTGACGTAATCGCCACTCAGACACTCTGCATGCAGAAGTTCAGGGACGGCGGCGGAGGCCGCGGGAGACGCCATGCCAGGTGTAATATGGCGTTTACTGTGACAGCGTCCCAGAGTGACAGGAGAGGATACAGGAATGTACACATCAGGATAACAGATGGGATCCGGTCCTGGAGCGCTGAGCCAGCCTTAGGAGGCATCTGATGGGTAAGAAATGGCGTCCAGATACCCGGATCGTGACAGTTTAATAACATAAACCCTTCATCTATTGGTCTCAGCTGCAATACAATACAGAGAACAATAGAGAAGGGGATTAAGTCCGACTGGCCAGTCTCAGTTAATCCTATTAAAGGTCAAGATAAATGTGGACCCATCTGTATTATGTAACTTTATAAGAGATATAACATGTGCAGAGAGAGTTAGATTTGGGTGGGGTGTCTTCAAACTGAATCTAAATTGCAGTGTAAAAATAAAGCAGCCAGTATTTACCCTGCACAGAAACAAAATAACCCACCCAAATCTAACTCTCTCTGCACATGTTATATATGCCCCCCCCCCCCCCCCCCCCTCTGCAGTGCACATGGTTTTGCCCAACTGCTAACAAAGTTGCTGCCACGATCAGGTCTGAATCAGGCCCACTGTGTCATAACAAAATCTAAATGTATATTATGTCATTTATTGCATGCCACACTGTATCATACATATAGCTAAACATATAAGCCCTGATTCAGAGGTGGATCATGTAGACGTGGCTGTGTCCTTTAGTGGTAACCCATCTGCAACTTTGTGCAAATGCCACTACAAAATCTTTCCCTGGTGTACATCCGTGCATATGAATGTACAAGGACTGTGATACCCTCTGTGAGCATCTGTAGATGCTGTAATACTACCTGATGTATCTTTAGATGCCACCATTGGTCGCACCATTGAAACTTGCACCAACCCTCTGGCAGGTGCAGATTTTTTACTGCCATTCTCTGTTACCTCCCTCAAATGGTCAGTGACTATCAATCACTTTGTGAATAAATCCTCTCTCCGACATTGTGGGGTTGAGGCAGAATTGAAGGCATGTCCATTTGCAGAAACTATCTTATGTGAATATAACTACGGGCAGATGGGGAGATTTGTCATAAAGGCTTGGAGAGAGATAAAGTGTAGCTAAAGTGCTATCCAATCAGCTACTGTCATTTTTCAAACACAGCCTGTAAAATGACAGTTAAAAGCTTATTGGTTAGTAATTTATATTGCCCCACTTTATGTCTATCCAAGCTTTGATAAATATCCCTCAGAGTCATATGCAAATCAAACACATCCAGTGCCTGATTAAGGGTTCCAGCCACCTTAAGCTAATACAGAAGTGGCCTCCCCATGCAGAATCACCCTTTGTGCAGAATGACTGAATCCCTCCTTTGCATTATCCTCCCCGTATGCAGAATCCTCCCCCATGCAGCATTCTCCCCCTGTGCTGAATCCACTAGTACCCCCTGTGCTGTGCTGCACAGGGCGTACACTCACAGCTTTTGCAGAATCCCCCTCATTCAGGATCCCTAGCTCCCATCCCCTGTGAGTGAGGAAGCCAGACATTGGCATCTGAGAGGTATGATTGACAGGTGTTTAGGACCAAAGCAGGCATCACATGATTGAGACTCAGAGACTAATATGGACAAAAACTGTAAACTAAACACTTTTTCTAATAAAAATAGATTCAATAAGAAAACACAGCGCTTTGCTAACCACCAAAGAAACGTTAATCCTTATCCCTTTTTTATATATATATAAAACCTCACATTAGATTCCAGCTGCTCCCACCGGTGGTACTGCTCCACCAATAGATTGTAAAAGTACTAATAGATTTAATCAAGGGAGCGCTGAAAGCAAATTTATTTTATATATCATAAATTTAATATAATATGGTCCACACATATACTTTTTCTAATAATCAATCATTGAGTGTTAGAAAAAGTGTTTACTTTACAGTTTCTGTCCATATTAGTTTCTGAGTGAGTAATGAGTAGATGTGGCATAAAAACTTAAGAACTGACAACATAACATACTGATCAAATAAGCAGAGTTGGGGAGTCCTGCGTCGCCGATACTCTCCTGGGCTGGCAGCCAACGCCCAACGACTAGTGCGGAAGCGGGCGGACCTCTATGGGAGCCTGCCTCACTGTGTATCAGCTGAGCTGACTCAGTCTTTGGGACTGGGATGCGTGACATCATGGAACACGTGACTTCCACACTTGCTGCACCTCCCCAGGATCCTGCACTCCAGGCTGCAGCCTGATCAGCCTATTGGTTTATCAGGCCCTGAACGCATCTCTACTTGAGACTGAAGGGGCCAGTCTGGGTTGTAAAAGAACTTACTCATGTGGACTAAGGGTTTGATTTAGAGTAGTACAGAAATGCAATGCTGCATGCAAGCAGCATTGTATTTCCATACGATCTGAAAGTCAGACATGCAGGAGATATATCAATAGAAGAAATGCCTCCTGCATGTAGCTGTGATCCGAGCACTGTGATTAATGGTGTAAGCTGGGATCCAACATTGCGACCATCGGTCACCATGTTCCACGCAGCTGGCCAGCTGGGTAAGCTCCAGCTTACTCAGCTGGCCCACGGAAGTGGTAGCTGTGAGGCCAGGAAGTCTGTGTGTAAACACGTAGTCCCCTGGCTTTCCCCTCTCAGAGACATGGGGATGACACACCCCTGTTTCTTGGAATGGATGCATCCCTGCCCCTTCCCAACCTCCTCAATGCTGGCAGCGGGGAAGTGCTGGCAAGATTATAATGCTCATTCTGGGCATGTGAGGAATGGACCTTGTGCAACTGCAGATTCTGATAATCAGGAATCTGCATGCAGGCACAGACCTGCAGTCAGGTCTGAATCAGGCCCTAAGTGCATGTTGACAGAATTGCAGACTATGCGGACAAACAGTGGTAGCTGCTCAATCATTTTGGAGATAATTATATATCAGGTGCTAGAAAAGGGAAGGGGTCACAGCAAACAACAGAAAGAGAGGAGGGTGCTTCCCAACCCCCCTGGTATACCCCCAGCACACTGACTATTACCTGTAACAATAATTGAACCTATCTGATAATAGAATTTCAGAGATATTAGTTACATGCATTTGCAAAGACATAGTTAGCTGCTGAGCCGTGTCAAGGCTTTTCTGATGTCACCAGTCCTAACACTAGTGAAGGACTACTGACATGGTTAGCGGCTCATCAGCTAAATATGTCCTTGCAAATGCATGTAACCAATATCTCTGAAATTCTATTACCAGATAGGTTTAAGTATTGTTACAGGTAATGGTGTGCTGGGGGGATACCAGGGGGGAAAAAGCCCCCCTTCCTCTGTCTGCTGGGAATTGCAGACTACACAGAGGTGTGCTTATGTGTTATTATGCCTGATTTCAGACAGATATCCTGGTCCAGGGATACGGATAGGGCCATTCTGGCCACAGACTTGTGCACAGCTCTGCATACAGGAGACTATAGTTTTTTTTAAATGCCCACAATGTGGATACAATTGAAGCCTGCTTTTGTTAAACTCTGCAATGGCTTCTTTATGAAGATCGTTAGCATGTATGAAGAATATTCTGTCAATCATTATTGTCTATGGCAGTATCATCAGAAAATTAGGCATTTATGTGCTAAGAGATTTGTTTAAAGAAAAAGAAATGGAAGAGATAATAAAAAAAACACAAGGATTAGTGTAAAAATCTACAAATTACCCAAGTGTAACAAAAAAATAATAATAGATGACTAGAATAAATTTGTTTTGTCTTTGATATGTGAACAAAGCTAAATAAATATTCATCATTAACGTGTAATAACTGTTGCTTTCGGCAGATCACTTTTCATTTCATTTGATAGTGTGTCCGCTAAATGAAGTGGTACAAGCTCAAGTGTTTTACCAACACAAATACATATTTTCAATCATTGTTAAACAAAGGCAGCTCAAGGCAAGCTTTAACCCCCACTAGTTTCTGTGGGTGATAAAAAGGAGGAGGTATGATCAATCTTTATTGTCTATCTTGCTTACTGTAATTGCATTCAATAGTCCACTGATTCTGTTGTCTGTGCTAATGTCAGGGACTGTGAAGAGCCAGATGCTCAGGCTTGATCACATAAATTCAGTGTCCACTGATAAGGTGTTAGTCAATGTGCGACTAATCATATACAGTTAAATCTAGAATTTATGCCCAGCTGAGTAGTGAAAATATGTATTCAAAAACATTCTTTTCTTTTTAATGTGAAACAATAATCCTACTGTAGCTAAAGGATTTTTTCTTCATTAAAATGTACTTTGTATTGAAAGTACAATACACTGCACTGCTTCAGAATAAAAATAAATGTGTAGAGAACAAAAAGAATAGTATACTGTAGCATACATGTTTCATATATATTCCTTATGTACTTAATGTTATGGGATGTTTCATTTTGTATTGATTATATATATATATATATATATATATATATATATAAGGAAATGTTTTACTAGATGTGTTTTATAGTGGATTAAACCCAAATATTTTTTTATATCTTATATGTAGGGATGAGCGGGTTCAGTCCTCTGAGAACCGAACCCACCCGAACATCAAGTCCAGAGCCCGGATCCGAGTCCGGCTTGGGTTTTTCCACCAGACTCAGAAACCAGAACGAGGCAAAACGTCATCATCCCGCTGTCGGATTCTCACGGGTTTTGGATTCCATATAAGGAGCCGCGCGTCACTGCCATTTTCACTCCAGTCCTGGAGAGCGTAGCAAGAGTACATGTCACCTCAGTGTCTGTGCAGGAAAGTGGTGTGGCGTGTGGGGTGGCGATCTGCTCTTTTGTGTCATTCCAGTGCTGTCTTGTGCTGCATCAGTCCAGTGGTGGTGTCTTGTGCTGCATCAGTCCAGTCACAGTGGTGGTGTCCTGTGCTGCTATAAGTCCAGTGCCATTGTATAAGTCAGTCCAGTGGTGCTGTGTTGTACTGCATCAGTCCAGTGGTGCTTTCCTGTGCTGCCATAAGTCCAGTGGTGGTGTCCTGTGATGCCATAAGTCCAGTGGTAATGTCCTGTGCTGCCATAAGTCCAGTGGTGCTGCTGTATAAGTCCAGGGGTACTGCCGTATAAGTCCAGGGGTACTGCCATATAAGTCCAGTGGTGCTGCCATATAAGTCCAGTGGTACTGCCATATAAGTACAGGGGTACTGCCATATAAGTCCAGTGGTACTGCCGTATAAGTCCAGTGGCACTGCCGTATAAGTCATGGGGTACTGCCGTATAAGTCCAATGGTACTGCCATAAAAAGTCCAGTCCAGTGGTGTTGCCATATAAGTCCAGGGGTGCTGCCGTATAAGTACAGGGGTACTGCCGTATAAGTCCAGTCCAGTAGTGCAGCCGTATAAGTCCAGGGGTACTGGCGTATAAGTCCAGGGGTACTGCCGTATAAGTCCAGTCCAGTGGTGCAGCCATATAAGTCCAGGGGTACTGCCGTATAAGTCCAGGGTGTCAGGTCCGGGTGTTTTTGTGAATCCGTTAACCCGGGACCAACCACAGGTGTAGGTGCTGGGGTATGAAGAAAGCAGGGAGGACGGAGAAAGTTCCATTTCATATATTTATTAAAAATAACAATTCAGTAAAGAGTTAAATGACAAGTTGTTAATCATCATATTATACTGAAGTATTGCAGGAATGGCAGAAATAATATGCAGGATAAATCTCAAAGACAAATAAAAGAAATGTTCATGGAACTGTATATAAAACAAGCTGATGAATAAATGTTGAATTGTCCAAATATAAACAAGCTTTGATGCTGAACTGCAGAATGTGTTTAACTGGGTAATGCAGACATGAAGAAATAACTGTAAGGATTTGCAATGAAGTTTTGAGAGTTAACTGAGAAGTTGTGAAGAATTATCCTTGTTATGGTAACATAGAAAATAAAAGTACTGAATTGGGTTACTTGCGGGTTCCGGAGATCACTGTGAAAACTGTAGCAGATGACAAGGTGATGAACGGGTTAAATGCAGAGTAGAACAAACGAACAGCTGAGGGTAGTGGAATCCTCCAAACTTTGTATGGTTGAAAGCAGACAGACAAGGTAACCTCATGCAGGACTCTAGGAATCCAACTATTTCCAGTAGGTGTGCAAATAACTGACAGCACAGCGGAGAGCCGGTGGATCTTTAGCAGTGAAGGCTGCAGACGAACCTCTGGGAACGGAGGCGATATCTGGACCACGGGAATCACACAGGAATGCACGGAGAGAGCTCAGAGCTAGAGCACAGCGTTGATACAACAAAGCACTGGCCCAGAGTAACATATTCCCAGCCTACTTAAAGGTAGCACAAGCACGGGATTGGCTTACACCTGCCCACAGGTGTTTTCACAAGTGCTCTGTATTACCTATTTGGTCTCCAACATGGCCACCTCCTATACAGCAGACACACCGCAGTGCCTTAGGCCATTTGGTCCCCGCACTCTCAGTTCCCAGATTCTGCATTACCTGTGCCACTGATCACGCTGCGTCCCCACACGGGCGCACAGCACTGCGAGCAACCGCACTGGCAACGGACGAACCCCAGAACCCGCAGAGGTGAGAGACCGGTTCGTGACAGTACCCCCTCTTCTAAGGGTGGTCTCCGAACACCTTTGAACCTTATCAGGATTTTTGGAGAAGTATTTCTGTACCAGTCTTGGAGCATGAACATCTTCAGAAAAAACCCAGGATCTCTCCTCCGGACCGTAACCCTTCCAGTCGACCAAAAACTGTAAACGTCCATATCGGGAATGTGAGTCCACAATCTCTTTAACTTCAAATTCCTCATCCTGCAAAGAGTGAACTTTAGGAGATTTGGACTGGGTAGTACGGAATTTATTGAGAATCAAAGGTTTCAATAAAGATGTATGAAAGGCGTTAGGAATTCTCAAAGACGGTGGCAACTTGACTTTGTATGACACAGGGTTGAGTACCTTTACAATGGGAAATGGACCAATAAACTTGGGAGCAAATTTCTTAGAAGGAACTTTGAATCTGAGATTGCGCGTAGAAATCCAAACTTGGTCTCCCACCTTGTAATTCGGTACAGCTTTACGTTTTCTATCTGCAAAAGATTTATAACGAGCGGAAGTTTTGACCAACGACTTACGCACACAACTCCAGATTCTAGATAGACGTTGAAGCTCTTGATCTGCTGCTGGAACCTCTAGGGCTGGCAATGGATGGAACTCTGGCACACGAGGATGAAAGCCGAAGTTAATATAAAAGGGCGTAGATTCTGAAGACGAATGGAAGAGATTATTATGAGCAAATTCTGCCAATGGAAGATAATCAACCCAGTCATCCTGTGAGGACGATATATATAGCCGGAGAAATGTTTCAAGGTCTTGGTTTACTCTCTCAGTTTGTCCATCTGTCTGAGGATGATATGCAGAAGAAAAATTCAACTTGACATTTAAAGATGAACAAAGCGACCTCCAAAACTTGGCCACAAACTGTGTTCCCCGATCAGAGATGATCTCTCGAGGAAGGCCATGCAACTTGAAGATTTCAGAGATGAACAATCTGGCTAGTAAAGGGGCTGATGGTAACCCAGTTAATGGAATGAAATGTGCCATTTTCGAAAATCGATCCACTATCACCCAAATGGTATTTCGCCCTTTTGATGGAGGTAGATCGGTCACGAAATCCATTGAGATATGAGTCCATGGTTGTTTGGGTATGGATAATGGATGTAATAAACCTGGTGGAGAACTTCTTGGACTCTTATGTTGGGCACATTTAGGACATGCTGCTATAAACTCTTGGACATCGGCTTTGAGACGTGGCCACCAATAAGACTGTTGAATAAATTTGAGAGTCTTTAGAACCCCAGGATGACCCATGAAGGAAGAGGAGTGAGCCCAGGTAAGCAGCCGTTTTTGAAGATTTGTGGCGACAAAGGTCTTGCCAGGCGGAGGAACTGGAGAGGTTCGAGTCATTAAAAAGGACGTAGGATTCACAATGGCTTGATTCGTAGTAGCATCATTTAATTCAGAAGAAGCAAAGGACCGAGAAAGGGCATCTGCCTTTTTGTTCTGAGACCCTGGTCGATAGGTGAGCTTGAAATTGAATCGTGTGAAGAAAAGCGCCCATCTAGCTTGTCGTGGATTCAAGCACTGTGCTGACTGCAGATATAGAAGATTCTTATGATCAGTATAAACTGTAATGCGATGTTGTGCTCCTTCTAGAAGGTATCTCCACTCCTCAAATGCCAACTTGATGGCAAGTAATTCTTGCTCACCGATTGCATAATTACGTTCGGCCGGGAGGAACTTACGGGAGAAATATCCGCAGGGATAGACCTTTTTATCTTCAAAGACTTGTGACAACACAGCTCCTACTGCTTCTGTAGATGCATCCACCTCTAGTAGAAAGGGACGATTCAAATCAGGCTGTCGAAGAATGGGGGCTGATACAAAGGCTTGCTTTAAATCAGAGAAGGCTTTGATTGCTTCAGAAGACCAGTTCGTAGGATTTGCTCCCTTGCGAGTTAGGGCTGTAATGGGAGCAGCTAACGTAGAATAATTCTTAATGAATCTCCTATAGAAATTAGCAAAGCCAAGAAATCGCTGAATCCCCTTGAGAGTCGTAGGAGTGGACCAATCTCGGATAGCATGTATCTTACCGGGATCCATACATAGCTCTGATCCAGAAATGATGTAACCAGGGAACGGTATGGAAGATACTTCAAAGGTGCACTTCTCTAACTTACAATAAAGTTGATTTTTCCTCAGACGTGTCAGTACCTCTTTAACTTGGTGACGGTGAGACTTTAGATCCTTAGAGAATATTAGGATATCATCCAGGTACACTACTAGACACTTGTAGAGAAGATCACGAAAAAGTTCATTCACATAGCTTTGAAAAACTGCAGGTGCATTACAAAGACCAAAAGGCATTACAAGGTATTCGTAATGCCCATCCCGGGTATTAAAAGCAGTCTTCCACTCGTCCCCTGCCCGAATGCGGATTAAATTGTAGGCCCCTCGGAGATCCAATTTTGTAAACACAGTAGCTCCCTTTACCCGATCAAATAATTCTGGAATTAAGGGTAATGGGTACTTGTTTTTCACAGTGATCTCATTGAGTCCACGGTAATCTATGCATGGTCGTAACCCACCGTCCTTCTTCTTAACGAAAAAGAATCCGGCTCCTGCAGGTGAAGAAGATGGTCTGATAAATCCTTTGGTTAGATTTTCCTGTATATAATCAGACATAGCTTGCGTCTCTGGGATGGATAGCGGATAAATTCGTCCCCTAGGAGGGGTTTTGCCCGGAACCAGGACGATTGGGCAGTCCCATTCGCGATGAGGAGGTAGAGAGTCTGCTGCTTGTTTACTGAAAACATCCGCAAAGGATTGATACACCGGAGGTAGGTCGGGAAGGCTAATTGACCGGAGAGGTACAATTGATGCTAAACAGTCCTTGGTACAAGATTTACCCCACGAAAGGACTTCCATGGTTTGCCAATTAGGTTGAGGATTATGTTTCTGCAGCCAAGGTAAACCAAGTATCACATCTTGAGAGGCTTTGGGAATCACGTAGAAGGAGAGGTAGTCGGAATGGAGCACACCAACTTTCATCTTGAGACATACGGTTCGATGAGTAATTATACCATCTGGAATTCGACTTCCATCCACTGCTGTAACAGCAACTGCTGCTTCCAGAGGCATGGTTTGAACTTTAGACCATATGACAAAGGCTGAGGAGATGAAGTTCTCGGCTGCCCCGGAATCTAGGAGAGCTGAAACTTTCACTGTAGAACTTGGAACTTCTAATTGAAAAGACAAGGTCGGCTCTTTCCCAGAACGTGATTCTAAAGTAACTCCTAGCTTAACCTCTCTTAAATAAGCTAGGAGCGAGAGTTTCCCGGTCGGAGTTTGCAGAATTTAACTAAGTGTTCGGAGGACCCACAGTGCATGCAGAGGTTACCCTGTCGACGACGAAGTCGTTCCTCCTCTGTGAGGCGAGAGCGCCCAATCTGCATAGGTTCTTCTGTCGTTACCGGAGACTGTGATGAAGAATCTTGTTGAGGCCTAGGATGATAACGTGGACTGGATCGCTCTGCCCTGGATTTCTCTAAACATCGCTCCCTGTAGCGTAGGTCAAGTTTGTTACAGAGAGAAATCAATGCATCCAGTTTAGTTGGCACATCCCGGATAGTTAAATCATCCTTGATTCTCTCTGAAAGTCCATTCTAAAACGCGGCGATCAGGGCCTCCTCATTCCAGTTTAACTCTGAAGACAATGTGCGAAACTGAATAATATATTGACTGACAGGACGTAAACCTTGACGTAGACGGAGAATCTCCAAAGATGCTGAGGTGGTCCTGCCTGGTTCGTCAAAGATTCTCCGGAAGGATGATACGAACTCTTTGTAATTAGAGAGGATAGGATCACCTCTTTCCCATAATGGTGATGCCCACTCCAGAGCCTGACCGGAGAGGAGGGCAATAATATATGCAACCTTAGAACGAGCTGATGGGAAACTGGCGGACAACAGTTCGAACTGGATCTCGCATTGATTCAGGAATCCTCTGCAAAGTTTTGGAGTTCCGTCAAACTTACTCGGAGAGGGTAACTCCAAGCGGGACGTAGGCAGCGTCACAGGAGAAGCTGTAGTGGTAACTGGGACAACCGGAGTTGGAATCTGGACTTGAGACGTTTTAATAGCCGTATGAAGAGTCTCTAAACGGTCTGCCATAGTTTGCATAAACTGCACTATTTGTGTCTGTATAGACTCCTGGTTTTCCAGACGGGAAAGGATATCTGACATAGCACCGCCTCCTGCGAATTGGTCACTTGACGGATCCATGTGGCCAGTGCTTACTGTCAGGTCCGGGTGTTTTTGTGAATCCGTTAACCCGGGACCAACCACAGGTGTAGGTGCTGGGGTATGAAGAAAGCAGGGAGGACGAAGAAAGTTCCGTTTCATATATTTATTAAAAATAACAATTCAGTAAAGAGTTAAATGACAAGTTGTTAATCATCATATTATACTGAAGTATTGCAGGAATGGCAGAAATAATATGCAGGATAAATCTCAAAGACAAATAAAAGAAATGTTCATGGAACTGTATATAAAACAAGCTGATGAATAAATGTTGAATTGTCCAAATATAAACAAGCTTTGATGCTGAACTGCAGAATGTGTTTAACTGGGTAATGCAAACATGAAGAAATAACTGTAAGGATTTGCAATGAAGTTTTGAGAGTTAACTGAGAAGCTGTGAAGAATTATCCTTGTTATGGTAACATAGAAAATAAAAGTACTGAATTGGGTTACTTGCGGGTTCCGGAGATCACCGTGAAAACTGTAGCAGATGACAAGGTGATGAACGGGTTAAATGCAGAGTAGAACAAACGAACAGCTGAGGGTAGTGGAATCCTCCAAACTTTGTATGGTTGAAAGCAGACAGACAAGGTAACCTCATGCAGGACTCTAGGAATCCAACTATTTCCAGTAGGTGTGCAATTAACTGACAGCACAGCGGAGAGCCGGTGGATCTTTAGCAGTGAAGGCTGCAGACGAACCTCTGGGAACGGAGACGATATCTGGACCACGGGAATCACACAGGAATGCACGGAGAGAGCTCAGAGCTAGAGCACAGCGTTGATACAATAAAGCACTGGCCCAGAGTAACATATTCCCAGCCTACTTAAAGGCAGCACAAGCACGGGATTGGCTTACACCTGCCCACAGGTGTTTTCACAAGTGCTCTGTATTACCTATTTGGTCTCCAACATGGCCACCTTCTATACAGCAGACACACCGCAGTGCCTTAGGCCATTTGGTCCCCGCACTCTCAGTTCCCAGATTCTGCATTACCTGTGCCACTGATCACGCCGCGTCCCCACACGGGCGCACAGCACTGCGAGCAACCGCACTGGCAACGGACGAACCCCAGAACCCGCAGAGGTGAGAGACCGGTTCGTGACACAGGGGTACTGCCATATAAGTCCAGGCCAGTTGTGCAGCCTTATTAGTTCAGGGGTACTGCCGTAAAAGTCTAGGGGTACTGCCGTATAAGTCCAGTCCAGTGGTGCAGCCATATAAGGCCAGGGGTACTGCCATATAAGTCCAGGGGTACTGCCATATGAGTCCAGTGGCACTGCCGTATAAGTCCAGTCCAGTGGTACTGCCATATAAGTCCAGTGGTACTGCCGTATAAGTCCAGGGGTACTGCCGTATAAGTCCACTCCAGTGGTGCTGCCATATAAGTGCAGGGGTGCTGCCGTATAAGTCCAGGGGTACTGCCGTATAAGTCCACTCCAGTGGTGCTGCCATATAAGTGCAGGGGTGCTGCCATATTAGTCTAGTGGTACTGCTGTATAAGTCCAAAGGTACTGCCGAGTAAGTCTAGTCCAGTGGTGCAGCCGTATAAGTCCAGGGGTACTGCCGTATAAGTCCAGGGGTACTGCCGTATAAGTCTAGTCCAGTGGGGCAGCCGTATAAGTCCAGGGTTACTGCCGTATAAATCCAGGGGTACTGCCATATAAGTCCAATCCAGTGGTGCAGCCATATAAGTTCAGGGATACTACAGTATAAATCCAGGGGTACTGCCGTATAAGTCCAGTCCAGTGGTGCAGCCGTATAAGTCCAGGGGTACTGCTGTATATAAGTCCAGGGATACTGGCATATAAGTCCACCAATATTGTGCGTGCTTTACATCTGGGCAAATTCCAGCACATCCCATGTTTTGCACATACAATTAATTTGGTGGTGCAGAATGTTTTGAAAAATTACAGGGGCGTATAGGAGATGCTGTCGGTAGCCAGAGGATGCTGGATGGTCAGCGCTGTCCTGAATGGCGGTGCTATATTCACAGGTTTGATAGGGGCAGCTCCATATATGGAAGATGGCCTTGTTTAGGCTCCTGGTGTTGGCTAAACCAAGTGGTTTCCTCCTCAAGAAATGCACTTTACAATATAGAAGGAAGCCATAGTGCTTGGGACAGAAGGGAAACAGTCTATGATGGTCTCTCCTGTGCAGTGAAGCAGAAAGTGAAACCAAGGCTGTTTTTCTCCATACTGCATGCTGTGCTCCTCTGTGACCTGTGTGTCAACTGGTGCAAGTTTCATTTCGGTTCCTCTCCACTGTAACTTCCTCAGGAAGGCTGAGTTGTTGTTGTTGTTGTTATTATTATTATTATTATTACTGTGTTGCCTTTACTGTTTGGAAATTGTGCAGTTGCTCAGTGACCTGTGTATTTTTGTCCTAAACCCATGAAGACAAAAGGCATTACTATGGCTTTCTATTTCACTTGTGTCCAGTGTAATATAAAATTACTGTGTGGACAAGTGGACTCTGGGAAGTTGTGTGCAGACTGTTAAGCGGGAGCTACTATCATGCAGGCATATGGAACTACTTCATCTGCCCTTGCGGAGCCAGCATTGACACATGTTCTGGGTTAAACAGTATCTGACTTTGTGTAGCTTGTTGTGCTTTAGCGGGAGGATCATGCTAGGGAAGCTGATATGCATGTTTCCTTGATGCATGGTGCCAACAAGTCGACTGCCCAGTTGGTGCCTGATCTACCTTGGCTCCAGACAATGCACTGTATAGCGTCACAATTTGAAAAAATGTTTCTTATTATTGGAATTCTTTTTTATAGATCTTCAACTGAGCCTGGTGCATAATTATCTTCCTCTTTCCCAGAAATTTGCAATTCAGAGGAAGAGGAAGGTGAACTTCAGGAAACTGACATCATCCCAGAGGTCGAGGACCTAGAGCCTTCCTCCAGGCATGGGGTGGGAGATCTCATAGCGGCAGTGCGCAATTTTCTGCACTACTCAGAGGTGGATTCCAAAGCTGAGGCTGTGGGTCCATTTATACGCCGTTGCAAGAGGGTCATTACTTTCCCGTCTTCTTTGGATCTCTCCACTCTCCTTGAGGAAGCTTGGAAGGTTAAGGATAAAAAATTCTCCATTCCTCGCAAAATTGCTTCACTTTATCCACTCCCGGTGTGTCATGTGTCTAAGTGGGAAATGCCTCCATAGGTTGGCGCTGCAGTTGCACGTCTAGCTAAGTACACAGCTCTTCCTGTTCAGTGCTCTGTGTACTTTAGGGACCCACCAGATAAAAAGTTGGACAGTTGTCTCAGGTCCATTTTTATGAGCTCTAGAATCATAATCCATCATTTGTTGGAAACTTAGGCCAACAAACTCATTGAGCAATTCCCTTCTTGACTATGCAGAATAGCTTTGTGATGCAGCTGAATTTGTGTGTTAGATCATGCAGGACAGTGCTCAAGTATCTTCAAGGTTTCAGCTATGGCTGTCTCAGCTCTTAGGGCTGAATGGCTCAACACTTGGTCTGCATATTCAGAATCTTTGGACTAGAGCTGGATACCATTATTGCCCAGGTTACCATGGGTAAAAGCACTCAGCCCCTAGTGACTTCCCTTAAGCAGCAGGGTACATGTTTTCTGAGCCTTTTGCTCTTCCTCTCATGGTGAAGGGTCCACTAAAGGTCAGTCGGCTAGGGGCTGTTATTTTCCCGGCTGGTGCTCGGCGGCAAAGTGCCAGTTTTCAGGTAACAACCAATGCTCAGAAACAAGGCTCCAGAAAAGCCTAGCACCTCATTGGGTCCCTCTCCACCTAGTATGGTCACCAGTCAGTGGGCAGTTGCTCCAGTTCAGAGAACATTGGGTGGAGTCCTTTTCGGACACCTGGGTGCTGGGCATAATTTCCAGAGGTTAAATCATCAACTTGGGAAGGTCCGCCGTCACTGAATTTTTTCACCACTGCTCTTCCCCTACAGTATATGCAGAGAAGAAAATACATTTAACCATGCTATCTATTCTCTCCTTATGGATGGTGTTCTTGCGTCAGTACCTTTGCTGGAACAAAAATAGGTTTGACTCCAACTTGTTCCTTGTTCAGAAGCTAAATGTCTCATTTAAACCAATTTTAAATCTTTGCATCTTGAACACCAACTTGTCAGTTGATCATTTTCTCATGGATTCTCTTTGGTGATCCACAGCATGGCGGCTAATAAATATTAGGTCTCACTAGATGTCAGAGATGAGTATCTCCACATTTCAATTTTTTGAATGTCATTATTCTCTTCTCCACTTTGCAGTCAGTTCCAAACACTACCATTCAGAATTTCGACAGCTCCGTGAGTTTTCACCAAGATCATGTCGGTAATAGCGAGCCTACTGCACAAAGAAGATTATCATGTAATTCCTTATTTAGTTCTGCTTGGGAAAGATGATTCAGCTTCCCAGTTATGTTAGCATCTTTATCACCCCATTCAAGGACTTCAGGATCGTGGATGGATCCTGAAGTCACTCCTAATTCCTTGTCAGTGCCTTTAGTTCTTGGGGGTGGTCTTTAACACCTCGCTCCAAAGGGTGTCCTTGCCAGTGTCTAAGGCACGGACCCTACAGAACTTGGTCACATCCATCCTGTCAGTATCTCATCTGTAGATTTTGTTGTGCAAGAAGTTGTTGGGCACAGTGGTCTCCACCTTCAAAACCATACCAGGTTCCATTCAAAGAAATGTCAACATCCCTCTCATCTCAGTTTCTTGTTCTGTTAGATGGCACTTTTTAATTTCTATATTGGTGGCTTGTTCCCAATCATATCCTACAGGGTCGATCCTTGATCACTCCAGATTGGGTCATTGTGACCACGGATGCAAGTCTCCTCAGATGGGGTGTCATACTTTTACATCTTTGGCTCCAGGGCCTTTGTTCACCATCAGAGACAGCTCTGCAGATCAATATGCTTGAGCTACAAGCTATTTTTCTGTCTCTATGGAAAACTCAGTCTGTCTTGGCTGACTGACCAGTTCGGATTCAGTTAGACAACGCTATGGTGGTGGAATATGGAAATCATCAAGAGTGCACAAACAGAGCTGCAGCGATGGCAGAGGTGGCGGCCCAAATCTTTACCTGGGTGGAGGCATTTGTTTTGGTGTTATCTGCAGTGTTCATCCTGGGTGTGGGACATAGGGAAGCAGACTTTCTCAGCAGAACCAAGTTTCACCAAAGGGAGTGCTCTCTTCATCCAGAGATCTTCAAACAGTTAGTTTAGAAGTGGATCTCATGGCCTCCTGACACACCTACAAAGTTCCACAGTTCTTTGCTAGATCCAGGGCTGGCTTTTTGCAGTAGATGCCATGACAGTTCCGTTGGACTTTCATCTAGCATATATGTTTCTTCTGACCCCAATGTTACCTCAGGTACTAAAGTGCATCAAAGACCAATGTGGCTCCAGACTGGCCATGCAGGTCATGGTATGCCAATATTCTCAAAATGTTGGTAGGTCCTGGGTGGCATCTTCCATGAAACTTAGGCCTGCTACAACAAGGACCATTTCTACACAAGGACCTTCCTCAGTTGGTTTTCATGGCCTTGCTTTTGAGACCAAGCTTTTGAAAGCTACTGGCTTCTCTCCCTTGATAATCCACACTATGCTACGACCCCGGAAACTGGTTTTGTCATGCAATTACCACAGGATTTGAAAGATCTACATCTTGTGGTCAGATGTATTTCAATATTTGTCAAATAAAAAAAAATATTTGTATCAGGTTTACAAGTGTGTATGCATCTGCTTAAAGATAGCATAGAGATGTACATGAAAATATTTTGCCTAGATAATATATTGTCATTGTGTTTCCTTTTAAACTATAATGAAAAACAACACCTATGGATGGAAAGGAATCAGCTCAAGAGTGGTTCAATAAAACAGAAAATGGTCAGGGTGTCCTTGGTTTTGTGTAAAGTAAAGCATATTAGTACAAAAGGCTTGAAACAGAGAAGTTAAGGACAAACTATTAGCTGTCCACAAGTAATGAATAATCAGAGCAAGAATACAGCAGGAAAAAGCAGCTATTAGATTACTGGGCACTAGCACATTACTTTTGCAATTAGGAAGTGATGGGGCCTGGCTTATATAGGAAGTCTGTCACCCTAGGCAAAACTTCAGCCTACTGCCCCCAACCACCACTAATACCCATTTCCCAGCCCTTAAGATGAAAGTACATCTTAGTTCCACAGCCACCACCTGCATTTAGCACAACAAGGATGATTCCTTCAGAGACCTCCTTAATTTTGACTCAGTGGGGCCCTACAGATCCCAGCACCCTAGGCAGCTGCCTAAAGCTGCCTATTCGTAGAGTTAGCCCTGCAAGTAGTAGAGCAAGAACATGGTAGATTGTGCTGTACAAAGTCAAATTTAAGGATGTCCAACAGCTAGCTTAGTTATCACAGAAGTAATCTGCAGAGGCAGGAGCCCTTAGCTTGAATCCTAACACCTACCTATCTTGTTTACCTCTTTAAAAAGTAATTGGCATTTTCTATACTGCCCAAGTCCTCAAAGAATTGGTATAAGTAAGGTGAATATATGGCTGTGACTTTATATAATATAGCTGTTTTTGTCCATCCACTCTGCAGATTGCTCCTTACCGCACCTCCTACTGGACAAGCCAGACTCCACATGCTCATGAGGTCATTTCATACAGAAAACCTCCATGTGAAAGTGTAGAGTGAGGGGGCCAAATGTAATAAAGTGAGAGTTTCAGAAAGTGAGAGATTTGGTAAGGTTTTCATTTTTTTTTAAAAAGTGGCAATCATTTACACAGCAAGATCAACCTGGTTTTGCAATATAAATGATTGCCACTTAAAAAAAACCTGAAAAACCTTACCAAATCTCTCACTTTCTGAAACTCTCACTCTATTACATTTGGCCCTGGATGTCTTGAGGGGAAGAGCTACACTACAGGCTGAGGAACACCAGGAGCTCAGAACAGCAGCCTTAGCCGCACCACTGCTCACCTATCAGTAGGAATGTTTAATGAGTATCCCTACCAGTGTGGAATGTCATCACTATTGTTATTTACCCTGGAGCATTCAAGAACCACACCCTGTCTGACAGACCACAGGTCTGATAGGGGCAGGGCCGTAACTAGGTGTGTGCCGATGGTGCCTTGCCCACAGCGCAAGTGCAGTGAAGGTGCACCATCTGGCAGCACACTCCTATCTACGGCTGTTTTATTCAGTGATGGAGTAGTGAAATTTCTGCTGTCCGCTGGCGCCTGCCTCTGTAAGCGACGGGGAGCACGCCATTTGGTGTTACCCATCGTGTGGTAATCTGGCTGTGAGCTCCGCCGCTATCTCTGAAGTGCTTCTATTCATGCCGCCAGGGGGTCCGCCGCTGCCACCTCTGAAGTGGAGAGAGAGAGCGCTACTTCAGCCGCCTGGTCCCAAATAGGAGCCACCGCTGCCTCTACTGTGACACCCGCCGCAGCCTGAGCATTGGAGAGGGGACTGTGAGCGCCAGTAAATGAGTGTCTGCGCCTGGTAGTCATGGATGCCGCATCACCCTAACAGGTAACTTGAGACACACATACATACACACACACACACACACTCACTCACTCTCTCTGTTGCTGTAATATGTAACAAAGGGTGACTCTGCTGCTATAATGTGTAAAATGGTACTCTACGTGCCGTACTGTGTAAAATACCTGCCTAATGTGTAAAAGGGGACTCTACCTGCTGTACTGTGTAAAAGGAAGCTCTGCCTGCCTTACTGTGTAAAAGGGAGCTATGTGGACACACCCCTTCCCCATAAAGCCACACTCCTATATTTTGGTGCACGCCCACTGCGCGCATTGGCCCAGTTTTATATTTGGGGGAGGGGGCGCCGATGCTGTTTTTTTGCACACAGCGCTAAAATGTCTAGTTACGGCACTGGATAGGGGACACGTGCTGGCACCCTGAAGGAGTAACTTCACTCACTCCCACAGCATCATCGCACCTCTAAATGCCCACTGCAAACATACCAGCATACTCCCTAAAAAAACCTGCAGTCATGGTGCATAAGACACATATCACCCCACTCACTTATAAGGGTTATCATACAATCTCCTCTAATGCCCCACCAAGCCCCCCACTACCCTTTTCCACATACCCACAAACACCGGTGAGCACTTTGCCTTGTAAATGGTTGCCGCTCTAAAAATATAGGTATTCTCGCACAAACTCCCACACTGCCGGCTTCTCACACCCTGTTACATTTAGCCCTTAGTGTGCAAATTAAAATGGCATTTATTTTTAAGTATTTCAGAGGTCAAAAACAAAACTGCCTTTCATGTATTAATTCCATATGACTAAAGAAATGTTCAGAATTTTTCTGTTATGTCATTTAAGTTATGTTTACTATTAAGTCATACTTTTAGTATACTGTACTTTGATGTAATATGCTTGAATGGAAAAAATGCTTACAATAATGGAAAACAAATATATACTGTAAATACACTATAAAAAGTATCTTACAATTTTTCAACAAGCACCATATGAAACTGCTTTACAGACACAATATGCTAATACAATGAATACATGAATAAAAGAAGTGCCATCTTGTGGTACATTTACATTTTCACACACAAGGTACGGAATTCTGTATTTGAAATTGCTGCAATACAGAACTACTGTATACAGATATATGTTGTAATTAGAGATGAGCGGGTTCAGGTCCCTGAGAGCCGAACCACCCTCCCCCCTGAACATCACGCTCCGAGCCCGGTTCCAAGCCGGCTCAGGAAATCCCGTCAGACTCGGAAACCAGAACGATGCAAAACGTCATCATCCTGCTGTTGGATTCTCATGGGATTTGGATCCCATATAAACAGCTGCGCATTGCCATCATTTTCACTCTGGACTTGGAGAGTGAGGGAGACAGACCTCTGTCTCTCTCTGTGGGTGGTGGCGTCGGGTGGGGTTAGTGTGTGCTCTGTAGGGGTGCTGCTGCAGTCACTATGGTGTACCTGTGCTGTGTTAGCAGTGCTATCCTGGCTGTCAATGGTGTTTCATGTGCTGCAGCTGTACATGGGTGTTGCTGTCCTGGCTGTCAGTGTGTTGTACAGGGTGCAGGGGCACTGTCCTCTTGTATGCTGGAAATATGGGGGTGATGCTGGCCCTGTATGTTGTAAAAAATCAGGGGTGCAGTTGATATAAATTAAAAGCACACTGCTCTTGTGTGCTTTAAACTATTGGGGTGCTGCTGGCCCTGTATGTTGTAAAAATTCAGAGGTGCAGTTTTTAAAAACTAAAAGCACACTGCTCCTGTATGCGGTAAATTATTGGGGTGCTGCTGGCCCTGTATGTTGTAAAAATTCAGGAATGCAGTTGTTAAAATTTAAAAGCACACTGCTCATGTATGCTTTAAAATATAGGGGTGCTGCTGGTCCTGTATGTTGTAAAATTTCAGAGGTGCAGTTGTTAAAAATGAAAAGCACACTGCTGTATGCTGTAAAATATAGGGGTGTTGCTGTTCAAATAACATTACCCTGGCCCTGTATGTTGTAAAAATTCAGGGGTGCAGTTGTTAAAAATTAAAAGCACACTGCTGTATGCTTTAAAATATAGAGGTGTTGCTGTTCAAATACCATTACACTGGCCCAGTATGCTATAAAAATTCTGGGGTGCAGTTGTTAAAATTTAAAAGTACACTGCTCCTGTATGTTTTAATATATAGGGGTGTTGCTGGCCCTGTTTGTTGTAAAAATGCAGAGGTGCAGTTGTTAAAAACTAAAAGCACACTGCTGTATGCTGTAAAATATAGGGGTGTTGCTGTTCAAATAACATTACACTGGTCCTGCATGTTGTAAAAATTCAGGAGTGCAGTTATTAAAAATTAAAAGCACACTGCTGTATGCTGTAAATTATAGGGGTGTTGCTGTTCAAATAACAGTACACTGGCCCTGTATGCTATAAAAATTCAGGGGTGCAGTTGTTAAAAATTAAAAGCACACTGCTGTATGCTTTAAAATATAGGGGTGTTGCTGTTCAAATACCATTACACTGGCCCAGTATGCTATAAAAATTCTGGGGTGCAGTTGTTAAAATTTAAAAGCACACTGAAGTATGCTGTAAAATATATGGGTGTTGCTGTCCCAATAACATTACACTGTTCCTTTATGTTGTAAAAATTCAGGGGTGCAGTTGTTAAAAATTAAAAGCACACTGCAGTGCCATTCTTAGATGGGCCAAGTGTTTGTGCCGTCCACTTGGGTCGCTTAGCCTAGTCATCCAGCTACCCCATTGCACCTTTTTTTCTTCTTTATATTATGTGCTCTTTGGGGACTAGTTTTTAAAACTGCCATCCTGTCTGACACTGCAGTGCCACTCCTAGATGGGCTAGGTGTTTGTGCTGCCCACTTGTGTCCCTTAGCTTAGCCATCCAGAAACCTTGTTGCAACATTTTGGCCTAAAAACAATATTGTGAGGTGTTGAGTATTCAGAATAGACTGGAAATGAGTGGAAACTAATGTTATTGAGGTTAGTAATACCGTAGGATCAAAATAACCCCCATATTCTGTGATTTTAGCTGTTTTTATATATTTTTTCCAAAAATCATCCAGATCCAAAACCAAAACCCGAAAGGGTGGTTTTGGCAAAACCAATCCAGATCCAAAACACGAGTGGGGATCCAGATCCAAAACCAAAACACAAAACACGAAAAGTGCCCGCCGCACAGCTCTAGTTGTAATACAACTTAATTTCCAGGTACAAATATCTCAGGAATTATGTGTACAGTATATTGTACTCAGATATGCAGATACTATATTTGATGGATATATTTAAAGTTGAATTAATTTTGGAAAATTCTGAAATCTTGTACAAAGGGATACATTTTATTTAGCTTTTTTTGTGACTATTATATCATTAAGAAGGTTTGCAATCTTGATCTTGCATTGACTCCAGTTTTGCTTTTGTGCTCAACTGTCTTCCAACTTAGCTGCATCTGGTAATAACTCCTTGGCAAAGTTATAATTACTGTATTATATTAAATTGTCCCATGCTGCCTCCTTTCCTCCCTGGTCATTAGAGCAAAAAAGTTGTACACACCAACTTTTACTATATGGGTACAGGAGGTATGTGGTCAGCAACCTGGTGGCTGGGATACTGGCAGTCATGTGACCGATGCCAGAATCTCGACACCACTAAGAATCCGGGCGCAGAACCTATCTAAGGTAAGTATCAGGGTGATGGTTAGGGTTAGGGCCTTGGTGGGGTTAGGTTTAGGCACTGGATGGGGGGTTGGCCATAGCCGCCACCCCCCTAGTCTTAGCCCTACCTCCCACCCCCTGTGACATAGCCCTAGATGCCAAACCCACTATCATAGCCCTACCACCACCCCAGGTGGGTTAGGGTAGGGGACAGGGGAGGGGTAAAATAATTACCCCATCTCATGACGGCATTCTAATTGTCAGGATGCCAGTGTCAGTAATGTGAACATCAGCATCCCTACCGCCGGCCTCCTATATCACACCCATACAGGAGGGATGATTGTTGTGCAGAAATATCGTGTGTGCAGGGTCCGTGCTAGGGTGTTAAGCACCCCCCTGCAAACTCTAAATTTGTGCCCTCCCAAAGGGTCAGCACGCGATGCCGGGTAAAGGGTTGTGGTCTTACAAGGAAAGGGCATGGCCACACAATAGTACCCCCCATTTCAAATGACGCCACACAGTAGCACAATCTTGTTCACATTGCACCACACATAGTAGTGCTGCTTATGCACATAATGCCCCCTCATTCCAATATAGCTTTGCCCCTTCTTCAGGACCTGCACAGTGCGTGGCACTGCACTCAGCCGCTGTCACAGGGGAGGGGGGAGGAGGCTACAAGCTGCCGCTGCTGCTGCCTGTCATGCAGTATGACTGGTGCAGCAGCTGGCAGCAGTAAGGGAAACAGGTGTAGCAGGAGGAATGCAGAGTAGGGAGAGCACCTCTCCAGACTGTCACCTCCCTGCTTTGCATCCCTTCACAGAGCAGGTAGCGCCAGGTCTACATGTGTGTATATTTTATTTGAAAATTGTATCTTGATACAGATTTTTTTTTTTACGCTCTTTCCATGGGGCATTTGCTGTTGGTGTAGAGATAAGTGCATTGAACTAACACATTTAGATTTTTGCAGGAATCTTGTAATTTTTGCTGTTTGATGATAATATCAAGATGACCAATTCCAACACACTATAGCAGGAGGCCTAATAGTGTGTCTGAGCAATAGCTGCACAAACGAAAGGTTGTGGTCATCAGGTATTGGCTTTTTTTATTTAGTTCATGTCATATAGAGCCCAATCAGAAATTATATTCTAAAGGATAGACTCATTAGTGATTTACAATTTGTAATATTTAGTTAAAAGTCAATGCTGTGACAATGGGGCGGACAACAGGATGGCAGTGTGGGCTGTCCCAGTCTGGCCTCCTTGACCTTTAATTTCATGATGTCACACCTGGGGGGGGGGGGGGGGAGGAGCTGAGGATGATGTGCGAAGCATAGCTCCACAGGCTGCAGGATGCCTGCCTGGAGCGTCCTTTGTATGTTCCAGGTGGCTCTACTGTAATGTTACTGGCAAGCCACATGCTGGTGGGTCAGTGACAGTGCTGCCCCCAGGGCCCTGTGCTACAGATGGCACAATTCGCACACCCTTAGTTACTATCCAGCTCCACCTCTCTCACTGCCGAATGTGCTGATCTCTGGGAAAATGGCTTCCAATATAGATACAGGTTGAGTATCCCATATCCAAATATTCCTAAATACGGAATATTCCGAAATACGGACTTTTTTGAGTGAGAGTGAGAGAGTGAAACCTTTGTTTTCTGATGGTTCAATGTACACAAATTTTGTTTAATACACAAAGTTATTAAAAATATTGTATTAAATGACCTTCAGGCTGTGTGTATAAGGTGTATATGTAACATAAATGAATTCTGTGCTTAGACTTGGGTCCCATCACCATAATATCTCATTATGGTATGCAATTATTCCAAAATACGGAAAAATCCCATATCCAAAATACCTCTGGTCCCAAGCATTTTGGATAAGGGATACTCAACCTGTATTTCCATGCTATAACAGACTATACAGTACATATACAAACAGAGAAACAAGATTGTCTATTTAAAGCTGAACTGTATGATCAACTGTGAATTGGCTTCAATACCTATACTGTATAAACATCGGTAACTGAGTGACAAATCTTTACTATGAAATTGAAAATCATGGTAGCAGGTGAAGGGTGATACTATCATATGTATAAACTCCTAAAGTAATATCCATATAAACCGAAGTCATTTCTTATAGTTGGTGTATTTCTGATGTCATCACTTGAATGTTCATTAAATAAAGTTTTATACTATAATAAATAATGCACATTCTACTTTAAATTATTAAACATAAACCTGTATAAAAGCTGATTATGTTATACAAGCTATACAGTATGGTAACGGCATATGCCACCTCTCCCCGGGCTTGCCCCTCCCATGGTAATACTTACCTGAGCTGTCACTGTAGTGTTCTCCTCTCTCAGCCCCATCTCCATCACAGCAGCTCCCACTATGTACATGCTTTAACGGATAATTATATTGATTCTGGTAATTATCTTTAGGATGTACTTAATCCTATATACCGTCTATAAAAATATATTAATTAAGAAGTGAGTTCTGATGTCATCATTTCAGTGGTTCATTAGGTAAACTTTGCTGTACTACTGTTTTCTATATTAATCAGCCCCTCATCATTAAGCTTAAATTAATGAAGCTTAATTAATAACAGTGCACATACTGTAGCACATGTTTTGCACCCATAGCAACTGGTCATTAACATTGATTTAAATATTTAAATACATACAGTTATGTACAACACATTTCTTGTAAAATGTTATTAAATAACCATTGGCATTCATGTGGTTTGTTATTGTCTAATTATGTACCTAAGTAAGTTTGCTTTTTCAGTAATAGTGTATATTTATTTAATGATACATTTTTGTTAGCAGATTAAAAATGAAGTGTACATTTTAGTACACAATTAGAAACTAAAAATTATTGATTTTGCATGCATATATATATATATATATATATATATATTTATTTATTTTCTTGCTGAATGGTATATTAGATGTGATTATTTTAATTTATGCATTTTTTAAATTATTAAATATTTTGGTAAAGTGACAGCTTGTACTTGCTTTAGGACATGCCTGGGTGATAATTATTCATGAGCAGAATATATTGGAAACCAACTATACACCCACTGTAATTTTAATGTTGGAAAATCTCCCCATAGCCATATGACATTATTCTAAATGCATTTATAAAAACAAATGTCTACAATGTCATTATTATCTCAAACATACCTACTGTACATGCATGCAATTTATGATAACCTTTTATTTGTATCTGAAACCCCCCACTAATGATCATATTTAGGAAACATATAGATATAATGTTTGCTGTACTTAACATATAATTTGATTTTGATGCATGACCTTTCCTAAACAAGTTTTATTGTCTCTGTTATAATTCTAAAAAAGGCAGAAAGGTAGAACAAATTGGGACAACTGAAATAACATTCAAATTATGGATTGTTTGATATACGTAATGTGATTAGTATTTTGTATTGATTAATTAAATTGTACATTTTCCCATAATGCACACTTAAAAATATACCGGACGCCTTCTCGCCCTCACTGGCTACGCCCAGCAATCACAGAATGAGTTTGGGTCACACGGAACCTGGCCAAAAGTGGTTTTCCTCTTACCATCAGTAACCGCCTGTTCCTGACTCTATCCACTGACAGTGGGCCGGTATGATGCTGCCACCACAAGGCTCCTCAATCCTGAAGACAACCAATGTTTATCGCTAAAATTCCAAAAGAAGATTCTTCCTCCTTGCAAGCATTACTCAGAGGGTAGCATGCAAGATGTTACAGCAGTTCCACATCTCAAGATGTCACAGAAGATTGCTAAGTTGCAAAGACATTCATAAAAATAAGGTAGATGAAAGTACCTTTACAGAGGAGAAGGTCTTAACAGAACTCTCACAACTGAAAGTGGGTAAATCAATGGGACCAGATGGGATACATCCAGGGATACTAAAAGAGCTAAAAGATGTGCTGGTAGCACCATTACCATAATTATTCAACCAGTCACTAGATACAGGTACAATTCCAGAGGACGTGAAAAGAGTGAATGTAGTACCACTGCTCAAAAGTGAAAGCAAGTAATGACAGCCAGTAAACCTTACATCAGTAGTAGGGAAAGTAATGGAAAATCTATTAAACTAAAGAGTTGTGGAATATCTTAAATTAAACGACATACGGGACAAAAAACAGCATGGCTTTAATGGTGGGAGATCATGCCAAACAAATCTTATTGACTTTTTTGACTCTGATGAAAACAATAGATCAAGGGGGAGCTGTATATGTAGCATATCTAGACTTCAGTAAGGCATTTGACACTGTCCCACATCGCAGACTGCTAAATAAACTTGAAAGCGTGGTGTTGGATTATAAAACAGTTAAATGGATAAGAACCTGAACCTGGTTGCAGGCCAGGAAACAGTTGTAGTAAATGGAGGGTAATCTATGGAGGGATATGTCACAAGTAGAGTACCCCAGGAATTTGTACTTGGACTAGTTCTCTTTAATATCTTTGTTGGTGACTTTGCAAATGGTATTGAAGGGAAAGTAGGCCTTTGTTGCAGATGATACAAAGATATGCAACAGGGTAGAGACAGTGGGAGGGGTAAAACAAATTATTGATGACTTAGGTAGACTTGAGAAATGGTCAAGAACATGGCAATTACAGTCTAATGCTAAAAAATGCAAAATCATGCACTTGGGTCACAAAAACCAAGAAGCTAAATATAGTATCAAGGGTACTATAATGGAAACTACTGAGGAGGAAAGGGATTTAGGAGTCACTATTTCAAGTGACTTAAAGGCAGGAAAGCAATGCAACAAAGCAATGAGAAAGGCAAGTCAGGTGCTTGGTTGAATAGGGAGAGGAATCAGTAGCACGAAAAAAAAAAAGGAATAATGCCATTGTATAGGTCATTGGTACGACCTCATCTGGAATACTGTGTCCAGTTATGGAGACCATGGGCCTGATTCAGCATGGATTGCAAAAGCAAAATCTTTCTCTAATGGGCAAAACCATGTGCACTGCAGGTGGGGCAGATATAACATGTGCAGAGAGATTTAGATTTGGGTGGGTTATTTTGTTTCTGTGCTGGGTAAATACTGGCTGCTTTATTTTTACACTGCAATTTAGATTTCAGTTTGAACACACCCCACCCAAATCTATCACTCTCTACACATGTTATATCTGCCCCACCTGCACTGCACATGGTTTTGCCTATAAGGGAAAGATTTTGCTTTTGCCATCCATGATGAATCAGGTCACATATCTCCAGAATGATATAAATACATTAGAGAATGTACAAAGAGGGGCAACTAAAATTGTGCATGGCCTACATCAAAATACTTACCGGGAAAGACTAAAAGATCTTAACATGTATAGTTTGGAGCAGAGAAGGAAAAGGGGGGACATGATAGATACTTTTAAATATACCAAGGGTTTTAACAAAGTACAGGAGGGAAACATTCTTCAAAGGAAGAGAAGTATTAGAACTTGAGGACATACACTGAAATTGGAGAGGGACAAGTTCAGGGGAAACTTAAGGAAAAATTACTTCACAGAAAGGGTAGTGGATAAGTGGAATATCCTTCCATCAGAGGTGGTAGAGGCTATGACAGTAGAACAATTTAAACATGCTTGTGATAGGCATATGAATATCCTAACAAATCATTTTCTAAAAGGCAATAGAAAAATGATAGACAGCATCTGGTTGGTTGCCATGGGCAACATCACCAATTCTCTGTTTTAGAAACTTTAGTAAATTTACCCCTTAGAATTTGACGGGAGATAAGAACCACTTGGCCCATCTGGCCCATGTACAAGCGCACGGGGGTTAATTTTGTTAGGAGAAAGTTAACTTATCAGTATATTTTTGGATTGTGGAAGGAAGCCAGAGCACCCAGAGGAAACCCGTGTAAGCACAGGGAGAATATACAAATTTCCATGACCTCAGTGCTGTGAGGCAGTAATACTAATAAGTACAACATTCGTACTGCCTACAACTTGACTAAGGTGTGGCATAATCTATTGTAGAGAGACCCAAAAGTATATTTAAATGTAAGTAATTATTAATAATAATTGTATTGTTTATTTTATCTCTACTACTATAAGTCACTGGGGGGGATTTATATATTGTACAATGTGGTAATCGTGTTATAAGGTTTAGATATTATGGGATGCAGTTAAGATACTGACTGTCGGGATTCTGGCAGTTGGAATCCCAACATCTGTCAGAGTGCTGACACCTGAATCCCCAACAGGGTCATGAGACCGACACCAGAATCCAGAGAGCCGGCATCTTGACCATAAGTATAGAGGGCAAGTTATAGCCGGGAAGTGGGGGGTAGGTGTCATGTAGGTGCCACCCAGTGGGGGTTAGGCTGTAGGGGAGGAGGTGGTTAGGGTTAGGCACCACTGGGGGTAAGTTAGGGTTAGGCACTAAGGGGGAGTTTAGGGTTAGGCTGCAGGAAGGGAGGGTTAGGGGGTAGGGGAGAGGGGCTAGACTACTTACCTTGCCTCTGTAGGTTGTTTGCTTTTCAGATTTCTCTGTTACAACCTACTGTAGTATACTAGACATTTCAATGCAAAGACCAAGCTACTGGATTGAGTGACACAATTTCCTATATAGATCCAATGATATTGCCATTATCATCATCATCAAAAATTTTTATTACTTTTCCTCCTCTATAACATTAGAAAAACACATCAATTATTGCTTTTGCGGCTTCTCTTTCCATACTGGGTAGCATTACAATCAAAGGGAAGTTTATATACTGATATATTGTTGTTGTTGTTGTTGTTTTTGTTCTCATTATTTTTTTAATCTCTGCACTCTGCTATGGTTATGGCCCAAATCCATGCAAACATTATTTTAAGATGTGCCCTATTCTGTCTCTCCTCACCACCATTAATTGAAGCATATAAATATATAGTTGCAGCACAATTTGCTGGACTTCTGAGTCAACAACAGTCAGTACATGTGTTGTTTCTTTTTCACAGATGTGACTAGGTGTAATTAGTAGAGATGAGCGGATTCGGTTTTACTCGGTTCTCAAAACCGAATCTTATTGGCTATCCAAAACACGTGACATCCGTGAGCCAATAAGATTCGGTTTTGAGAACCGAGTAAAACCGAGTAAAACCGAATCAGCTCATCTCTAGTAATTAGTGTGAGGCAGGTGGAGCATGTTCCCTAGGTACAACCTTTTTGGGGTGCCAATTGCTGTATATTGTAAAAAAATAAATAAATAAAAAATAAGAATTTATTTACCGATAATTCTATTTCTCATAGTCCGTAGTGGATGCTGGGGACTCCGTAAGGACCATGGGGAATAGCGGCTCCGCAGGAGACTGGGCACATCTAAAGAAAGCTTTAGGACTATCTGGTGTGCACTGGCTCCTCCCCCCATGACCCTCCTCCAAGCCTCAGTTAGGATACTGTGCCCGGACGAGCGTACACAATAAGGAAGGATTTTGAATCCCGGGTAAGACTCATACCAGCCACACCAATCACACCGTATAACCTGTGATCTGAACCCAGTTAACAGCATGATAACAGAGGAGCCTCTGAAAGATGGCTCACAACAATAATAACCCGATTTTTGTAACAATAACTATGTACAAGTATTGCAGACAATCCGCACTTGGGATGGGCGCCCAGCATCCACTACGGACTATGAGAAATAGAATTATCGGTAAGTAAATTCTTATTTTCTCTAACGTCCTAAGTGGATGCTGGGGACTCCGTAAGGACCATGGGGATTATACCAAAGCTCCCAAACGGGCGGGAGAGTGCGGATGACTCTGCAGCACCAAATGAGAGAACTCCAGGTCCTCCTCAGCCAGGATATCAATTTTGTATGATTTTACAAACGTATTTGCTCCTGACCAAGTAGCTGCTCGGCAAAGTTGTAAAGCCGAGACCCCTCGGGCAGCCGCCCAAGATGAGCCCACCTTCCTTGTGGAGTGGGCATTTACAGATTTTTGGCTGTGGCAGGCCTGCCACAGAATGTGCAAGCTGAATTGTACTACAAATCCAACGAGCAATAGTCTGCTTAGAAGCAGGAGCACCCAGCTTGTTGGGTGCATACAGGATAAACAGCGAGTCAGATTTCCTGACTCCAGCCCTCCTGGAAACATATATTTTCAGGGCCCTGACAACGTCTAGCAACTTGGAGTCCTCCAAGTCCCTAGTAGCCGCAGGCACCACAAATAGGTTGGTTCAGGTGAAACGCTGAAACCACCTTAGGGAGAAACTGAGGACGAGTCCTCAATTCCGCCCTGTCCGAATGGAACATCAGATAAGGGCTTTTTCAGGATAAAGCCGCCAATTCTGACACGCGCCTGGCCCAGGCCAGGGCCAACAGCATGACCACTTTCCATGTGAGATATTTTAACTCCACAGATTTAAGTGGTTCAAACCAATGTGACTTTTGGAACCCAAAACTACATTGAGATCCCAAAGTGCCACTGGAGGCACAAAAGGAGGCTGTATATGCAGTACCCCTTTTACAAACGTCTGAACTTCAGGGACTGAAGCTAGTTCTTTTTGGAAGAAAATTGACAGGGCCGAAATTTGAACCTTAATGGACCCCAATTTCAGGCCCATAGACACTCCTGTTTGCAGGAAATGTAGGAATCGACCCAGTTGAATTTCCACCGTCGGGCCTTACTGGCCTCGCACCACGCAACATATTTTCGCCAATTGCGGTGATAATGTTTTTGCGGTTACATCCTTCCTGGCTTTGATCAGGATAGGGATGACTTCATCCGGAATGCCTTTTTTCCTTCAGGATCCGGCGTTCAACCGCCATGCCGTCAAACGCAGCCACGGTAAGTCTTGGAACAGACAGGGTCCTTGCTGGAGCAGGTCCCTTCTTAGAGGTAGAGGCCACGGATCCTCCGTGAGCATCTCTTGAAGTTCCGGTTACCAAATCCTTCTTGGCCAATCCGGAGCCACGAATATAGTGCTTACTCCTCTCCATCTTATCAATCTCAGTACCTTGGGTATGAGAGGCAGAGGAGGGAACACATACCCTGACTGGTACACCCACGGTGTTACCAGAGCGTCTACAGCTATTGCCTGAGGGTCCCTGGACCTGGCGCAATACCTGTCGAGTTTTTCCCAACGGTTTATAATCATGTGGAAGACTTCTGGGTGAAGTCCCCACTCTCCCGGGTGGAGGTCGTGCTGAGGAAGTCTGCTTCCCAGTTGTCCACTCCCGGAATGAATACTGCTGACAGTGCTATCACATGATTTTCCGCCCAGCGAAGAATCCTTGCAGCTTCTGCCATTGCCCTCCTGCTTCTTGTGCCACCCTGTCTGTTTACGTGGGTGACTGCCGTGATGTTGTCTGACTGGATCAACACCGGCTGACCTTGAAGCAGAGGTCTTGCTAAGCTTAGAGCATTGTAAATGTCCCTTAGCTTCAGGATATTTATGTGAAGTGATGTCTCCAGGCTTTACCATAAGTCCTGGATATTCCTTCCCTGTGTGACTGCTCCCCAGCCTCGCAGGCTGGCATCCGTGGTTACCAGGACCCAGTCCTGAATGCCGAATCTGCGGCCCTCTAGAAGATGAGCACTCTGCAACCACCACAGGAGGGACACCCTTGTCCTTGGTGACAGGGTTATCCGCTGATGCATCTGAAGATGCGACCCGGACCATTTGTCCAGCAGGTCCCACTGGAAAGTTCTTGCGTGGAATCTGCCGAATGGGATTGCTTCGTAGGAAGCCACCATTTTTTCCAGAACCCTTGTGCATTGATGCACTGAGACTTGGCTCGGTTTTAGGAGGTTCCTGACTAGCTCGGATAACTCCCTGGCTTTCTCCTCCGGGAGAAACACCTTTTTCTGGACTGTGTCCAGGATCATCCCTAGGAACAGAAGACAAGTCGTCGGAACCAGCTGCGATTTTGGAATATTGAGAATCCAACCGTGCTGCAGCAACACTACCTGAGATAGTGCTACACCGACCTCCAACTGTTCCCTGGATCTTACCCTTATCAGGGAATCGTCCAAGTAAGGGATAACTAAAATTCCCTTCCTTTGAAGGAATATCATCATTTCGGCCATTACCTTGGTAAAGACCCGGGGTGCCGTGGACCATCCATACGGCAGCGTCTGAACTGATAGTGACAGTTCTGTACCATAAACCTGAGGTACCCTTGGTGAGAAGGGTAAATTTTGACATGAAGGTAAGCATCCTTGATGTCCCGAGACATCATGTAGTCCCCTTCTTCCAGGTTCGCAAACACTGCTCTGAGTGACTTAATCTTGAATTTGAACCTCTGTATGTAAGTGTTCAAAGATTTTAGATTTAAAATCGGTCTCACCGAGCCGTCCGGCTTCGGTACCACAACAGTGTGGAATAATACCCTGTTCCCTGTTGCAGGAGGGGTATCTTGATTATCACCTGCTGGGAATACAGCTTGTGAATGGCTTCCAAAACTGTCTCCCTGTCAGAAGGAGACATCGGTAAAGCCGACTTTAGGAAACGGCGAGGGGGAGACGTCTCGAATTCTAATTTGTACCCCTGAGATATCACCTGAAGGATCCAGGGGTCTACTTGCGAGTGAGCCCACTGCGCGCTGAAATTCATTGAGACGGGCCCCCCACCGTGCCTGATTCTGCTTGTAAAGCCCCAGCGTATACTGAGGGCTTGGCAGAGGCGGGAGAGGGTTTCTGTTCCTGGGAACTGGCTGATTTCTGCAGCCTTTTTCCTCTCCCTCTGTCACGGGGCAGAAATGAGGAACCTTTTGCCCGCTTATCCACGAAAAGACTGCGCCTGATAATACGGCGTCTTCTCATGTTGAGAGGCGACCTGGGGTACAAACGTGGATTTCCCAGCTGTTGCCGTGGCCACCAGGTCTGAAAGACCGACCCCAAATAACTCCTCCCTTAATAAGGCAATACTTCCAAATGCCGTTTGGAATACGCATCACCTGACCACTGACGTGTCCATAACCCTCTACTGGTAGAAATGGACAACGCACTTAGACTTGATGCCAGTCGGCAAATATTCCGCTGTGCATCACTCATATATAGAAATGCATCTTTCAAATGCTCTATAGGCAAAAATATACTGTCCCTATCTAGGGTATCAATATTTTCAGTCAGGGAATCCGACCACGCCAACCCAGCACTGCACATCCAGGCTGAGGCGATTGCTGGTCGCAGTATAACACCAGTATGTGTGTAAATACATTTTAGGATACCCTCCTGCTTTCTATCAGCAGGATCCTTAAGGGCGGCCATCTCAGGAGAGGATAGAGCCCTTACAAGCGTGTGAGCGCTTTATCCACCCTAGGGGGTGTTTCCCAACGCACCCTAACCTCTGGCGGGAAAGGATATAATGCCAATAACATTTTAGAAATTATCAGTTGTTATGGGGGGAAACCCACGCATCATCACACACCTCATTTAATTTCTCAGATTCAGGAAAACTACAGGTAGTTTTTCCTCACCGAACATAATACCCCTTTTTGGTGGTACTCGTAATATCAGAAATGTGTAAAACATTTTTCATTGCCTCAATCATGTAACGTGTGGCCCTACTGGAAGTCACATTTGTCTCTTCACCGTCGACACTGGAGTCAGTATCCGTGTCGGCGTCTATATCTGCCATCTGAGGTAACGGGCGCTTTAGAGCCCCTGACGGCCTATGAGACGTCTGGACAGGCACAAGCTGAGTAGCCGGCTGTCTCATGTCAACCACTGTCTTTTATACAGAGCTGACACTGTCACGTAATTCCTTCCAACAGTTCATCCACTCAGGTGTCGACCCCCTAGGGGGTGACATCACTATTACAGGCAATCTGCTCCGTCTCCACATCATTTTTCTCCTCATACATGTCGACACAAAAGTACCGACATACAGCACACGCACAGGGAATGCTCTGATAGAGGACAGGACCCCACTAGCCCTTTGGGGAGACAGAGGGAGAGTTTGCCAGCACACACCAGAGCGCTATATATATACAGGGATAACCTTATATAAGTGTTTTTCCCCTTATAGCTGCTGTATAGTTAATACTGCGCCTAATTTGTGCCCCCCTCTCTTTTTTAACCCTTTCTGTAGTGTAGTGACTGCAGGGGAGAGCCAGGGAGCTTCCCTCCAACGGAGCTGTGAGGGAAAATGGCGCCAGTGTGCTGAGGAGATAGGCTCCGCCCCCTTATCGGCGGCCTTATCTCCCGTTTTTTTATGTATTTTGGCAGGGGTTAAATGCATCCATATAGCCCAGGAGCTATATGTGATGCATTTTTTGCCATCCAAGGTGTTTATTATTGCGTCTCAGGGCGCCCCCCCCAGCGCCCTGCACCCTCAGTGACCGGAGTGTGAAGTGTGCTGAGAGCAATGGCGCACAGCTGCAGTGCTGTGCGCTACCTTGTTGAAGACAGGACGTCTTCTGCCGCCGATTTTCCGGACCTCTTCTGCCTTCTGGCTCTGTAAGGGGGCCGGCGGCGCGGCTCTGGGACCCATCCAAGTTGGGCCTGTGATCGTCCCTCTGGAGCTAATGTCCAGTAGCCTAAGAAGCCCAATCCACTCTGCACGCAGGTGAGTTCGCTTCTTCTCCCCTTAGTCCCTCGATGCAGTGAGCCTGTTGCCAGCAGGTTTCACTGAAAATAAAAAACCTAAACTAAAACTTTCACTAAGAAGCTCAGGAGAGCCCCTAGTGTGCACCCTTCTCGTTCGGGCACAGATATCTAACTGAGGCTTGGAGGAGGGTCATGGGGGGAGGAGCCAGTGCACACCAGATAGTCCTAAAGCTTTCTTTAGATGTGCCCAGTCTCCTGCGGAGCCGCTATTCCCCATGGTCCTTACGGAGTCCCCAGCATCCACTTAGGACGTTAGAGAAATCACAGTTGTCATTTGTTACCAATTCGCATTTATCCTCCTTCACACTTATGTTTAGGGATGTGTAATTGTAGGAAAGTGTGCAGTGATTGTGTGCTGTATGATGAGCAACAGCATGAGTTCAGAGTTTATTTGCAAAGGAGCATGCTGTGGCGTGCCTGCCTCCATCAGAGACCTGTGCTGTAGGCAGGCTGCAGCAGGTACTGTGTCTCCCACTCATCCCCCTCTCCCATCTTTCTCTCCCTTCACTCTCCCCTCTTTTTCTCCCTTGTCCCCCTCTCTCACTATATCTCACCACTCTTTTCCTGACACTCTCTCTCCCTCTCTCTCCTGCTCCCCTTTCTCTCTCTCTCTCTCTCTCTCTCTCTCTCTCTCTCTCTCTCCCTCTTTCTCTCCCTGACATGATTTTTCTCCATGATACCCTCTCTCTCCAACTTGCTAACCCTCTTTCTCTCTCTGACATTCTCACTCTCCCTCTCTCTTGCCCCAATCTATCTATCTCCCCCTATCTTTGTCTTTTCCTCTTTCGCTCCCTGATACTCTTGCCCTCTATCTTGCTCCACTCCCTTTTTGTGTCTCTCCTTCCACCCAATCTCTTTCTCCCTCTCTTTCTTGCTCTCCCCTGTCTCCCGCTCTTTGTCTCTCTCTCTTTCCCTGACATGTTCTCCCTCCCTGACACCATCTCTCTCCTGCTTATTACCACTTCCTCTCACTGTCTGGCCCTTTTCTCTTTCCCTGACACTCTCTCTCTATTGTTCCTCCCTCTCATGCCACAGCGTGTCAACGGGGTTATGGGCACACAGATGTATGGGGGAATCATGGCATGGGATAATGTCAATTATGCTCACTTCTTCATCCAAAGAGGGTGTAGCTAGCGAAGGAAGGGTAATGTCACTTGACAATGTCAAACTCACTTAACAATGAGGGGATGGAACAAACTCAGTCTCTCTCAGATGCAGGACTTTACTTAATATTTGCATCAATCACTCAGTCCTTTCTGCACTTGATTAGAACTCAGGGGGTGATTCAGACCTGCTCGCTACTGTGCATTTTGCACAGTGGGTGATCAGGTACTAACTTCGCATGCGTATGCACCGCAATGCGCATGTGCGTCGGACAGCAACAAAGGGCATCACCGGTCAGCGACGGGATGGTGCAAAAAATCTGATCGCACGGGCGTTCGCAAGGTGATTAACAGGAGGAAGCCATTTGTGGGTGGTAACTGACCGTTTATTGGGAGTGTCCGGAAAAATGGAGGCATGCACAAGCGTTTTCAGGGAGTGTGTCTGACATCAGCTCTGGCCCCGATCAGCCTGTTCTCTCCGCACTGTAGGAGTAAGTCCTGGGCTGCTCAGAGACTGCACAAAGTGGATTTTGCAGCTCGGCGTACACATGGGATCTCACACTTGCACAGCGAGTTTACACTCCCCCTGGAGGCGGCGACTATCTGAATGCAGGACAGCAACGTTTGCAGCCCAGCGATCAGATCTGAATCACCCCCTCGGTCTTTTAAAACAAATGTCTACCTTGTACTTGCAATAAACTCAGTATTTTTAGAACAAATATCTGCTTGATACTTGCATAAAACTCAGTCTTTTTTGAACCCCTTTAGTGGGTTTTAACTTGTAGAATAGGGTGCTGCTGACTGCGCTCTTTTAACACTGCACAGTCAATAACAAGGGTTGTGTAGGTTGGAGGGTACACTTGCCTGTGGCTTGGGCTGTCAATTACCCAAGATACTAACTCAGTCCCTTGGAGCAGAGGTATGTACTTGCTGGACCTGCTCTAGATGGTTCCTCTCTGACATAAGATTGCCACAGCATCCACGGCTCTCACCAGGACTGACAATGTCCGGTCTCTGGCTGCAGCATCTCAATGCCTGCTCTCCGGCACTTGGCTCCCCGACATCACCCCACTGCTCACACTTCTGTAGCGCTGGCCTCACCACCCAGCTTCCAACGGCTGGCACTTGTCCTTAGCTCCCGATTTGCTCTGCATTCAGCCTGCATCTCCAGCACCTCCTGTCTCCGCTCTCGGCTCCTCCTTTTTCCCACAAGGCTCTATTTTACACAAGCTGACTTTGACCAATCAGCTCTTCTCCCTCAGACCATGTGACCAGACTATAGGCTCAACTTAACTCATGCTGTGTCAGTGCCTTCCCCGGCTGCTGTTGCAGATCGTTAAGTGCTTTTAAAGGGACATGCACATAATTTTACGAGGTACCACATCTTGCTCTCTCTCACTCCCCCTCTTTTTCTCTCCGACACCCTCTTTGTCTCTTTCTCTCCCCTCACTCTCTCCCCTGCTCCACTAAGGGACATAGTAGTGACAGCGGTTTAGAGCAAAGACAATTTTATTGGTGGGTGCCCCACACCTCAGTTTCCCCAGAGTTGCAGTGGGTGAGATACAGTAGAAGAATGAGAGGTGCAGCGGGTGACATAGGGGAGTGAGAGGTGCAGGAGGTGAGATAGGGGAGTGAGAGGTGCATGGGATGAGAGAGGGGAGTGAGAAGTGCAGGGGGTGAGAGGGGAGTGAGAGGTGAAGGATGTGAGAGAGGGGAGTGAAAGGCGCAGTAGGTGAGAGAGGGGAGACAGAGGCATGGGGTGAGAGAGGGGAGTGATAGGTGCAGTGGGTGAGATAGAAGCAGGGGCTAAAAGGGTAGCAGGGAGTAAGAGGTGTAGGGGGCAAGTATAGGAGGGAAAGACGCATGGTGATCAGACACAAAGGAGAGTTATCAAGGTTAGAGGTTGATTGACATATATCCCACTATATTGTGCATTGCAACTAAAATTAAACACATTTTCAAAATCCCTAAAGCATTGGGGTGGTGGTGGTGTGTGTGTGTGTGTGTGTGTGTGTGTGTGTGTGTGTGTGTGTGTGTGTGTGTGTGTGTGTGTGGAGAGGGGGTATTCACATCTTCTTAACGTCACTTTGGACACTTATAAGATGAATGTTGAAAATAATGTTAGTGATGTAAACAGAGAAGTATATGTGATGGAATAGGGCATGCAAAAACTTAATTGTAACTATTAATTCAACATTCCCTACAAGTAATACCTTATTTTATATCCATAATTAATATTAGTCATTAATTCAAGTATTAAAAAGCAAGCTCTTTATAATGAAAAGGTGAGTGAATTCACTTCAAATGTAATAAAAGTATTTTTCTATAAAAGAGCACAGCTTTTTAAATGACTGCTAATAAAAACACTTCTCAGTCACTTGCATTTGTATTATATATTTAAATAAATGTTAATAGTATGCAAAGAAATCAACTATCCATTGTGTTGGAATTTAAAATGCTGCAGAAAATATTATTATCCCCATCCATAATTGTAGCGCAGAAAGGTATAAATCAGCTTTACATAATGCAAGAATGTATATTTATATTTATATATTTCAGAAAATACTTAAATGAATATATATACCAAGGAAAATCTAATCCTTTCAAATATACAGTACTAGCAAATCACATTGAACTTTCAAGTAAAACAGTATATACAACAGTGTTCTTTTGATGTACTAAGCTTCATAAACTTTGCAAAAATATTAACATTTAATTTTTCTTAAAAATATTTTATTAAAAACAAAATACATAAAAACAGAGATCAGCGAAGTGATTTAGCACAGTTTAGTTTATGAAAGCTTGATTCAAACTCAGCTGCAGCTGCTTCTTTTGCCCAGGGTTGTCTGCATTTTTATACTAATGCCGGTAGTATCTTATACCTCCCCGATTCCAGCAGGACAGTCCACTATTTGGACACTGCCTGCTGTCCCACCTGCGTGCCACAGTGTCCCGCCGGCAGGGGCAGTTATGAGAGCCTGTGCTCACCGCTGCTCTGCTATGCAGAGCAGCTGGTGATCACTGAATAGATGCTGTGCGCATGTGCGGGGGCTGCCCAGCTGCTCTGGGAGCGTTGTGCATGCCCCCAAAGTGACAATAACGGGAGTAGGGAAGCGAGGTCCCACCCCTTTTATCTTAGGCTCCACCACTTTATACGAGGTCCTACCCCTTTTCAGCCACGGTCACTCCTTTGGCACCACAGGTCCTGAAAACTCTTCAAGTTGCGAGGTATGGTCTCTAATCTACAGTATGTAGATAGTTTATGTGCATTGTCAAGTAGTAAGATGAGGTAGTATATCATTAAAAATCCTGCAGCACAGAAAGATATGTGATCAGGAAGTGAAGAGTGAATAGAGAGAAGTAAGGACAAGAACAGCAATGAGGAGATTATGAGGTGTATTCAATAACTGTCGGAAGCTGCCGTCTTGTCGGAAAGATGGCATCTTCCGACAGAAATAGGTCGGAAGGGGTTCCGACCTATTCAATAGGGGCTGATTTTTTCTGACAAGACAGGAATTCATGACTTGTCGGAAAACACGTTGCCGATCCACGTGCTTCTGTCGGAAATGGGGTCAAATCCGACAGGTTTTGGCCCCCTTTCCGACAAACTCAATCCGACTTGAAAACAAGTCGGATTGAGGTGAAGAGACAAGAGGTGCTGCGGGAGCTGAGATCAATGGCCAGCAGGGGGACATGTCTGCGGCTGCGGGGGGAAGCGCTGCAGGAAGAGAGGTGCCTGGCCGTATTACCAATAACAAATACATAATCAACATATTTGATGATTCATTGCTATACGGAAAGGTACATCAGAAAATAACAATGCCACATCTGATTTTGAAACAACTGAGATGCCCACTTTAGCCAGTGCATTTTCGTCACTGTGCTTATTTAGATGCACAATCAGCGCACCATCAGAACTTGCGCCAGCCTTAAGGCAGCTGCAGTTTATCCGTCTGAGCCTCCTGTAAAAGCTGGTGTGCTTTCAATGACATGCTCACTCCGGCTTCTTCACCCCTCTGTTACAGTACATTCCAGGAATGCCCACTAAAATGTAAAGACTATGCCAAACATCGCTTCGCCATCGCATTGGTACTAATCGCATATGCACTAACATATGCGATTAGTACTGCAAAGGACAGCTCTTGCGATAAGAGCTGTCCTTTGCAATGCGTAACTGGGGTTCCGGTATCAGTCCCGGGAGTCTATCTGCGCATGCGCAGAGTGATACAATAGCAGCTGGGCATGCTGGGAGGAATCTGATTGGATCCCTCTAAAAATGCAGTGCGGAAAGAAGCCCATAGGCATCTATAGGGTAATGCCAGCTTTCGCTGGCTTTACTCTCTGCACTGAAGCCTCTGGGATGCGGGGCTTAGTGCATATGTAAATGCAGTAATACTCCCGAAAACAGGGTTTTTACGGCATTTATCTTTTAGTGCATCCCGTCCTGTTAAACTGATTTAGAGATGGACACCTCCTGCCAGCATCACAGATCTGAGTGCTGCATTGTAAGTAGAGATGAGCGGGTTTGGTTTTACTCGGATTTACTGGGTTCTCAAAACGGCATCTTTTTGGCTCACGGATTTTGGATAGCCAAAAGGGAAAAATCCGGAAAACCGAACTTTACCAGAGTAAATCCGAAACCGCTCATCTCTAATTGTAAGATGCAGCATAGAATTATCTGTGAGACCATTGGTCATCTGAGCAACCCTGAGGCTAATCAGATTGGCCCTCACAGCTCCATAGTTAAGGCCAGTGAATCTGTGTCAAAAGACGCAGACCCCAACCTTGGCATTCCCAGAAAATGGGGGCAACAAGCTCACTCATTGTCTACAAACTGCTTAGGGGCACTGCATGCAACGATGCAGGATCTGTCCTCCACATCCAGATCCTACACACGCGCAGGTGTCACACAATCAGAGATGTATGCAAACCATCAGATTTTGCAAAACTGACACTGCGTTAACTTCTGAATTAGGCCCGCAGAGTTTGTAGCTGGCAAATAACTTGAGTTCAAAATACTGAATTTGAACCAGAATTGTAATTTATTTTAAATACGTTTTTTTATTGGAGTAAGATCAAATCGATACATAAAACAATGGGCCTAAATCAGAGTTGATCGCAGCAGCAAATTTGTTAGCAGATGGACAAAACCATGTGCACTGCAGGAGGGGCATATATAACATGTGCAGAGAGAGTCAGATTTGGGTGAGGTGTGTTCAAACTGAAATCTAAATTGCAGTGTAAAAATAAAGCAGCCAGTATGTACCCTGCACAGAAACAATATAACCCACCCAAATCTAACTCTCTCTGCAAATGTTATATATGCCCCACCTGCAGTGCACATGGTATTGCCCAACTGCTAACAAATTTGCTGCTGCGATCAATTCTGAATTTCCCCCATTGTCAAGAAGTTACATTAAAAAACATCATCAAGTAATGGAACATGATGGAGGAGCAGAGTTAATACTAGAGATGAGCGCCTGAAATTTTTCGGGTTTTGTGTTTTGGTTTTGGGTTCGGTTCCGCGGCCGTGTTTTGGGTTCGAACGCGTTTTGGCAAAACCTCACCGAATTTTTTTTGTCGGATTCGGGTGTGTTTTGGATTCGGGTGTGTTTTGGATTCGGGTGTTTTTTTCAAAAAACACTAAAAAAACAGCTTAAATCATAGAATTTGGGGGTCATTTTGATCCCAAAGTATTATTAACCTCAAAAACCATAATTTACACTCATTTTCAGTCTATTCTGAATACCTCACACCTCACAATATTATTTTTAGTCCTAAAATTTGCACCGAGGTCGCTGTGTGAGTAAGATAAGCGACCCTAGTGGCCGACACAAACACCGGGCCCATCTAGGAGTGGCACTGCAGTGTCACGCAGGATGTCCCTTCCAAAAAACCCTCCCCAAACAGCACATGACGCAAAGAAAAAAAGAGGCGCAATGAGGTAGCTGTGTGAGTAAGATTAGCGACCCTAGTGGCCGACACAAACACCGGGCCCATCTAGGAGTGGCACTGCAGTGTCACGCAGGATGGCCCTTCCAAAAAACCCTCCCCAAACAGCACATGACGCAAAGAAAAAAAGAGGCGCAATGAGGTAGCTGTGTGAGTAAGATTAGCGACCCTAGTGGCCGACACAAACACCGGGCCCATCTAGGAGTGGCACTGCAGTGTCACGCAGGATGTCCCTTCCAAAAAACCCTCCCCAAACAGCACATGACGCAAAGAAAAAAAGAGGCGCAATGAGGTAGCTGACTGTGTGAGTAAGATTAGCGACCCTAGTGGCCGACACAAACACCGGGCCCATCTAGGAGTGGCACTGCAGTGTCACGCAGGATGGCCCTTCCAAAAAACCCTCCCCAAACAGCACATGACGCAAAGAAAAAAAGAGGCGCAATGAGGTAGCTGTGTGAGTAGGATTAGCGACCCTAGTGGCCGACACAAACACCGGGCCCATCTAGGAGTGGCACTGCAGTGTCACGCAGGATGTCCCTTCCAAAAAACCCTCCCCAAACAGCACATGACGCAAAGAAAAAAAGAGGCGCAATGAGGTAGCTGACTGTGTGAGTAAGATTAGCGACCCTAGTGGCCGACACAAACACCGGGCCCATTTAGGAGTGGCACTGCAGTGTCACGCAGGATGTCCCTTCCAAAAAACCCTCCCCAATCAGCACATGATGCAAAGAAAAAGAAAAGAAAAAAGAGGTGCAAGATGGAATTGTCCTTGGGCCCTCCCACCCACCCTTATGTTGTATAAACAAAACAGGACATGCACACTTTAACCAACCCATAATTTCAGTGACAGGCTCTGCCACACGACTGTGACTGATATGACGGGTTGGTTTGGACCCCCCCCAAAAAAGAAGCAATTAATCTCTCCTTGCACAAACTGGCTCTACAGAGGCAAGATGTCCACCTCATCATCACCCTCCGATATATCACCGTGTACATCCCCCTCCTCACAGATTATCAATTCGTCCCCACTGGAATCCACCATCTCAGCTCCCTGTGTACTTTGTGGAGGCAATTGCTGCTGGTCAATGTCTCCGCGGAGGAATTGATTATAATTCATTTTAATGAACATCATCTTCTCCACATTTTCTGGATGTAACCTCGTACGCCGATTGCTGACAAGGTGAGCGGCGGCACTAAACACTCTTTCGGAGTACACACTTGTGGGAGGGCAACTTAGGTAGAATAAAGCCAGTTTGTGCAAGGGCCTCCAAATTGCCTCTTTTTCCTGCCAGTATAAGTACGGACAGTGTGACGTGCCTACTTGGATGCGGTCACTCATATAATCCTCCACCATTCTATCAATGTTGAGAGAATCATATGCAGTGACAGTAGACGACATGTCCGTAATCGTTGTCAGGTCCTTCAGTCCGGACCAGATGTCAGCATCAGCAGTCGCTCCAGACTGCCCTGCATCACCGCCAGCGGGTGGGCTCGGAATTCTGAGCCTTTTCCTCGCACCCCCAGTTGCGGGAGAATGTGAAGGAGGAGATGTTGACAGGTCGCGTTCCGCTTGACTTGACAATTTTGTCACCAGCAGGTCTTTCAACCCCAGCAGACTTGTGTCTGCCGGAAAGAGAGATCCAAGGTAGGCTTTAAATCTAGGATCGAGCACGGTGGCCAAAATGTAGTGCTCTGATTTCAACAGATTGACCACCCGTGAATCCTTGTTAAGCGAATTAAGGGCTCCATCCACAAGTCCCACATGCCTAGCGGAATCGCTCCGTGTTAGCTCCTCCTTCAATGTCTCCAGCTTCTTCTGCAAAAGCCTGATGAGGGGAATGACCTGACTCAGGCTGGCAGTGTCTGAACTGACTTCACGTGTGGCAAGTTCAAAGGGCATCAGAACCTTGCACAACGTTGAAATCATTCTCCACTGCGCTTGAGACAGGTGCATTCCACCTACTATATCGTGCTCAATTGTATAGGCTTGAATGGCCTTTTGCTGCTCCTCCAACCTCTGAAGCATATAGAGGGTTGAATTCCACCTCGTTACCACTTCTTGCTTCAGATGATGGCAGGGCAGGTTCAGTAGTTTTTGGTGGTGCTCCAGTCTTCAGTACGTGGTGCCTGTACGCCGAAAGTGTCCCGCAATTCTTCTGGCCACCGACAGCATCTCTTGCACGCCCCTGTCGTTTTTTAAAAAATTCTGCACCACCAAATTCAAGGTATGTGCAAAACATGGGACGTGCTGGAATTTGCCCATATTTAATGCACACACAATATTGCTGGCGTTGTCCGATGCCACAAATCCACAGGAGAGTCCAATTGGGGTAAGCCATTCCGCGATGATCTTCCTCAGTTGCCGTAAGAGGTTTTCAGCTGTGTGCGTATTCTGGAAAGCGGTGATACAAAGCGTAGCCTGCCTAGGAAAGAGTTGGCGTTTGCGAGATGCTGCTACTGGTGCCGCCGCTGCTGTTCTTGCGGCGGGAGTCCATACATCTACCCAGTGGGCTGTCACAGTCATATAGTCCTGACACTGCCCTGCTCCACTTGTCCACATGTCCGTGGTTAAGTGGACATTGGGTACAACTGCATTTTTTAGGACACTGGTGAGTCTTTTTCTGACGTCCGTGTACATTCTCGGTATCGCCTGCCTAGAGAAGTGGAACCTAGATGGTATTTGGTAACGGGGGCACACTGCCTCAATAAATTGTCTAGTTCCCTGTGAACTAACGGCGGATACCGGACGCACGTCTAACACCAACATAGTTGTCAAGGCCTCAGTTATCCGCTTTGCAGCAGGATGACTGCTGTGATATTTCATCTTCCTCGCAAAGGACTGTTGGACAGTCAATTGCTTACTGGAAGTAGTACAAGTGGGCTTACGACTTCCCCTCTGGGATGACCATCGACTCCCAGCAGCAACAACAGCAGCGCCAGCAGCAGTAGGCGTTACACGCAAGGATGCATCGGAGGAATCCCAGGCAGGAGAGGACTCGTCAGAATTGCCAGTGACATGGCCTGCAGGACTATTGGCATTCCTGGGGAAGGAGGAAATTGACACTGAGTGAGTTGGTGGGGTGGTTTGCGTGAGCTTGGTTACAAGAGGAAGGGATTTACTGGTCAGTGGACTGCTTCCGCTGTCGCCCAAAGTTTTTGAACTTGTCACTGACTTATTATGAATGCGCTGCAGGTGACGTATAAGGGAGGATGTTCCGAGGTGGTTAACGTCCTTACCCCTACTTATTACAGCTTGACAAAGGCAACACACGGCTTGACACCTGTTGTCCGCTTTTCTGTTGAAATACCTCCACACTGAAGAGCTGATTTTTTTGGTATTTTCACCAGGCATGTCAACGGCCATATTCCTCCCACGGACAACAGGTGTCTCCCCGGGTGCCTGACTTAAACAAACCACCTCACCATCAGAATCCTCCTGGTCAATTTCCTCCCCAGCGCCAGCAACACCCATATCCTCCTCATCCTGGTGTACTTCAACATCTTCATCTTCAATCTGACTTTCAGGAACTGGACTGCGGGTGCTCCTTCCAGCACTTGCAGGGGGCGTGCAAATGGTGGAAGGCGCATGCTCTTCACGTCCAGTGTTGGGAAGGTCAGGCATCGCAACCGACACAATTGGACTCTCCTTGTGGATTTGGGATTTCGAAGAACGCACAGTTCTTTGCGGTGCTTTTGCCAGCTTGAGTCTTTTCAGTTTTCTAGCGAGAGGCTGAGTGCTTCCATCCTCATGTGAAGCTGAACCACTAGCCATGAACATAGGCCAGGGCCTCAGCCGTTCCTTGCCACTCCGTGTGGTAAATGGCATATTGGCAAGTTTACGCTTCTCCTCCGACAATTTTATTTTAGGTTTTGGAGTCCTTTTTTTACTGATATTTGGTGTTTTGGATTTGACATGCTCTGTACTATGACATTGGGCATCGGCCTTGGCAGACGACGTTGCTGGCATTTCATCGTCTCGGCCATGACTAGTGGCAGCAGCTTCAGCACGAGGTGGAAGTGGATCTTGATCTTTCCCTAATTTTGGAACCTCAACATTTTTGTTCTCCATATTTTAATAGGCACAACTAAAAGGCACCTCAGGTAAACAATGGAGATGGATACTAGTATACAATTATGGACTGCCTGCCGAGTGCAGACACAGAGGTAGCCACAGCCGTGAACTACCGTACTGTACTGTGTCTGCTGCTAATATAGACTGGTTGATAAAGAGATGTCTATGTAACTATGTATGTATAAAGAAGAAAGAAAAAAAAAACCACGGTTAGGTGGTATACAATTATGGACGGACTGCCTGCCGAGTGCAGACACAGAGGTAGCCACAGCCGTGAACTACCGTACTGTACTGTGTCTGCTGCTAATAATATAGACTGGTTGATAAAGAGATGTCGTAGTAGTATGTATGTATAAAGAAGAAAGAAAAAAAAAACCACGGTTAGGTGGTATACAATTATGGACGGACTGCCTGCCGAGTGCAGACACAGAGGTAGCCACAGCCGTGAACTACCGTACTGTAATGTGTCTGCTGCTAATAATATAGACTGGTTGATAAAGAGATGTCGTAGTAGTATGTATGTATAAAGAAGAAAGAAAAAAAAACCACGGTTAGGTGGTATACAATTATGGACGGACTGCCTGCCGAGTGCAGACACAGAGGTAGCCACAGCCGTGAACTACCGTACTGTACTGTGTCTGCTGCTAATATAGACTGGTTGATAAAGAGATGTCTATGTAACTATGTATGTATAAAGAAGAAAGAAAAAAAAACCACGGTTAGGTGGTATACAATTATGGACGGACTGCCTGCCGAGTGCAGACACAGAGGTAGCCACAGCCGTGAACTACCGTACTGTACTGTGTCTGCTGCTAATATAGACTGGTTGATAAAGAGATGTCTATGTAACTATGTATGTATAAAGAAGAAAGAAAAAAAAACCACGGTTAGGTGGTATACAATTATGGACGGACTGCCTGCCGAGTGCAGACACAGAGGTAGCCACAGCCGTGAACTACCGTACTGTACTGTGTCTGCTGCTAATATAGACTGGTTGATAAAGAGATGTTTATGTAACTATGTATGTATAAAGAAGAAAGAAAAAAAAAACCACGGTTAGGTGGTATACAATTATGGACGGACTGCCTGCCGAGTGCAGACACAGAGGTAGCCACAGCCGTGAACTACCGTACTGTACTGTGTCTGCTGCTAATAATATAGACTGGTTGATCAAGAGATGTCGTAGTAGTATGTATGTATAAAGAAGAAAGAAAAAAAAACCACGGTTAGGTGGTATACAATTATGGACGGACTGCCTGCCGAGTGCAGACACAGAGGTAGCCACAGCCGTGAACTACCGTACTGTACTGTGTCTGCTGCTAATATAGACTGGTTGATAAAGAGATGTCTATGTAACTATGTATGTATAAAGAAGAAAGAAAAAAAAACCACGGTTAGGTGGTATACAATTATGGACGGACTGCCTGCCGAGTGCAGACATAGAGGTAGCCACAGCCGTGAACTACCGTACTGTACTGTGTCTGCTGCTAATATAGACTGGTTGATAAAGAGCAGAGCCGGCCCTAACCAATATGATGCCCTAGGCAAGATTTTGGCTGGTGCCCCCTAGCACCACCGCTGGTTCCGCCTCTGACCTTGCACCTCTTTCCCAGCACCATCACCCCTCATCCATAGCAGTCCTTATTTTGGTGTTTGTACCCCCTATATTTTAAATAGAAACAGTTTGCACATTTGGCACACAGCCCAAAAAGGGGTGTGTTTTTGCTGGCAAGGGGCATGGCCACACAATAGTGACCCCAATTCCAATTACGCCACTCAGTACTGCAACTTTATTCACATTTGATCATGCGATAGTGTCCATAATTCATATTACATCCCACAGTAGTATCACTTTACCTTATAAACGTTACTCCTCACAGTAGAACCCCTTATTCACAGTACATCACACTGAATTGCTCCTTATTCACATTACACCACACCCTATTGCTCTTTATTCATATTAGATGACACAGTAGTGCCCTTTCTATACGCAACGCCACATAGTAGAGCACCTTATACACATAATGTCACACATTAGTAATGCATTATTACACATAATTCCACACAGTAATGCCCCTTACACATTATTAATGTCCTTATAAACAAATGCGCCTTACACATTATGACCTTTATTAATGCCCTTTTACACATAATGTCCCTTACACATATGCCGCACATTATTAATGCCCTTATACACATAATGACACACATAGTGCCCCCTACACATTTGCTGCACATTATTAGTGCCCCTATACACATAATGACACACATACAGTAGTACCGTTACACATATGCCGCACATTATTAATGCCCTTATACACATAATGACACACATAGTGCCCCTTACACATATGTTGCACATTATTAATGCATTTTTACATGACACACATAATGATCCTTACACATATTCCGAACACTACTGCACAACCAACCCACTCACATGCACACAACACTCACACTGCCACTAACACTGTGATCTCTGCCTCTGCTTGGATACAGATGTGTCCTCATAAATCTTGCCTCAATGCTAACGTCGGGCACCTTTTTTTATGAAAATGCATCTTATTTGCATTGCTATGTGGCTAGGATGCACAAGCAGCTTCAGCTGATTAAAATGATATGCGGCATGCCTATATACTGTGTGAGACTGCAGCTGTATCTGCGTATGAAATGCTACACACAGAATATAGGCATGCCGCATATCATTTTAATCAGCAGAAGCTGCTGATGCCCCTAGGCATATCAAATGCCCTAGGCAATTGCCTAGTTTGCCTATGCCTATGGCCGGCTCTGATAAAGAGATGTCGTAGTAGTATGTATGTATAAAGAAGAAAAAAAAACCACGGTTAGGTGGTATACAATTATGGACGGACTGCCTGCCGAGTGCAGACACAGAGGTAGCCACAGCCGTGAACTACCGTACTGTGTCTGCTGCGACTGGATGATAAATGATATAAAAAATATATATATATCACTACTGCAGCCGGACAGGTATATATTATATATTATATAATGACGGACCTGCTGGACACTGTCTGTCAGCAGAATGAGTTTTATTTTTATAGAATAAAAAAAACAACAACACACAAGTGAAGTCACACGACGAGTGTTTAACTTTTTCAGGCAATCACAATATAAGTATACTACTAACTATACTGGTGGTCAGTGTGGTCAGGTCACTGGTCAGTCACACTGGCAGTGGCACTCCTGCAGCAAAAGTGTGCACTGTTTAATTTTAATATAATATTATGTACTCCTGGCTCCTGCTATAACCTATAACTGGCACTGCAGTGCTCCCCAGTCTCCCCCACAATTATAAGCTGTGTGAGCTGAGCAGTCAGACAGATATATAATATATATAGATGATGCAGCACACTGGGCTGAGCCTGAGCAGTGCACACAGATATGGTATGTGACTGAGTCACTGTGTGTATCGCTTTTTTCAGGCAGAGAACGGATATATTAAATAAACTGCACTGTCTGGTGGTCACTCACTATATAATATTATGTACTCCTGGCTCCTGCTATAACCTATAACTGGCACTGCAGTGCTCCCCAGTCTCCCCCACAATTATAAGCTGTGTGAGCTGAGCAGTCAGACAGATATATAATATATATAGATGATGCAGCACACTGGGCTGAGCCTGAGCAGTGCACACAGATATGGTATGTGACTGAGTCACTGTGTGTATCGCTTTTTTCAGGCAGAGAACGGATATATTAAATAAACTGCACTGTCTGGTGGTCACTCACTAGTAAACTCTCTGCACTCTCTACACTTCTACAGTACTCCTCCTAGTCCTAAGCTCCAGTAAATCTCTCTCTCTTATAATCTAAATGGAGAGGACGCCAGCCACGTCCTCTCCCTATCAATCTCAATGCACGTGTGAAAATGGCGGCGACGCGCGGCTCCTTATATAGAATCCGAGTCTCGCGATAGAATCCGAGCCTCGCGAGAATCCGACAGCGTCATGATGACGTTCGGGCGCGCTCGGGTTAACCGAGCAAGGCGGGAAGATCCGAGTCGCTCGGACCCGTGAGAAAAAACATGAAGTTCGGGCGGGTTCGGATTCAGAGGAACCGAACCCGCTCATCTCTAGTTAATACATGAAGGAATTTACAAATTATCACAGTAACAACAGAACTGGAATAAATTATAAATTTACAGTACACAGGAAATATTATAGTAGAAATGTAATTTAAAATAAATTTTCATACATTTGTAATTTGATTTGACATACTGGTAACCCAGTACTGCTAACAATTTGACAAACAAAACCAAGATGGGGGATTGCTTGTCTCCCATAATACTGTAAGCTCCATGACTTTTAGTTGTTTTAAATGTACAGTATGTCCAGATGACTTTATGAGGATATAGCTTCTACAATATATCTGGTTACCACTGTATTGCAGCAGGATACAATTTGTCTCTATTACTAAAATGCAATATAAGCGCAATATGTTTTGACGGCCCATTTATCGAAGACTGAGTTTACCTGTCCATGTTCCCTCCAACTTCCCTTGTTAAATAAAGCACCAGCAAAAAGGTCTTATGTTGGGAGACTGCAACTCACTATCATCAAATTTCATGTGTCACCTTTTTAACTTAAGTCACATGTGACTCTTTATATTCTGTGAAACTGCTGTAATTCTCAACTGAGCAACTTCAGATCATGAAATACAGTAATAAAGATTTTACAAAGTTATACTGTAAATAATCTGATGATGACTGTTGAAAAGGTCTTTGAAAATATACATCTAAATAAAAGTGTTTCTAACTAATTGGTGTCCTATGAAGTGGGAGGAGTAAAAAAATAAATCTAGTGCTCTTTTTTTGGGCTCTAATTTCTATATTTCATTATTGGAATGTATTTGCATTCTTTTAATTTTACCCTAGGCATATGCCATTGCCACCTGCATAACAGTACAGTAACGGGGTATTCACATACTGTATTTGTGAATAGATGTAGATGACTACTGTCTAAGGTGTATCACTTGCAATAATGATGACAATTATAATGTTGATGACAATTACCAGCACTAGTGAACCAATTCTGTTTGGCTAAATGGGATGGTGAAGGGGCTTTCTCCAATGCTTGTGGATATAGTATATTTTTGTGTATGTGTTTTAGCAATTGTTTTATGTGCACAAGATGGAGACTTATTTTTGCTGTATTACGGGGGGGTTTGTAATAGCTAATCGCCAATGCCTATCCCATCCCTTTCAACTGTCCCAATTTTGGCGGGACAGTCCCGTTTCTCTTGCACTTTCCTAGAGTCCCGTGGTGGGGTGGGGGTAGTTTGGAGGCCCCCTGTCACTCACTACTCTGCTTAGCAGAGCTGTGGTGAATAGATACTGTGCACGGTGTCTATTTACGTGAGAGAAAAGAAAAGTGTCATGGAGAGCAGCTCACAGAGTGCCAGTCGTGGCCCCACAGTGACAAAAACAGGGGTGTGACTTGCGAGTTGCGATAGTGGCAGTAGCCACGATGCCACGCCCCCAAGCCATGAGATCACGACCTCTAAGCAAAGTTGGGAGGTATGCTATATCATGGATGTAATTGTGACCTAACTTTCATTAAAATAGAGTCGGGACTACTCTGTGCGGCAAAGCCACGCATGACCGAAAAGGGTGTGTGGCCTTGGCAACTGTGGGGTGGCCTTGGTCACTGTGGAGGCATGGCTAGTGCTTTGTGAGCTTCTGGCATGCCCCCAGTCCCTCTGTCTCCTGTGAATAGTCTCTTTTCTCCCTGCAGCTCCAGGGATCTCCACAAAGTTGGTAAGTGTTAGCTATAAAAAGGATTACAATAAACAAAGAAGATGTACAGTAAACTGTATGTTTTAAAATGTCAGTAGTTTGACATGGAGTATGACGAGGAGGCTCTGCCCTGACTGCACATCCCTGCTAGGTACCAATTTTGTAAAAGTGCAGATTTTTGTGCAATTTTGCAGCGGGAATTAAAACTAATTTTTAATTCTCATTGAGGTGTTTCTGGAAGTTAACCACATATTTGCATACAGTAGCATCACCCAGACCTTCATGTCTAGATCAACAAATGGGTTTTTCACAATCAGCTTCATTACCTAAATCAATCCCTTCCACCTTGTAGCACAAAAAGCGCCCTCTGGAAGAACACCCCCTGCAGTACATTCAGCACAAACCACTGAACTCAACAGACAGAAACTCAAAACACAGAAACTGAGCCTAATTCAAGGTTGATTGCAAAACAACATTTTCCACTAATGGGCAAACCCATGAGCACTGCAGGTGGGGTAGATATATCATGTGCAGAGAGAGTTAGATTTGGGTGGGGTGTGTTCAAACTGAAATCTAAATTGCACTGTAAAAATAAAGCAGCCTGTATTTACCCTGCACAGAAAAAATATAACCAACCCAAATCTAACTCTCTCTGTACATGTTATATCTGCCCCACCTGCAGTGCACCAGTTTTTTTTTTACCTACATAGCACTTATGTGCTTCTTACTAACCCTTGTTCATTTTCACCTGTGTGCTGGCCTGGGGTAGCCGACCTGTGCCGATGTGATGGGGTCCTGCACCCCGGACCCATACCTAGTATTAGGGACCCCCAGTGACGGAGACACCTTGCCGATCAGCCTGGGGGCTTAACCCGTTATCTGCAGATATACGCAACTAAGATCTCCGTATTATCTGATTATTATGTAGTATTATTTTTCACACAGTGTGCATTAGATATAACAAAATGTTTTTTCTTACACAGAATTACCCCTCCCTTTTAGCACCTGAGTGACATTACAATCTGACTGAGCAGCTTTTCAATAAACGTGCACGGGGGTACGCCCTGCTCAATCCAACTTTTTTTAAAGTCAGATTGAGATTGTCGGAAAGGCGGCCAAAACCTGTCGGATTTGGCCCTGTTTCCGACAGAAGCATGCAGATCGGTGCCTATTCCGCCTATCCACATGTTTTCCAACAAGTCGGGAATTCCCGACTTGTTGGAAAAAACTGCCCTCTTTGAATAGGTCGGAACCCATTCCGACAGAAATCTGTCGGAAGCTTCCGTCTTTTTCCGACAAGACGACAGCTTCCGACAGCTATTGAATATGGCCCTAAGTCGAGATTTAGGGCCTGATTCAAACCGGAACGCTGCTGTGCATTAACGCACAGCAGGCGATCAGGTCATAACTGCGCATGTGTATGCACCGCAATGCGCACGCGTGTCGGACAACAGCAATGGGCATTGCTGGTCAGTGACAGGATGTTGCAAAAATTAAATTTGTCCGGGTGTTTGCAAGGTGATTGACAGGAAGAGACCATTTGTGGGTGGCAACTGACCGTATACTGGGAGTATTCGGAAAAACGCAGGCTTTCCCAAGCGTTTTTAGGGAGGGTGTCTGACGTCAGCTCCGGCCCCAATCAGCCTGTGTCTTTCACACTGAAGGAGTAAGTCCTGGACTGCGCAGAGACTGCACACAGTGGATATTTGCAGCTCGGCGTACACATGGGATCGCACAATTGCACTGATGAATGCACTAATGAATTTACACTACCCTGGGGCGGCGACTATCTGAACGCAGGACAGCACAGTTAGCAGTTCAGCGGTCAGGTCTGAATCACCCCCTTAGTCAGTGGATCTCAAATAACATTTTTGTCTAATTTTAATCAATGATTTAGTCATAACTTTGCAGTTTGATGATTCTGTAATGAATATTGCTTAAGAACATTTATCTATCATTCCCTTGAATACTTTGTATACCTTTCACTATGTAATCTAAGTAACGAACAAGTGCAACACAATGATATTTCTTCACAGCTGTCATTTATTTTCTGCAAATATCAATTTAAGAATACAATTGTTCTTTAATTAAAAATATTAAAACTTTACCCTACTTAAGTACGTAGTAATTGACGTATACTTCACACAATAAGATGTAAAAGTATATTATAATATTAATTTAAATTATTAAAGCACATTATATGCCAGTGCCGCACACTCTGTGCATCGTCATAACCCCCCCAGTTCACTTTATACATGCCACTGCAACACACTTACACACACATAATATATATATATATATATATATATATATATATATACAGGTTGAGTATCCCTTATCCAAAATGTTTGGGACCAGAGGTATTTTGGATATGGGATTTTTCCGTATTTTGGAATAACTGCATACCATAATGAGATATCATGGTGATGGGACCTAAATCTAAGCACAGAATGCATTTATGTTACATATACACCTTGTACACACAGCCTGAAGGTAATTTTAGAGAATATTTTTTATAACTTTGTGCATTAAACAAAGTGCGTGTACATTCACACAATTCATTTATGTTTCATATACACCTTATACACACAGCCTGAAGGTCATTTTAGCCAATATTTTTTATAACTTAGTGCATAAAACAAAGTGTGTGTACACTCACACAATTCATTTATGTTTCATATACACCTTATACACACAGCCTGAAGGTCATTTAATACAATATTTTTAATAACTTTGTGTATTAAACAAAGTTTGTGTACATTGAGTCATCAAAAACAAAGGTTTCACTATCTCACTCTCACTCAAAAAAGTCCGTATTTCGGAATATTCAGTATTTCGGAATATTTGGATATGGGATACTCAACCTGTATATATATATATATATATATATACATATATATAAAAGCATCTCCTGAGTCCTTCTTAATCTTAACTGGACTGAATAATGCTGTTAAATTTAAGAGTGTCCACTCCATGCCTGACTCCTGGTCAGTGTTCTGCTTGATGAAGCTGCCTCGCCCCTGAATAGTGAAAGCTCTCATTCGTCTGGTCACGGTGACGGTGTGACCACCACCAAAGAGAGTAACTCACTCTCACAGGCCCCAGTCCTAGTCCAGTCACACACGCTACAACCAGTGGTGCAAGTAGAAATTTTTTCTTAGTGGCACTGATAGTAAAAATGGGTGTGTTCACGTGTCATGAGAAGGGCGTGGTCACAAGAAACTAGAGGAGTGACTACATGATAATAGATGCATGGCCACATTATGCAACACACCGTAATGCCCCTTACACATTATGCCAAACACCATAATGCCCATTACTCATTATGCCACACACCGTAATGCTTATTCCACATTATTCCACACACCATAATGCTTATTACACATTATTAGAGATGAGCGGGTTCAGTTCGTTGAGATCCGAACCCCCCCCCCGAACTTCACGTGGTTTACACGGGTCTGAGGCAGCCTCGGTTCTTCCTGCCTTACTCGCAAAACCTGAACGAGGCAAAACGTCATCATTCCACTGTCGGATTCGAGCGAGATTCGTATTCCATATAAAGAGCAGCGCGTCTCCACCATTTTCACTCGTGCATTGTAGATTGAGCGGAGAGGACGTGGCTACGTTCTCTGCCTGAATAGCTCAATATCAACTAAATATCAGCTCAATATCTGTGCTCAGTATCAGTGCTGCATTGTGGTGACCAGTATACTACAGTACAATTGTCCATTGCTGTATCTTGCTGCTCTGTGTCAATTCTAGTATCCTGAACAGTGCTCAATATCTGTGCTCAGTATCAGTGTTGCATTGTGGTGACCAGTATATTGTAGTACAGTACAGTACAGTACAGTACAGTACAGTAGTCCATTGCTGTATCTTGCTGCTCCGTGTCAGTTCTAGTATCCTGAACAGTGCTCAATATCTGTGCTCAGTATCAGTGCTGCATTGTGGTGACCAGTATATAGTAGTACAGTACAGTAGTCCATTGCTGTATCTTGCTGCTCCGTGTCAGTTCTAGTATCCTCATTAGTGCTCAATATCTGTGCTCAGTATCAGTGATGCATTGTGGTGACCTGTATATAGTAGTTAAGTACAGTAGTCCATTGCTGTATCTTGCTGCTCCGTGTCAGTTCTAGTATCCTGAACAGTGCTCAATATCTGTACTCAGTATCAGTGCTGCATTGTGGTGACCAGTATATAGTAGTACAGTACAGTAGTACATTGCTGTATCTTGCTGCTCCGTGTCAGTTCTAGTATCCTCATCAATGCTCAATATCTGTGCTCAGTATCAGTGCTGCATTGTGGTGACAAATATATAGTAGTATAGTACAGTAGTCCATTGCTGTATCTTTCTGCTATGTGTCAGTTCTAGTATCCTCATCAGTGCTCAATATCTGTGCTCAGTATCAGTGCTGCATTGTGGTGACCAGTATATAGTAGTACAGTACAGTAGTCAATTGCTGTATCTTGCTGCTCCGTGTCAGTTCTAGTATTCTCATCAGTGCTCAATATCTGTGCTCAGTATCAGTGCTGCATTGTGGTGACCAGTATATTATACAACAGTACAGTAGTCCAGTGCTGTTCTCGCTTCCCAGTGCCAGTTCTAGTATCCTCTTCAGTGCTCAGTATCACTACTCATTGTCTTGTGCTGCATTGTGGTGACTAAAAGTCCAGTGTCTTGTGCTGCATCTTGCTGCTGTAGGGTGCTGTGGTAGTGTCCTGTCACTGTGCATAGGTCATCATCATTCCAGTCACAGTGGTATCTGGTATCTATCTAGTGGTATCTAATTCCAGACATTACTGTCGTCTAATTCCAGATATATTACTGGCATATAATTCCACACATTAAGAAATGGAGAACAAAAATGTGGAGGGTAAAATAGGGAAAGATCAAGATCCACTTCCACCTCGTGCTGAAGCTGCTGCCACTAGTCATGGCCGAGACGATGAAATGCCATCAACGTCGTCTGCCAAGGCCGATGCCCAATGTGATAGTAGAGAGCATGTAAAATCCAAAAACAAAAGTTCAGTAAAATGACCCAAAATTCTAAATTAAAAGCATCTGAGGAGAAGAGTAAACTTGACAATATGCCATTTACGACACGGAGTGGCAAGGAACGGCTAAGGCCCTCTCCTATGTTCCTCATGACTAGTGGGTCAGCTTCACATGAGGATGGAAGCACTCATCCTCCCGCTAGAAAAATGAAAAGAGTTAAGCTGACAAAAGCACAGCAAAGAACTGTGCATTATTCTAAATCACAAATCCCCAAGGGGAGTCCAATTGTGTCGTTTGCGATGCCTGACCTTCCCAACACTGGACGGGAAGAGGTGGCTCCTTCCACCATTTGCACGCCCCCTGCAAGTGCTGGAAGGAGCACCCACATTCCAGTTCCTGATTGTCAAATTGAAGATGTCACTGTAGAAGTACACCAGGATGAGGATATGGGTGTTGCTGGTGCTGAGGAGGAAATTGACAAGGAGGATTCTGATGGAGAGGTGGTTTGTTTAAGTCAGGCACTCGGGGAGACATCTGTTGTCTGTTGGATGAATAAGGCCATTGACATGCCTGGTCAAAATACAAACAAAATCACCTCTTCAGTGTGGAATTATTTCAACAGAAATGCGGACAACTGGCGTCAAGCCGTGTGTTGCCTTTGTCAAGCTGTAATAAGCAGGGGTAAGGACGTTAACCACCTCGGAACAACCTCCCTTATACGTCACCTGGAGCGCATTCATCAGAAGTCATTGACAAGTTCAAAAACTTTGGGTGACAGTGGAAGCAGTCCACTGACAACTAAATCCCTTCTTCCTCTTGTACCCAAGCTCCTGCAAACCACCCCACCAACTCCCTTGGTGTCAATTTCCTCCTTAGACAGGAATGCCAATAGTCCTGCAGGCCATGTCACTGGCAAGTCTGTCGAGTCCTCTCCTAACTGGGATTCCTCCGATGGATCCTTGAGTGTAACGCCTACTGCTGCTGGTGCTGCTGTTGTTGTTGCTTGGAGTCGATCGTCATCCCAGAGGGGAAGTCCGAAGACCACTTGTACTACTTCCAGTAAGCAATTGACTGTCCAACAGTCCTTTCCGAGGAAGATGAAATATCACAGCAGTCATCCTGTTGCAAAGCGGATAACTCAGGCCTTGACAACTATGTTGGTGTTAAACGTGCGTCCGGTATTTTCTGTTAGTTCACAGGGACTTAGAGAATTGCTTGAGGTAGTGTGTCCCCGGTACCAAATACCATCTTGGTTCCACTTCTCTAGGCAGGCGATACCAAGAATGTACACAGACGTCAGAAAAAGAGTCACCAGTGTCCTAAAAAATGCAGTTGTACCCAATGTCCACTTAACCACGGACATGTGGACAAATGGAGCAGGGCAGACTAAGGCCTATATGACTGTGTCAGCCCACTGGGTAGATGTATTGCCTCCCGCAGCAACAACAGCAGCGGCGGCACCAGTAGCAGCATCTCGCAAATGCCAACTCATTCCTAGGCAGGCTACGCTTTGTATCACCGCTTTCCATAAGAGGCACACAGCTGACAACCTCTTACGGAAACTGAGGAACATCATCGCAGATTGGCTTACCCCAATTGGACTCTCCTGGGGATTTGTGACATTGGACAACGCCACCAATATTGTGCATGCATTACATGTGGGCAAATTCCAGCACGTCCCATGTTTTGCACATACAATTAATTTGGTGGTGCAGAATTTTTTTTAAAAATGACAGGGGCGTGCAAGAGATGCTATCGGTGGCCCGAAGAATTGCGGGCCACTTTCGGCATTCAGCCACCGTGTGCCGAAGACTGGAGCACCAGCAAACACTCCTGAACATGTCCTGCCATCAGCTGAAGCAAGAGGTGGTAACGAGGTGGAATTCAACCCTCTATATGCTTCAGAGGATGGAGGAGCAGCAAAAGGCCATTCAAGCCTATACATCTGCCTACGATATAGGCAAAGGAGGGGGAATGCACCTGACTCAAGCACAGTGGAGAATGATTTCAACGTTGTGCAAAGTTCTGCAACCCTTTGAACTTGCCACACGTGAAGTCAGTTCAGACACTGCCAGCCTGAGTCAGGTCATTCCCCTCATCAGGCTTTTGCAGAAGCAGCTGGAGAGATTGAAGGAGAAGCTAAAACGGAGCGATTCCGCTAGGCATGTGGGACTTGTGGATGGAGCCCTTCATTCACTTAACCAGGATTCACGGGTGGTCAATCTGTTGAAATCAGAGCACTACATTTTGGCCACCGTGCTCCAGGGCCGGATTAAGCCCTCGGGGGGCCCAGGGCACCAAAAACAGGGGGGCCCCCACCAGCAACCTCCCCCCGCAGGGGCAAACGCAGGATTGGGAAGGGGGGTTTCCTTTGATGCACGCACGTATGTTTGTGTGTGTGTGTGTATATATATATATATATATATATATATACACACAGTATATAATACACACACACACACGTTACATAGAACGCATATACACAAATGCACACATAGACACCCACATACACACAAATACATACACATAAAACACATATGCACATATAGCAAAATATACACACATACATATAAACGAATAGAACATATACACAAATACATATACACACAAACACACACACATATAGAACACAAACTGTGTGCACACTTACACTCACTGAAGCCTGCCCTGAGGAAAGGGGTGAGGATGCCGCAGGACATATTGCTGGGAGGGAGCCAGGGGCACAGTTCACCATTCTGACGTGAATTGCGGCACACGGCCACGAGGGGGTGGGGCTCCGAATGCCGGCCGTAGGACCATGGCCATTGAAAAAAAAACTTTGGACCACCCCCTACCCGACCCCCCCTTCCCGCACGCACGCACACAAAGCAGCGGGGAGGAGAAAGACTCCCGGCTGCCGGGGAAGGAGGATTCCGCACTGCCAGCGGGCGTGCAGTGTCTCGCTCGCGACTGTGCGTACGGCTCCCTCCTCACGGGCAGCACTGGTCAGGGACTGATACAGGCAAAAATCTCTAGCCTCCGCTGCTGCCAGGAGAGCTGCTGCTGGCAGTGGAGGCTGGAGATTGCTGCCTGTATCAGAGCGGGACGGAGCAGCTTTGGTAGGGGGGCCCCTTATGATGGGGGGCCCGGGGTACTGACCCCTTGGGCCCCCCCCTTAATCCGGCTCTGCCGTGCTCGATCCTAGGTTTAAAGCCTACATTGTATCTCTCTTTCTGGCAAACACAAGTCTGCAGATGTTCAAAGACCTGCTGGTGAGACAATTGTCAAGTCAAGCGGAACGTGACCCGCCAACAGCTCCTCCTTCATTTTCTACCACCACTGGAGCTGCCAGGAAAAGGATAAAATTTCCAAAACCACCCACTGGCGGTGATGCAGGGCAGTCAGGAGCGATAGCTAAAATCTGGTCCGGACTGAAGGACCTGCCAACGATTACTGACATGTCGTCTACTGTCACTGCATATGATTCTGTCACCATTGAAAGAATGGTGGAGGATTATATGAGTGACAGCATCACTGTAGGCATGTAAGACAGTCCGTACGTATACTGGCAGGGAAAAGAGGCAATTTGGAGGCCCTTGCAGAAACTGGCTTTATTTTACCTAAGTTGCCCTCCCCCCCCTCCAGTGTGTACTCCGAAAGAGTGTTTAGTGCAGCCGGTAACCTTGTCAGCGAACGGCGTAGGAGGTTACTTACAGAAAATGTGGAGAAGATGATGTTCATCAAAATTAATTATAATCAATTTCTCTGTGGAGACATTTACCAGCAATTGCCTCCAGAAAGTACACAGGGACCTGTGATGGTGGGGACGAATTAATACTCTGTGAGGAGGGGGATGTACACAGTGAAAGGGGTGAGGAATCGGACGATGAGGAGGAGGTGGACATCCTGCCTCTGTAGAGCCAGTTTGTGCAAGGAGAGATTGATTGCTTCTTTTTTGGTGGGGGCCCAAACCAACCAGTCATTTCAGCCACAGTCGTGTGGCAGACCCTGTGGCTGAAATGATGGGTTTGTTAAAGTGTGCATGTCCTGTTTATAAAACATAAGGGTGGGTGGGAGGGTCCAAAGACAATTCCATCTTGTACCTCTTTTTTTTATTTATCTTTGCATCGTGTGCTGTTTGGGGACTATTTTTTTAAGTGCCATCCTGTCTGACACTGCAGTGCCACTCCTAAATTGGCCAGGTGTTTGTGCCGCCCACTTGGGTCGCTTAGCTTAGTCATCCAGCGACCTCAGTGCAAATTTTAGGACTAAAAATAATATTGTGAGGTGTGAGGTTTTCAGAATAGACTATAAATGAATGGAAATTATGGTTATTGAGTTTAATAATACTATAGGATCAAAATTACCCCCAAATTCTATGATTTAAGCTGTTTTTGATAGTTTTTTGGAAAAAAAACACCCAAATCCAGAACACACCCGAATCCGACAAAAATTCTTAAGGGAGGTTTTGCCAAAACGCGTCCAAATCCAAAGCACGATTGCGGAACCGAATCCAAAACCAAAACACAAAACCCGAAAAATGCCCGCTGCACATCTCTATTATGCCACATACCATAATGCTTAGTACACATTATGCCACACACTGTAATGCTTATTACACATTATACCACACACCGTTATGCCCATTACACATTATGCCAGACACCGTAACACCCATTACACCACACACCGTAATGCTTATTACACATTATGCCACACACTGTAATGTTTATTACACATTATGCCACACACCGTAATTCTTATTACACATTATACCACACACCGTAATGCCCATTACACATTATACCAGACACCATAACACCCATTACACATTATGCCACACACGTAATGCCTTCCATATTATACCACACACCGTAATGCCTATTACATATTATGCCACACACAGTTATGCCACTGACACCATTTTATCTCCCAAACATAAAAATGCCCCAGCTGTAGGCTGATGGTACTGAGTACCACCACCATATTTCTAAATGGTAATCTGTACCACCCGGTACCACCCTACTTTCAGCACTGGCTACGACTCCATGAGTCCCGTATCCCACATCCAGCAGCATCCTGCAGTGTTTCCTTGGTATGTTACCCAACTATTGCAAGACCTGCTGGCGGGCGACGTCCAAACGAAATTGATACAGCTTTTTCGTCTCATCAATATTCGTAAGGACATCATGAACTAATATTTCATCATCATTTCTGTTTTCATTATCGTTACAAATTAGTCACAAAAAATAGTTTTAGTCTACATTTTTGTTGACGTAATTAACACTGACGATTCACATAATCCATAATTGCTGACTTTTATCTAGCCTCCCCCAAAAGATGCCATAATACAGTGGCACAGGTGGAAAGAATAAGTGCAATAGATGTAAAAAGGCAGGGGGACACTGTGAATCTCATCACCATGGCCACAATCACGCAGTTCACGTCCTTAAGCCCTCAGACCTCCAGGTGACACAGTCACTTGCATGTCTTCTTGTAATTGCTGAGTTAGGACCACGCCCAGGGGTTAAAGTGAGGCAGAACGGGGTGGAACTGCGTTCCGTCAGTTCCACTTGGAAACGGAATGCAGTTCCGCCTCCTCCGACTCACCTAACCTGATTTATGTCCGGCACCACAGGGAGATACCGGGCACCCGCTGAGATTGTGTTACCAACGGGCAGCCAGCTCCCTCTCCGCAGCGGTAGTTGGTGGCAAGAGCTCACTACTGAGCTCCTGCTTCCGGCTTCCGGCTCTGTCAGTGTGCACTATGGGAGAGACGTCATGACATCTCTCCCATAGTGCCGAGGAGCGGATGCCGGAGGGACTGCAGCGGTCGGACGCAGGAGCGGGGCTTGGTGAGTATTGTGTTTGTTTTTTTCATATGTTTGAGTGTATCAGCGGTGCACCTACTGGGGGCAAACTACAAGGAGGCATTACTACTGGGGGCAAACTACAAGGGGGCTAACTACTGGGGGGTATTACTACAGGGGGCATAACTATAAGGGGGCTAAGTACTGGGGGCATTACTAATGGGGGCTTTACTACAGGGGGCAAAGCTACAGGTGGCTAACTACATGGGGGCTAAACTACAGGGGTTAAACTACTGGGGGGCTAAACTACATGGAGGCTAAACTACTGGGGGCATTGCTGCAGGGGCAATAACTACAGGGGCCAAACTACAGCGGGCATTACTACTGTGGGGTTAAACTACATGGGGCAAACTACATGAGGGCTAAACTACAGGGATGCTAAACTACTGGGGGCATAACTGCAGGGGCTATATCTACAGGGGCTAAACTACAGGGGGCATTACCACTGGGGCAAACTACATGAGGGCTAAACTGCAGGGAGGCTAAACTACTGGGGGGGCATAACTGCAAGGGCTAAACTACAGGGGGCATTACCACTGGGGGCTAAACTACATGGGGCAAACTACATGAGGGCTAAACTACAGGGAGGATAAACTACTGAGGGCATAACTACAGGGGCTAAACTACTGGGGCATTACCACTGGAGGGCTAAACTAAAGAGGGGGTAAACTACTGGGGTCATAACCGCAGCGGCATTACCACTGGGGCCAAACTACTGAGGTCATAACTTCAGGGGGCTAAACAACTGGGGGCATTACCATTAAGGGCATTACTACTGAGGGCACTACTACTGAGGGCATTATAAAGGGGGCACTTCAAAAGGGGCATCACTCCTGGGGACATAAGGGGCACTAATACTGGGGGCATTGCATAAGGGGCACCACTACTTTGGGCTCTATATAAAGGGCACTAACAGTACAGTGTACATTGCATAACATAGTAACATAGTAATTGAGGTTGAATAGAGGCAAATTGCCCATCGTGTTCAACCCGTATTAAGTTGTGATGATTCAGCATACCCGCTGAATAATGTTTTATGACTAGTTTACTATTATAACTCATATTACCCCCAGATTAACCATGTAGATATTTTAAAGATTATAACCTTGGATATCATTTTCATTCAGAAATTTATCTATTCCTTTTTTAAATCCATTTACAGAGTCCACCATTACCACCTTCCCTGGCAAGGAATTCCAAATCCTTATTGCCCTAACAGTGAAGAACCCTTTTCTCCGTTGCGTTTGGTACTTTCTCTCCTCCAGCTGCAGCGAGTGCCCACGTGTCCTAACTCCTAAACTGTGTTCTTTTAATAAATAATTCCTCTGATAACTCTTTGTGATGTCCCTTTACATATTTGAAGATATTAATAATATCTCCTCTTAGGCGCCGCTTTTCTAGTGTATACATATTCAACGTAGTAAGCCTTTCCTCATAATCCAGTCCCGCTAGGCAATTAATCAATTTAGTAGATCGCCTTTGAACACTTTCGAGTTCACTGATATCTTTTTTATACAGTGGTGCCCAAAACAGAACACAATATTCCAGGTGCGGACGTACCAATGCTTTATACAGCGGCAGGATTACATACCAGTCCCTTGTCTCAATTCCCCGTTTTATGCATACTAGCACCTTCTTTACTGCGCTTTGACATTGTGTATGGTTGTTAAGCCTATTATCAATGAATACCCCCAAATCTTTTTCCAAAACTGTTTCCCCTAGACGTTCCCCATTTAATATGTAGGCTGCGAGTTTGTTTTTAGTCCCGCATAAGGGGCACTACAACTATGGACATTGTATAAGGGGTGCTACTGCTATGGGCATTATGTGTATTACAGGGTGCTACTACTGTGTGCTTTGTGTATAAGGGACACTAATGTGTGTCATAACATGAATATGGGACACTACTATGTGGTGTAATGTAAATAAGATTGTGCTACTGTGTGGCATAATTTTAATTGGGGATACTATTGTGTGACCACGCCTCTTTAGTTTTGAGACTACACCCCTTTTTGGTGGCACGCGCATACTGCACGCTCAATACCTTTTTGCATTGGCGCCAGGGGGAATGGGGCTGAGTTCCACCACCTCTCTAGGACCACTTTATGCACTGACCACGCCTTCTGAAATGGTGTATGAAGGAAAGGGTACAGGGTTCAGCTTTCCATATTGAAGAGCTGACCTGCATATGGACCTCTTTCTTCTTACAAATCACCACTTTAAATTGTTTTATGCAACATTATGGCTAATCTCCTTGCAGTATTTTTCAGTTCGGGTAATACTGTAGTCAGAGCCGTAACTAGACTTTTTGATGCCCTGTGCCAGAGAGAGAATTGGCGCCCTAGCTTAGAATTATCTACCTTTGTATGCAAGGGCAGATAGCTCAATGAATAGATTATCTGACTGCAATGCCACAGGCAATGGGTTCAAATCCCGGGTATGTCATCATCTTGAAATGTATTAAAGGACATTGTGACTGAATAACAAAGAGCACTCAAGTTGAGTTCATGAATGTTGTATGAGTATTAGCGACATAAGGGATGGGGGTAGAAGACGGGGCGGTCAGGAGATGCTGTGCTTCAAAAAAGGGGGAAGCTGCAAGTGAAAGTAATTAAAACAGATAATTGACAAGTACCGCCAACAACGCCCCCTACCCTGCAGCGCTATGTATTCCCTATTGTTTTATCCTGCCTGCACAGTGCTGCAGAATGATTTGTCATAATAATAATGAAACAAAGCACTATGCAATCATCTTAAAAAATATATTACACCTCAGTGTCATATGGGCTTGAAATATCTTACTTAAAGTCCAGGGACTGATGTAGAGCCAATTTGCAGGTTTTCTTTCTTGTCTCCACACTGCACATGCCCTGGAATGGAGCGCACACAACTATGGGGGTAATTCCGACCTGATTGCTGCTCTGCATTTTAGCACAGTGGGCGATCAGATCTGAACTGTGCATGCGTGGGCAGTGCAATGCACCGGCGCGTTGGATGACTGCACCGGGCATCGGTGCATAGCAGCGGGATGGTGTGAAAAAAGTGATCGCAAGGTGATTGACAGGAAGAGGCCGTTTGTGAGGGCAACTGACCATTTCCCATTCACCAGGATCACATTGTAGCGGCAGAGTAAGTCCTGGGCTGAGCAGAGACTGCACAAACTGATGTTTGTGCAGCTCTGCTACAAATGCGAATGCACACCTGCACATAGTTAATACCCTCCTCCTGTAAGCAGCGGCTATCAGGGCTGCAAAAAAAGCACCCTAGCAATGAGGTCTGGTTTACCTCCTATGACCAATGCAGAGTTTTCACATTTTGATCGCATTTACACTTATCAATGAAGAGGTGGAATATACAAATGAAGAGGTGGAACTGTGTTGTAGCCAGCTGTTCTCACGCAGGTAAAATTACAACTGTGCAACTGTGGGCTACATAGCATTGTATGTTAGCACAAATAAACCTGTTACCTGACTTCAATTCTGCACTTAGTATAAGGTAGATGTAAGTGCACCCTGATGATGATAAGTAGGAAACCATGGCCCTCATACCGAGTTGTTCTCTCACTAGCTGCTTTTAGAAGCATTGCAAACGCTAGGCTGCCGCCCTCTGGGAGTGTATCTTAGCTTAGCAGAATAGCGAACGAAAGATTAGCAGATTTGCTACTAAATAATTCCTTGCAGTTTCTAAGTAGCTCCAGACCTACTCCTAGATTGCGATTACCTCAGTACGTTTAGTTCCTGGTTTGACGTCACAAACACGCCCTGCGTTTGGCCAGCCACTCCCCTGTTTCCCCAGCCACTCCTGCATTTTTTCCTGGCACGCCTGCGTTTTTTTAGCACACTCCCTGAAAATGCCAAGTTGCCGCCCAGAAACACCCACTTCCTGTCAATCACACTACAATAACTCGAGCATTGAAAAAACGTCGCTCGAGCTTGTGTTAATCTCCAAAGTTTTGTGTTAAATTACTAAGCGCATGCGCGCTGCGTACCATGCGCATGCGCATTTTCCACCTAAACGCTGCGTTGTGAAAAACGGCAACGAGCAAACAACTCGGAATGACCACCTATATACACAGAGGCAGTTGCATCCTAGGTTGCATACAACTCTGCATATGTCTGAAAATACACATTGTCCATGCACTCTTCCTTGGAGCAATATAGAGTATACCTGATTTATAACCAACTCTGCATCAGTCCCGCAGATGGGTTCAGTATGATTTCCCAGCATAAGGGATGCCAGCAGTCAGAACACCAACTCCGACATCCTGATAATTGAAATCTCAACAGGGGGGAGGTAAGACTGTTCCCCCCTGTCCCCTACCGCCTAAACCTAACCCTCCCTTTCAAAAGCCTAACCTATACCTCCCCCTTAGTGTCTGACCCTAACCTCCTCCCGGTGGTGCCTAAACCTAAATCCCCACCCACCCTTCAGCCAAACCCTAACCCTCCTCCTTAGTGCCTAACCATAACACTCCCCCTTAGTGCCTAAACCTAACCTCCCCCTGGCAGTGCCTAACCATAACCCACCCTTCCCGCAGCCTATCTCTAACATTCCCTCCACAGCTTAACCCTAACCGCCCTAGAAGGCATCTAAACCTACAACACAACCCCCCCGACCCTAGCCCACATGCTATCCTTACAGTCAGGATGCCGGCTGTCGGGATTTCGGTGTCAGTCTCCTGACACTGTCAGGATTCCAGCATCGGCATTCTGACAGCTGTCAGTATTTTGGCGTTGGCATTCTGGTTGCTGGGATCCCGACAGCCGGCATCTTATTCGCATCCCCCGCAGACACCAATGTTTCAATGTCATTGCTTTTAGCATAAAGAGGAATTGTCTAAGTCATATGGGGTGTGTCAATCTAAGGGGATAAATCAAGTAGTGGCTTTGCTGTGTGGTGAATTACTGGACCCATACATGGCAGCCATCAACATTGTTAGTTCTACCGTGCAACCAATAGAGTATTCAGCAGTCTGCCTGTCATGCAAGACTGGGTACATGTCTACCAAAAAAAGTCACCCATCCAACAGGCGGCCCCCGGGTGCATTGGCCCACCAGGAAGCTGCCTAGTGACTTGGAAACACCCATAATTCTACATTTAATGCCCTTTGTACATTAGTGTACCTACTGTATATCATTTCTCCATTTACTATGACAACATTGTTCATTTAATCTATAGATTTAAATGCAATGTTCTCAAATACATAGTGACAGTTCCACATGTCATAACACTTGGATGGATGTCATTTTCATTTAGTTATTTATAGAGATAAGCAGTTTCAATTCAATCTGCTAAATTTGAATCTGAAACAAGACTAAATTTAAAATTCCTGAAAGTTCAGATATCACAACTTTAATAATAATAATAATAATAATAATAATAATAGCAGTAATATATATATATATATATATATATATATATATATGTGAACAGTGGTGCAAATAGCGCTGCTACCAATAAAACAAGACTATTGTAGGTAAGTATAATGATAAATCCTGTTCAAAGTTCAAAAACACATCCCCTAATTCTGGGGGCTGCTAGGCAGGTTCTCTTGTGTGGACTCTATTTCCAAAGTCCGGTTGAATTAAAATGTGAAAGAGTGGTAGAACCCGGCGCCTTTTGTGTTGTGTGGTTTCCAAGTGAAGCTAGAATAATACTAAGCGTACCGCATCTCAAGTGTGTTCAAGCCTGTAGAATGGATGTAACTTCTCCTGGTCGCGATATTCTTACTTCCCCGGTTACTCCGTGGGTGGACCGTGACGAGATTTAAAAACCACAATAGTGTAATATTGCAAAACAACAATAACAGGTGTGCTGGTATAGAAAACGTTTTTCAAATGTGATGAATAGTGAAAGAATAATTCACCCAGTGTCAATTTCATAAACACAGTGGTGTATCCGCAACCTAAGGTAGTTTAAAAATAAGTACCATCAGGGCTTGTAGATCTTGCATATAGTATGTTCCTTTATGGTGTTCCTCTCCCGTGGTATTGAGTTCAGGGCTCCTTAACAAGGTGTGAACTTGGCACAAGGGAGTGTTATCATCAACTGGATTACTGATTTATAGCTGATAAACCCAACGCGTTTTGTCTGTTTGACTTCATCAGGGGAAGAAAAAAGAAAAAAAGAAAAAAAAATTATTGGGATCAAAATATTACATCAATGGTTCTGCAATAAGGATGTTTAAAAAGCGACCTTTATATAAAGGCTTCATATATAGAAGGAAAAAATGGACCTTAAAAAGTTGTTACCCACTTAGACTCTAATAAGAGCCTTTTCATCTTTAGTACTGGATCAACCTAGACGCATGAAATGATTCAGTGCACTGGATTAAAATTTTTATAAGAAGATACGGAAGCATCAAAAGGTATATCCAGAGTAAAGATAATTTCCCACACCCATGGTTGCAGGTTGGGAGATCCTTTATGATACAACTGTGGGTCCTTCTGGAAGTTCCAGTGTTTTATAATAATTATCTTTACTCTGGATATACCTTTTGATGCTTCCGTATCTTCTTATAAAAAATTTAATCCAGTGCACACCTTGTTAAGGAGCCCTGAACTCAATACCACGGGAGAGGAACACCATAAAGGAACATACTATATGCAAGATCTACAAGTCCTGATGGTACTTATTTTTAAACTACCTTAGGTTGCGGATACACCACTGTGTTTATGAAATTGACACTGGGTGAATTATTCTTTCACTATTCATCACATTTGAAAAACGTTTTCTATACCAGCACACCTGTTATTGTTGTTTTGCAGTATTACACTATTGTGGTTTTTAAATCTCCTCACGGTCCACCCACGGAGTAACCGGGGAAGTAAGAAGATCGCGACCAGGAGAAGTTACATCCATTCTACAGGCTTGAACACACTTGAGATGCGGTACGCTTAGTATTATTCTAGCTTCACTTGGAAACCACACAACACAAAAGGCGCCGGGTTCTACCACTCTCTTTCACATATATATATATATATATATATATATACATATATATATATATATATATATATTATATGTACTTCCAAACATGCAAAATCTGAAGTACAGATGTGCCCACACTCATCTTTTCCTGCAATTGCAGATATTAGCTGCAAAGCGGATTGTAGTGAGATGCATAAAGTTTCTCCAAATCATACTATTCTCCCCATGGAACTATTCCCTAAATGCTAATGATATTTACTTATGTATAATATCCTGTTGCATTAATGTTGCATCTGATTGAGTGCCCATAGCAACCAATCAGATGCTGTCTATCATTTTCTAAAAGGCAATAGAGAAATGACAGACAGTGTCTGATTGGTTGGGTAACATCACCAATTCTCTGTTTTAGAAGATTTATACCCCTTTTCCACCTCTGTAGCACGGGTCGCAGCCGTGTCGCCTTTCACACAGTGCTCACAACCCGGCATATTGCGGGTTGGTGATGCTGCTGCTGACACGGCAGGGGCGGCGCTGGGAGATCACATGATCTCCCAGCACCACCCTCCCATACGCTGTGAACGGGAGCCGTGTCGCCTTGACACGGTTCCTGTTCACACTACACAGCTTACCGGGTTGAACACGTGTTCAACCCGGCAAGCTACCCGGGTAGGATTCCCGGATCACTTGATCCGGGAATTTGCCGGGGGACCCTTTTCCACTAGGAAAAAAACACGGATAAATGCGTGCCCCCGCGCATTTACCCGTGTTTTAAAAGCTAGTGGAAAAGGGGTATTAGTAAATTGAGCCAGCATTTGTTTTAAACAAGCATTAGATATGCCTTGTACAAAAACAGGTAACTTCTCAGAAATACTGGTCACACTTGTAGTGGTTAGAAGGAGAGCAAAGCAGCATCCATTGTCAAAGACACCAAACACATTGCACTAGCAGATCCCTAAGATGTCACCATTCTCTTCTCAGACTAATGAACACATTCAAACATTTTAATTAACATAGTACAGTGTGTACAAATGTTCAGCAACCCGTGCTATCCAATTAGAATATACCTGTCATTTTTATAGCACAATTTATAAAACTACTGTATGCTGTCATCTGAGTTGAATGTTATGAGTTACAGCACATGTATGCACAATACACCTTATTAATAAATAAGACCATTTGTTTCAGTTGACTGAAAAATATATTATGTCACACAGCTACACAAAGCAAGCCAGCACATAACGGATGCAGTAGATTCATACCTAAAGTGCACCACTACCATTTCTGCTCAAACAGACCCCACTGAATACTTAGAGCTACTGTACGCTGTTCAATGCTCTTTGTTTCTTTCCTGCTAAGTGAAGTTAATGCAGTCACCAATGTATGCAACAATATTGTACAGCGACTCTCTTTTATGAATAGGGATTGGATCCCCACACCTATCCCCAAATTTGCTTTTCCTTGCAATACAATGCTGAAGATGCTGCTTAGCTGATTACGATTTATAATTTATAACTTCAAATAAAACACATTTATTATTGAATGCAATATAAAGTTGGGCATACACTATACAATTATCTGGCAGACCATCTGCCAGATCTGGCTGGTTGGAATGAAAATCTGATAATGGATAAGAGCAAATGACAATAGACCATTTGCTCTGAAACACTGGAAAATGGACACTTCTTCGCAGCGGTGCAATCGGGTCTGGAGTGCGCATGCGCAGCGTGCGCATTGCACACGCGCGACATTGCCCGGCAATGACGCTGACAGCTAAGAAAGCGGTCGCATCGGCGACCGCAAGAAGATTGACAGCAGGAAGGCGTTCCGGGGCTTCAACTGACCATTTGAAGACGTTTTCGGGGAGTGGTAAGAAAAGCGCAGGCTTGTCCATGTGAATGGATGTCTGATGTCAAAGCCATGACCATCATCACTGGACCCGTCGCACAGGGTAAGTATGTCCAGGGCTGGTCTTGTTTTGTGTGAAACTTTTTTAGCATAGCAGGGCTGCGCAAGCGATCGCAGCCCTGCTATGCTAAAATACACTCCCCCATAGGCGGATATTAGTTGATTGCACCAGCAGCAAAAAGTTTCTTGGTGCGATCAACTCGTAATGAGGGCCATGGTTTTGCCCAACTGCTAACAAATTTGCTGCTATGATCAGGTCTGAATTACCCCCATGGTATCTATCTATCTATCTATCTATCTATCTATCTATCTATCTATCTATCTATCTATCTATCTATATGTCTGTCTGTCTGTCTAGCTAGCTATCACTAGTATAAGTATGGAACAGCACCTCACAGTAGATCCTTCGTTAGCAAGGATCAAAAATACAAATACAAAGAAAAAAAACAGAGGGCGCTGTACACTAAATGAACTATTTACAACTATTAAAATATTAAAATTCTTCTGTGAGGGGGTGTGTCCTGGCAAGCATCCTGGGCTGACGTACTACTCTGAAGCTCCTGGCTGGCATTTACATTAACCCCTTAATTCTGCCCCCAGCTCACTACTGGGGACATCTGTACTACACAATCAGTGCTCACCTTGTGTGGGGATCCGCGGAGCCGGGGTATTGTCTCCAATGTCCCTGCAGGTTGTGGCCCTAATTCACCACTGATGCCGAGACCTCGAGTGGGGACTAGCGACAAGCACCTCTGCAGTGGACCACCGGAAACTTGCCTCTGCATCCTCCTGGGTGCCTGCCACTGCCATCCCCTTGTGCACCTCCTGCTGTCTGTCTAGCGCTGGGCAGTGCGCTGAGATGGTCTCCCGCTGCGTTCACCGCCGCCATCCAAAACCAGAAGTGCAGGTCCCCCGGCAGCCTCCGGATCTCTCTCCTCTGCATGCTGGCCGGCTCCTAGGATGCTGCGGCTGTTGGCTGGTCCAGGCCAGGTGTCCTCTGGATGGGCTGCTGCTGCTCATTGACCTGCAGACTTGTGGCTGTGTCCCTGCCGTTTCCTTGCTACAGGAGGTGAGATCAGTGTACTTAGGGTGCTCCCACTCCCTCCATCTGCCTGTTCCCCGTGTTTGGACCCTGCTGCTCCTACTGAAGCCCCAGTATCCTGGCCTCCTGGGAATCCTTGCGGTAGAGACTTGGATTGTGCACTCTGAGGGGGCTGTGCCCTAGCTCTGACCGATCCAGGACCCTCCTCAGGGGCAAATGCAGGATTTACAGGGGGGGAGTTTCCAGAGAGGGGTGTAGCCAAGTGTGGGGGTTGAGACTAAGGTGAACCAGCATATACCTGGTCCGTTAAACAAGTGTATAAACAGTAGATACATAAATGCTATACAGTATAAACATGTATGGAATGGGTCATGTTGGAGGCTATACACACACATATACATTGATAAAGCTAATTATTTATCTTGAACCTAAGCAATATACTTATTAAAGACAACATACGCAATAGGCGCACGAGGTGCCGTAATGGTACGCACTTAGCGTAGCAGACGCTAGGCCGTGGTCGAGACGGACGAGCGGCACTTTCGCTCATGGCTTACGCTTGGTATCGAGCACGCTATAGGCGGCCCGAGTACCGTAATGCTACGCTAATAGCGTAGCAGACACTGTACCGCGAGAGCGGGATACGAGCGGCGCTGACGCTCACTGATTTACACACAGACAGCCTTGTAACAACACACTATAAGGGTATGCTTATACTGTAAACCTTAGTACTGTAATATTATCACAATGTAACGCTGATTAACCTTTATGATATGAAAGCTGTTTGAGCGACTGAGACGCTCAAAAACCCTTTATACTAACTAGTGAAACACACACTCCTTGCTAAGGTTCCAACACCTTTACTGACGATATTTAGTACGTAAAAAGGGGAAAACAGATACAGTTCATACACTACAGACCTGACATTAATACCTAAACACAATAACTAAGCAGAAATACAAACACTAGCAAACGATTGCATATACAAATAAACAGAAAGAGGATAAATGGCAGACACTTATAGGTTAGCTACAAAAGAACAATTGCATACATACAGAGTAACGAAATGGCCACAGAGAAAAACTTACACACGTGGGAATGAATCGCATGCGCTATCTGGAAACCAGCTCTCAGTCATCACGGGGAAAACCTTGTGGAGAGAAGTGAGGCTGGTCTGGCTATGGGGGTCTTTATATACACAACATACTGTACAATACAATGGGCCCTACAATCTCATTGTTCATTGGACACAGGAATGTCTCTCGGCACTATGACAAAAGGTCATAGGAGGATTTGAACAGGTGGGCTGTCACTATTTCAAACTGCTCAGATGGGAGGTATCCTCAAGATTCCCGCCGCATGGATAATGAACCGCAAATACAGTAAATGTCCATAAACTACTCATAGACATAACTATACGCAGGAGCGATTAATCTCTACCTAACCAGCACCGGATTGTTTCTAATATAATACTCTTCAGTTAGGTACCAGACACCACTGTTCAAACTTTGTCAGACCCTTTGTATCGTGAAAAGAGGAATTCCCAGGTCCCTGAACCATTTACACTAAACATACTTGCAGACATTATTAAGGGGATTAATATCTACAAAACACATTATATTGGTTAAATATGTAGCGATCGAGTCGCTCGCTAGTCGTACACAAACTCTACCGTAAATGCACATCCCCATGCGCAGGCGACGTGGGGGCGTCCCTTACGCAACCTGAGGGGATGCGTACGCATGGGGGAGTGGGTGCATGAGCAGCGGGCATGTGCATTGGGGTTAGTACATGGCGATGAGAATAACGATATTTTTCGACTTTGACAGTCCACCCTTTGGCAGTCACTAATAACTGCCACTTCCTAAACAATTCAAACAGAAAAATATATGTCATCATGTAAATACCTTTTTATGATTGGGTAAAGGGAGGAGAGGAGAAGGTGGGAAAGATATGACCTAGTGAGATAGTAAAGCATGTGTGTATGAATCCATGTCTGAGGGGTCATGTATCATCGTGCCGTACGTGTTTTAAAGCAAGCTTCGAGGTATTGCGAAGTATACATTTGAATCCTTCTTATCCCGTATTAAGGGTCTGTGGATGGGCTGTCAAACTCTACCGAGCTCTTTTCGGCTTTTGGTTGCAACAAATGGGGTGCACATTAGTTGATGATACATGAGGGGGGGAGAGTATGTGGATGCTAATATGTGAGAATCACCTGTCGACTATGTGGGATACTACCTGGAGGTTGTAGAGATGAAGATAAGAAACAAGCGTTATAAATGCAGTCATATAACTATGTGAGTTTTAGTATACAGTCGCCGATTGAGGTCTTGTTGATGTCTTGTTTGATGTACGTGTTGTCTGATGTCTCGCGGTGCTTTTGCTGTAAGTGGTGAACAAAAGCTTTTCCAGTGTCCATAAAATTACAGTCTCTAAAGTATTGGGTTTCCAGTAGATAGTTAAAGTCACTAAGAGTATTGGGTGTCTGTGACATAGTTCATCAATGGTCTGTATAAAAGAGGTTGTTATATTCTTCTTCCAAGTGGATGTCCTTGTACCTTGGAGGAAAACAAAGGAGAAACGGGTGAAAGAAACGGACCATGGAATCACATTTTCATCACAACATTGTCTCTATCGTTGGGTCGTAAATTAAACCAATTGGTATTACAGTGTCGTCGCTCCTCAGACTCATCACTCTGGTACTACGTTTACACTTCATTAAAGTCCGAACGCATCTAAATATCAGACCAATCAATATGACGACTCCCAGAATACACAAGAGAAATTTCCCTACATCCATGATAATGCCTTGGGCCCATTCTCCTAAACCAGAGAACCAATTTCGTGGGTTCAACCATGACACCCAGCTGGTCAGTTCATTACCCACAGCAGCGAGAGTAAGATTATGCCTCCTTCGAAACTCCCACTTTAATTGCAAAATGTCATCCATCTTTTGGTCTATGACCTCGGCCGGGTCCTCAATGCTGTTTGTAATATACGTGCAGCACTTTACACCATACTGAATTGCTAGGGTAACACAATACCCGCCTGTCATTGCTGTGAGGTAATTGAGAATCATCCTATGCTGAACCAGCTCTGTTTTGTAGGCTTGTAGCTCTCTCCCAGTATACCTGAACGTGTCGTCATACATTTCGGTGATATTGTCTATCAGGTTCGCAAGTGCGTTTATATACCTAAAGTTTATCACTCCTCTGGCGGTATGAGTGATATCTAACGTGAGTAGGAATTGAATCCCGGTGGATTCATGGATCAGGTCAGAGGCCGGATGCTCTGTCCTCTCTATCAGATGCCTTTTAACAACGTGCTCGTAATGAGTGTGAGTATAAGGAGCTTGGGCACCGCAGTGAATGTCTTTCATTTTGTTATGGGATATAGTCATTACTTCAGGCAGTACCTTTCCAATGTAACACAATCCCTCTGAGTTTGGGGCGAGCCACTTATACGCCTTCCTCCCGCATATGAAATATGCATCATCGGGGAGAACATATGGGACGGAGTATGACATAACCATGTTACAAACTTTCCATGTGAAATCTCCTAACCCTAATTCTCCCATCTGTCTAGTGCACATATCTGGTTATACAATATGTGCACAGTATCCTGGTGATACTTCTCCAACTTGCATGGTCCTACTTCCTAGAGTGTACCTATACCGGAAATATTTTCCACTGTTGGCTATCTGGCGTATAAGCTCTGAATCTATGGGCATTCTATCGGCTCTATGTGAAAATGTCATGGTTTGATTACTCCATGACACTTCCCAATTTCCCGGCTTTCGGGGATTGGAAATGTTAAAGCATACTAAGGACCTGTCTACATGATATTGGTGGAGCTTCAAACTAGGAGGACTAGAGATATTAAACCTCTTGTCCACCGGCCTCCCACCACTTAACTCAAGTACCTCTCCTGTCATTAAAGGGAATGGTACTAGTCCTGATTTGCTATGACCTTGAGGTACTTGAGAGCACACCCAGCAGTCTGTCTGGTTTAACACTTTACCCACTAAGGAGTGATAGTCACTCAATGGATGCCGGTCCATGTGGATATTAAAACTGGACTGACATTTCTTGATGCACCCATCCTCGACTACACTGTCACAATGCCGACAGAAGCAGTTCTCTTCAGCTAACAATCCTTCACAATTTCTTCTGTTGTCAATGAAACCAGATCGTTTTCTGATACTCGCCTTTACTCGGTGATTGTGTTGCCCTTGGAAATCTACGCCTCCATCCTGGTCATCAGAACCCATTCCAGATCCTTTCTCGACTTCCATGGTACTCTCACCGAAACAGACTGCTCTGGTCAACAACAGGGTCAACAGGAAAATCCGGAACACAGTCTCTTGGGGCAAGTCCATCTTAGAGGAGGGAAAGGAGCAAAATAAGAAAGGGGAAGGAGAATAGGAGGGAGATGGGAACTGGAGAAAATAACAAAAGGGAAAAAGAAATCTTAGCTCGACAACCGCCTCCGATCTTATTGCTTTCAGTGCTCAGGTGCCGTCTCAACCTTCCTGAAACAGACACTCTAACGAAACAATTTCCTCTACCGTCTGTTCTTTGTCACGGGACCTCTCTGGGTCAGCGACCTTCTTACAGTGAGACGAATGGACCCAAGTCTCCCTCTCGGCAACCTTCAATGCTGTTGTGCTGGTTAATAAGACTTGATATGGTCCTTCCCATCTGTCAATAAGGCAACCTGAGCGTAGAAAATTCTGTATCATTACATAATCCCCAGGTTCAATGTCATGACAATTGCTGTCTGGCAGATCAGGAATCACCAACTTTAGATTATCATTATGATTCCTCAATTGCTTACTCATCTTAACCAAATATTTTACGGTTACTTCATTGTTACACTTCAAATCATCCTGGGGGTTAATCATAACATGGGGTTGTCGACCAAACAGAATTTCAAAGGGGGACAGGTTAAGAGGGGACCTAGGAGTGGTTCTGATGCTATATAGTACAAGTGGCAAAGCTTCTGGCCATAACAATCCTGTTTCAGCCATCGCTTTGCTTAACTTGTTTTTAATAGTGCTGTTTACTCTTTCCACTTTCGCATTTGCCTGGGGGCGGTACGGAGTATGCAGCTTGCTATTAATTCCCATTAACTTACACATTGCTTGAAAGATGTCGCCTGTAAAATGGGTACCCCTATCACTTTCAATGATTCTAGGGATACCATACCTGCACACAAATTCCTGCACAATTTTCTTTGCAGTAAACACAGCGGTATTTGTGGCCGCGGGAAATGCTTCAACCCAATTTGAGAACACGTCAATACAGACCAATACATACTTTAAATTTCTACAAGGTGGTAATTGTATGAAATCAATTTGTATTACCTGGAAAGGACCATCTGTAGGAGGGATATGGGATGGCTCTGTTGGTATTGCTTTTCCAATATTCTTCCTCAGGCAGGTGAGACATGTCATTGCTCTTTTACTCGCATGGGAAGAAAATCATGGGGCGCACCAATAAGCTCTTAACAACTTACACATCCCTTCTTTGCCTAGATGAGTCAGCCCATGTGCCGCTTCCGCTAGATTTGGAAGGTATGCTCTGGGTGCCACTGGCTTACCCTGTCCATCTGTCCAGAGTCCTGAGGACTCCTGGCCATATCCTTTTGACCTCCAGACTGCCTTCTCTTGTGGTGAACACAAATGTTGCATTTCACACAATTTCTGTGTGTTGACAGTATTGAATACCATCAGTTGTGTGATGTCTGTCTGTATGGGGGTACTGGCTGCTGATTTAGCAGCTTCGTCTGCTCGGCTGTTACCAAGTGATATCAGGTCTTGGCTATACGTGTGAGCTTTACACTTGATAACAGCCACTCTGTCGGGTTCCTGTATCGCTGTTAGGAGTCTTTTGATGTGGGCTGCATGCGCTACGGGTGTGCCAGCTGCCGTCATGAAATTTCTGAGGCGCCATAGGGCCCCGAAATCATGGACTACTCCAAAGGCATACCTAGAATCCGTGTAGATATTGGCCGCTTTACCTTTAGCCAATTCGCATGCTCTGGTTAGGGCAACCAGCTCAGCAACTTGTGCTGAGTGTGGTGGGCCTAGCGGTTCCGCTTCTATGATACCTTGGTCATCTACAACTGCGTATCCAGTACACAAGTCTCCCGAGTCCGTCTGTGTGTGACAACTACCGTCAGTGTAAAAAGTAAAATCTACATCTTCCAGTGGGTTGTCACTGATGTCAGGCCTTGCCGTGAAATTTTGGGTCAAATATTCCATACAATCATGTGAGTCAGTGTCTATACTAAATCCTCCTTCGCCATCACTCTCATCCCCCACCCTTTGTGCCTGTCCAGGCACACCTGGGAGATATGTTGCAGGATTTAATGCGCTCCATCAACTTATGGTGATGTTTACCGGGACCATTAGTGCTAATTCCCACCTTGTAAACCGTGCGGATGAGACATGTCTGGTTTGGGCTGAATTCAGTAAGGCTGATACTGCATGTGGTGTATGAATTGTGAGGTTGTGTCCTAGCACTACATCTTCGCTTTTACTTACTAGCATTGCTATCGCTGCAACACTTCGCAAGCATGTCGGGAGGGATCGCGCTACCGTGTCTAGCTGAGCGCTATAGTAGGCTACCGGCCTGCTGGCATCACCATGCTTCTGGGTTAAGACACCTGCCGCGCACCCAGCACTCTCTGTTCCGTACAGCTCAAAGGGTTTCCCATAATCTGGCATACCTAATGCTGGTGCCTGCGTTAGGCACTGTTTAAGTCTTTCAAATGCCATCTCAGACTCGTCTGTGTGCGAAATCCGATCTGGTTTGTTTGATGAGACCATCTCCTGCAAAGGTAGGGCTAGTATGGAAAACCCTGGGATCCAGTTACGGCAATACCTACACATTCCTAAGAATGTTCTAATCTGTTGCTGGGTTTGTGGCAGAGTCATGTCATGAATTGCTTGAATTCTGTCAGCGGTGAGGTGTCTCAGTCCTTGTGTCAGACAGTGTCCCAAATATTTTACCTTGGTCTGACATAATTGTAACTTATCTTTGGAAACCTTGTGTCCTGTGTCTGAAAGATGAAACAGAAGCTGTTTCGTATCTCTCAAGGACGATTCGAGTGAATCAGAACACAGCAGTAAGTCATCTACATACTGTATTAATACTGATCCGCTCTCAGGTTGAAAAGACTGTAAACAATCATGCAAGGCCTGCGAGAAAATACTTGGACTGTCAATGAAACCTTGTGGTAAACGAGTCCAGGTGTACTGAACTCCTCTGTATGTGAATGCGAATAGGTATTGACTGTCAGGGTGCAGAGGTACCGAGAAGAAAGCGGAGCAGAGGTACCGAGAAGAAAGCGGAGCAGAGGTCAATCACAGTGAAAAATTTGGCAGTGGGAGGGATTTGCATAAGGATGACAGCTGGATTTGGCACTACGGGGAATTGACTCTCAACTATTTTGTTGATCCCCCTTAGATCCTGCACTAGTCTGTAACCCCTCCCCCCAATCTTTTTAACTGGGAAGATGGGACTATTGGCAGTGCTGGACGTCCTTACCAGAATGCCCTGTTGTAGCAAGCGTTCTATTACAGGGTAAACTCCTAACTCCACCTCTGGCTTCAGAGGATATTGTGGGATTTTTGGAGCTATCCTACCATCTTTTACTTGAACTACTACAGGAGCTACATTTGCCATCAATCCAGTATCTTATCCATCCTTGGTCCAAAGTGATTCCGGTATCTGGGAAATCATTTCCTCTACCTTGGACGGACATCTATCTGTAACAGCAGTATGCGTCATTAACCTTTGTGGGGTATCTAACATATCCTGCACTTCCTGAGCGTGATTTCCAGGTATATCTAAAAACACACCCTCAGGAGTACAATATATGACACATCCCATTTTGCAAATCAAATCTCTACCAAGTAGATTAGTCGGAGCCGATGCAGCCAGCAGAAAAGAATGCTTGGTATGCAAAGGCCCTATCGTAATCTCTGCAGGTTTGCTTAAAGGATAGCGCTGTACTACTCCTGTTACTCCCATGGCTGGAATTGTTTTACCAGTGGTTCTCATGCCCACGGTCGAATTTATCACTGACTTGGCTGCCCCCGTATCTACAAGGAAAGGTAGAGATCTACCAGCTACATCAATTGTGACCTCGGGTTCACTTCCAAGGTTCGCAATCAATTTTACTGGCTGCAAACTACAGGTGTGGCCCCACCCCTATGGTGTGTGGTGACCTCCCTGCATTGCGCTGGCAGCTATTACCTGTGGAGGGGGTCAATGGGAATTGTCAGAGACTTGCCAGTCTCTTCTTGGGGGATACCTTCTTGTTTCCCCTGCGTGTGGCTCATAACTCCGTCTCTGCGGTCCTTGATCCCAATTTCGTGTGTCATGTCGTTGTCTAGGGGTTTTATATAACTTTGGTGTATCTCTAACCATACAATCCCATGCATAATGTCCCTCTTTGTTACAGCTATAACAAATTACCACATTTGACTTACCCACAGGGGTCTGGGGTTTATGCTGAGGTGGCCTTGTTGTAAGGGCTTGTATGCTTACTGCCATCAGCTTATCGCCCTGTGACTCCCTGTGCCTCGTGATGTTCCGATCATGATCAATAGCGGCCTCTCTCAAAGTAGCCACCGACAAACCTCGCCAACATGGTTGGGTGGTCTGTACCCTCGTCCTCAATACTTCCTTTAAACCATCCATTAACACAGAAACTGCTACTTCTCTATGATTCACATTTGTCTTAATGTCTTCTATCCCTGTATACTTAGCCATTTCCTGCAGTGCCCGATGGAAATAATCAGCAGCTATTTCTCCCTCCTTTTGTCTTATGGAGAAAATTTTGTTCCACTTGACAACAGCTGGGAAATATGCTCCTAACTGCAGGTTTATGCGTCTTACATTCTCCTGATTGTACTCATCAGTGAGGGGCATTTCTTCATCTAACCCACAATCTGTGACAAATCTCACAGAGTCAATGTTGGGGGGCAAACATGCCCTCAACACTGTTCGCCCATCTTTGTTATTGGGTTCTGAGGAGTTACCCAGTTCTCTAATGAACTTTTGACATGCAACTAGATCTTTCCTCGGATCAGGGAATTCAGACATAATTGCTCTTAATTCTGTCCGGGAAAAGGGACAATGCATCGCAATGTTTCTGACGGGAGTGACTCCCGAAGCGTCAGTTTTCCCATTTGGGACCGCAATTACCTTGACAGGATTAAGTTCAATAACATCCCTCTGGGTTGATTCTACAATATGTGGTGTAACTGTTTCTGCGTAGTGTATTGTGCCGTACTTACCTGCCGACACGACCTCACCTGTCCCTCCACTAGGGGCCTTTACTACTCGTACTGGTTGGGCTGTGCCCACTGTAGTCTCTGCTATGGTGGCTGCTAGAGAGAGTGCCGATATTGTGGTAGGTTCATCTTCCTGCTCGCAATCCTGAGGGAAGTTTAAAACAGGGTACAACTTGCATGTGTTAGTATTAGTATCGATACAATTGTCTACATTACTCTTAACATTTATACATTTATTAAGTGCACGTTTATCATATACCAGTGTGCTATTCTCTGCAGCCATTTTCTCTCCTGTTATGTATGGTGGGGGTGCGGTGGCTATCAGTTTCCTGATAGAATTTGTACCAGCCGCTTGAGCCAATCCTCTTTGTATATCTCCTTCTTGTTGCCATAATTGTAAATAATCATAATGTCTGATCCGCTGCTTGCCAGATTTAATTAGACATATCCTTCTCCTTAAATTTTGTAACACCTCAGGACTAAAACTGCCTACTCGTGGGAACTTTTCCCCATCATGCACAGTCATTCGTTCCCACTCATTGCATAATACCTCTGCGTGTGATCCATATTTCTCACACATTATGTACCTCGCTGACCTGGCTGGGCGCGGAATATCATCAACCTGAACCTTGGTTGATCGCCCCTTACTTGAGCAACTGGCCCCCATTATTTGCAGGCGTTGTCTTCTCAGCGAACCCTTACAAAAAACCAAGTTCCCAGAGGTAAGGCGACGGTGAAAGTTTACCGAGTACCTTCACACACTCTCGCCCACGTCGACCAATATGCCCACACGCTGCCTTAGCGCTGGCGTACTCAACCCAGGGCCCCTGCAACCTGAACCTCTATTTACTGGGACATGTGGGTGTGATCCGCAGAGCACTTACCCTTCCCAGTAAATATCAGTTGCTGGAGAATTCCTAAGTGATCAGCGAACCTCCCTTAAAATAAAAAAAACCTACACAAATCACATTAGAATGTACAAGTAGCGTTTATGATCCCACAGTAAATCTTAGTGGGTATCAAGGTAATAAACTAATGCACACACTTACGTGCGGTACAGTCGCACTGTGTATAAATAACTATTATTTATACGCCTTACGACCAGCGGAATCGGTTGTTTGGGCTGCGAAACCTTCAGCCGGAGTTTTCTCAAAACGGGCCTATATGGTTATTGCGCCAACCCCCAGGGCTGCGCTCTCTACCTCTGACCTTTCTTAAGTCAGGGTTTTCAGAACTTCATATATGTACTTTTAACGGATTTCTGACTTTCGCGGACCTCCTGGTCTGCTGTAACACTATTTGCTCTCTTTTGCGTCGCTAACCCTTTCTTGGGCGCAGAATATTTATTTTAACGCGAGATGCCTCCCACGCCACCACGTGATATCACTCCACAGATGTACACACCTACGAGACTCGATTTCTAAGGTTCACCAAAGAGAAAAAAACTTTTGCATACACACGATCTTTCACCTCATATACTCTGACTTTTCTGTACAGAAAATTTTTCTTTCACTCAGGTAACACAGGCTAATCCCAGAGGAGTTGCAACAAGAGAAGGATCTTTTTAAACTAGTTTTAGAAGACTGAAATCAATTTGTGCTACTATCGCGTTGCTCCCGTATCGCCTTACTAAAACAATGTTATCGTGTGATTTGTGTTTAGCGGGCGTATCCGTACGCTTGTTGCGTAATACACGCTACTTGCGTAGGCCTTTGCATCGCGTACGCTTGACTCGCACTCGGTGAGAGACACGTGTACACAGCCTAGATACGTCCGCAGTAACACAAGTAACACGTTTCTATAAATGTAAACGATATTTAACTATAATCGCTTACTGCACATCACACAGTATTCCACTGTATCAACCTTTAATTAGGCCAGGCTATGTATGTGCCTTACAATTACTCCCTTTAAGTATTTAATCTTGCGTTTAACTAAAATAGCAACAAATTTTTCTCAGCACGTTATCAAATGCAAATGGCAAACAGGAAGGAGATATGTGAAAAATACACAAATGAAAAGTATGCAATTTGTATCAGTACAGAAATTTAAACCATATTTAAAATACAATAGCTTACCGTTCTTACCTTCTGGTTCCGGATTCCACCAGCATCCCTACAAACCAAGAGAATCAGATGCAGACGCTCATCTGATCAGCACTACGAGATACTACCTATTCGCCCTTTGCTGATCGATAAAGTCTGCGTGTCTTCGCCTGACTGCGGATATGAGGTGGACCGGACTAGCCCCCAATTGATAAAGCTAATTATTTATCTTGAACCTAAGCAATATACTTATTAAAGACAACATACGCAATAGGCGCACGAGGTGCCGTAATGGTACGCACTTAGCGTAGCAGACGCTAGGCCGTGGTCGAGACGCACGAGCGGCACGTTTGCTCACGGCTTACGCTTGGTATTGAGCACGCTATAGGCGGCCCGAGTACCGTAATGCTACGCTAATAGCGTAGCAGACGCTGTACCGCGAGAGCGGGATACGAGCGGCGCTGGCGCTCACTGATTTACACACAGACAACCTTGTAACAACACACTATAAGGGTATGCTTATACTGTAAACCTTAGTACTGTAATATTATCACAATGTAACGCTGATTAACCTTTATGATATGAAAGCTGTTTGAGCGACTGAGACGCTCAAAAACCCTTTATACTAACTAGTGAAACACACACTCCTTGCTAAGGTTCCAACACCTTTACTGACGATATTTAGTACGTAAAAAGGGGAAAACAGATACAGTTCATACACTACAGACCTGACATTAATACCTAAATACAATAACTAAGCAGAAATACAAACACTAGCAAACGATTGCAAATACAAATAAACAGAAATAGGATAAATGGCAGACACTTATAGGTTAGCTAAAAAAGAACAATTGCATACATACAGAGTAATGAAATGGCCACAGAGAAAAACTTACACACGTGGGAATGAATCGCATGCGCTATCTGGAAACCAGCTCTCAGTCATCACGGGGAAAACCTTGTGGAGAGAAGTGAGGCTGGTCTGGCTATGGGGGTCTTTATATACACAACATACTGTACAATACAATGGGCCCTACAATCTCATTGTTCATTGGACACAGGAATGTCTCTCGGCACTATGACAAAAGGTCATAGGTGGATTTGAACAGGTGGGCTGTTACTATTTCAAACTGCTCAGATGGGAGGTATCCTCAAGATTCCCGCCGCATGGATAATGAACCGCAAATACAGTAAATGTCCATAAACTACTCATAGACATAACTATACGCAGGAGCGATTAATCTCTACCTAACCAGCACCGGATTGTTTCTAATAAAATACTCTTCAGTTAGGTACCAGACACCACTGTTCAACCTTTGTCAGACCCTTTGTATCGTGAAAAGAGGATTTCCCAGGTCCCTGAACCATTTACACTAAACATACTTGCAGACATTATTAAGGGGATTAATATCTACAAAACACATTATATTGGTTAAATATGTAGCGATCGAGTCGCTCGCTAGTCGTACACAAACTCTACCGTAAATGCACATCCCCACGCGCAGGCGACGTGGGGGCGTCCCTTACGCAACCTGAGGGGATGCGTACGCACGGGGGAGTGGGTGTACGAGCAGCGGGCATGTGCATTGGGGTTAGTACATGGCGATGAGAATAACGATATTTTTCGACTTTGACAACATATACATATATATATATATATACAGGATCCGGTCAGTATTCTGGCAGTCAAAATACAAACACCGGAACCTAGACACTAATCAGAATGCCGGCGCCAGCATCCTGACCCCCGAGATCCCAAATGATACACTGCCGGGGCCGCTGGAGAGGTAAGCCGTGGTGGTAGGTGGTTAAGTTTAGATTGTGGAGGGAGGGATAGGCTGCTGGGAGGGGGGTTAGGGTTAGGCTGCTGGGAGGGGGGTTAGGTTTAGGCTGCTGGAAGGGGGGGTTAGGTTTAGGCATCCCTGGTGAGGGTAAAACTGTGAAGGAGGGGGAGGTTAGTTTTATGCTGCAGAAAGAGGGGGTAAATTTTAGTCACCACCGGGGAGGGTTAGGTTTAGGCTGCAGGAAGGGAGGGTTAGGGGGCACTACTAATGTATATACTTACCTTCCGCCTGTCGGGATTCTCACAATCGGGATGCAGCGGTCAGTATTCTGACCGCCGGCATTCAGAACCCAACCCATACATTATATATATATAGATTGACATACGTTATACAAATAAATCCCTTACATGGGAACAGCATGAGCAGCTGCAGCGTTGGGCAGTGGCCGAGGGACAGAGGGAGGCAGAGATCAAGCTGAACAGCAAGGACGGATCTGCCCTCTCCACTGCAGACTAGTCTACACAACCCATGATTCGCGGGTGTTTGAAGAGGGGGCGGAGCCAGTTCTCAAGGGACGGGGCTTAATCACGGTCCGCGGCCGGTGACCAGTTACAGAAAAAAAAAATTTGGTCTGTCAGGGGGGGTTTCTGGGTACTCAGAAACCCCCCCTGCGTGCGCCACTGCTCCTGTCTGTTAACAAGATTGACGGGGTCTGGGCTCTTTCAATGATGTGATGTAGCTGTTGCCTGACTCCCCCCCACCCAAAGCTATTGAGGAGACCCAGTTGTTCTGGTGGACCCTCCTTGTAAACCATCCCTGAACTGACACCTCTGTTTTACCTGATATTATGAGCAGAGCAAGTACTCAGGCAAATAAAGTAGTTTTGCAGGATATTACTCAACACTTTTCACGCTGAGAAAAGTCAGTATCGGTTTCCTCACCGCCATCTGCACTGCCTACTCTGAAGATAGATCCGAAGTCTGCTCTCACTACTAAGGAGGACATTCAGTCTCTTCAGAATATGATACTGGACCTTAAAAACTCTTTCACCACTGCTCTCCAGTCAGCGATTGCTAAATTAAAAACTGCTTTGGACTCTCGCACCGCTTCATTGGAATCACATTTTTTGAAAAGCAGCAAGAATTTCAAAAACAAGTGGGAGAGGATATGAGTTATCTTTCCGGCGAATTGGAATTCCTCAAAGATAAAGTTGAGGACAGTGAAAATCATGAGAGGTGGAATAATTTACGCATTCAGAATGTTCCGGAATCCATCTCGGTCTCTGAACTGGAACCATACCTCAAAAGGCTGTTTATCCACCTAGTCCCGTCGCTATCTGAACCTGCAATCCTGATTGAGAGAGCTCATCGCGCATTGAGGCCTAAACCTAAGGACTCTGACCCTCCACGAGATGTTATTCTTCGGTTTCTATCTTTCAAGATCAAAAACAGTATCACAATGGCAAGCAGGAACTCAACATCAATTTTATTCTAGGGTGCTCGGATTCAGATATATCAGGACCTTTCACCAGTGACCATTGCTAAACGATGTGACCTACGCACTGTCACCTCCACACTGCGTGAAAACGGATATCGCTGGGGATTTCCATTTTGTCTCATTGTGGAAATTGATGGCAGAGTTTATATCATCCGCTCTCCTGAGGATGGCAACAGACTGCTCCGTAAACTTCAACTGACTCCAGTTTCTGGTGCGATTCAAGCTGGTCCCGATGCCTCTTTCCCATTGTGATGTTCCTCAGACTTGGGTTCGAATAACACATGGCTTATTATGCTTTTGACTTTTATTGTTATTTGTTTTCTGTGTTGAGATTCATGCTGGTGATAGTCCTCATTTGAGTTAAGTACTTTTTTGAATGTTTTCAGTCTTTTATTAGCTTATTTCGTGATACTTATTTTTGTTTTTGTTGTTATGGTATTTTGCTAGGCTGTTTATATTAGCCGGTTCTGTGGAGTTTTTGTTTTTCAGTGTCTCTTTTACCTCACGGCCCTATCCGGTATACTGAATGCAATGTCCGTGGATTGAGCTTCATGATCGAACCCTGATCCGAGGCTATGTGGCTTGCCATCATTTACCGGTCCACACTGTGACTCTTTTTTGAAATTGCTCTACTATTGTTTAAAGGTTTGATTTTACTCTTTGTACATTTTGAGTCTTCAGCTTGCTCGGCTGGGCTGCAGGTTTCTACTTTATACTTGGATTTTTACTTTGTATATATATATATATATATATATATTAGAGATGAGCGGGTTCGGTTCCTCGGGATCCGAACCCCCCCCCGAACCTCACCCACACGGTTCCGAGGCAGCCTCGGATTTTCCCGCCTTGCTCGGTTAACCAGAACGCGCCCGAACGTCATCAACCCGCTGCCGGATTTTTGCGAGATTCGTATTCTATATAAGGAGCCGCGCGTCGCCGCCATTTTCACTCGTGCTTTGGAGATTGAACGGAAAGGACGTGGCAGCGTTCTCTCCCTGAAAAGCTCCGTAATCTGTGCTCAGTGTGCTGAAAATATCTTACGTTCTCTGCCTGAAAACGCTCCATATCTGTGCTCAGTGTGCTGCAAATATCTGATCAGTGTGCTGCATTGTGGGGACTGGGGACCACGAGTATATACTATATATACTTTTCTATAGCTTCTATACTGCTTGTCAGGACACATGGTCACAGTTACACCGCTCTGTACTGATATATACAGTAATATATATACTTTTCTATAGCTTCTATACGGCTTGTCAGGACACACATGTGTCACAGTTACACCGCTATGTACTGAATTATATGCAATAATTTTAAATCATTTTCTATAGCTTCTATACTGCTTGTCAGGACACACATGTGTCACAGTTACACCGCTCTATACTACTACTGATATACAGTAATATATATACTTTTCTATAGCTTCTGTATTGCTTGTCAGGACACACATGTGTCACAGTTACACCGCTCTGTACTGATATATACAATAATTTTAAATAATTTTCTATAGTTTCTATACTGCTTGTCAGGACACACATGTGTCACAGTTACACCGCTCTGTACTGATATCTACAATAATTTTAAATCATTTTCTATAGCTTCTATACTGCTTGTCAGGACACACATGTGTCACAGTTACATCGCTCTGTACTGAATTATATACAATAATTTTAAATCATTTTCTATAGCTTCTATACTGCTTGTCAGGACACACATGTGTCACAGTTACACCGCTCTGTACTGAATTATATACAATAATTTTAAATCATTTTCTATAGCTTCTATACTGCTTGTCAGGACACACATGTGTCACAGTTACACCGCTCTGTACTGAATTATATATAATAAATTTAACTCATTTTCTATAGCTTCTATACTGCTTGTCAGGACACACATGTGTCACAGTTACACTGCTCTGTACTGATATATACAATAATATATATACTTTTCTATAGCTTCTAGTATTACAGTGCAGCATTTTGGTGAAAAACAGTATACATATATAGAATAGTACAGTAGGTCATTGCTATTGATATATTACTGGCATATAATTCCACACATTAAAAAATGGAGAACAAAAATGTGGAGGGTAAAATAGGGAAAGATCAAGATCCACTTCCACCTCGTGCTGAAGCTGCTGCCACTAGTCATGGCCGAGACGATGAAATGCCATCAACATCGTCTGCCAAGGCCGATGCCCAATGTCATTGTAGAGAGCATGTAAAATCCAAAAAACAAAAGATCAGTAAAATGACCCATAATCAAAATTAAAATTGTCTGATGAGAAGCGTAAACTTCCCAATATGCCATTTACGACACGGAGTGGCAAGGAACGGCTGAGGCCCTGTCCTATGTTCATGGCTAGTGGCTCAGCTTCACATGAGGATGGAAGCACTCATCCTCCCGCTAGAAAAATGAAAAGACTTAAGCTGACAAAAGCACAGCAAAGAACTGTACGTTCTTCTAATTCACAAATCCCCAAGGAGAGTCCAATTGTGTCGATTGCGATGCCTGACCTTCCCAACACTGGACGGGAAGAGGCTCCTTCCACCATTTGCACGCCCCCTGCAAGTGCAGGAAGGAGCACCCGCAGTCCAGTTCCTGATAGTCAAATTGAAGATGTCACTGTTGAAGTACACCAGGATGAGGATATGGGTGTTGATGGCACTGAGGAGGAAATTGACAATGAGGATTCTGATGGTGAGGTGGTTTGTTTAAGTCAGGCACCAGGGGAGACACCTGTTGTCCATGGGACGAATATGGCCATTGACATACCTGGTGAAATTACAAAAAAAATCACCTCTTCGGTGTGGAATTATTTCAACAGAAATGCGGACAACAGGTGTCAAGCCGTGTGTTGCCTTTGTCAAGCTGTAATAAGCAGGGGTAAGGACGTTAACCACCTAGGAACATCCTACCTTATACGTCACATGGAGCGCATTCATCAGAAGTCATTGACAAGTAAAAAAACTTTGGGTGACAGCGGAAGCAGTCCACTGACAATTAAATCCCTTCCTCTTGTACCCAAGCTCCTGTAAACCACACCACTAACTCCCTCAGTGTCAATTTCCTCCTTAGACAGGAACGCCAATAGTCCTGCAGGCCATGTTACTGGCAAGTCTGACGAGTCCTCTCCTAACTGGGATTCCTCCGATGGATCCTTGAGTGTAACACCTGCTGCTGTTGTTGCTGCTGGGAGTCGATCGTCATCCCAGAGGGGAAGTCGGAAGACCACTTGTACTACTTCCAGTAAGCAATTGACTGTCCAACAGTCCTTTCCGAGGAAGATGAAATATCACAGCAGTCATCCTGCTGAAAAGCGGATAACTAAGGTCTTGGCAGCTGCGGTGGTGTTAAACGTGTGTCCGGTATCCACCGTTAATTCACAGGGAATTAGAGAATTGATTGAGGAACTGTGTCCCCGGTACCAAATACCATCTAGGTTCCATTTCTCTAGCCAGGCGATATCGAGAATGTACACAGACGTCAGAAAAAGAGTCACCAGTGTCCTAAAAAATGCAGTTGTACTCAATGTCCACTTAACCACGGACATGTGGACAAGTGGAGCAGGGCAGACTCAGGACTATATGACTGTGACATCCCACTGAGTAGATGTATTGTCTCCCGCAGCAAGAACAGCAGCGGCAGCACCAGTAGCAGCATCTTGCAAACTCCAACTCGTTCCTAGGCAGGCTACACTTTGTATCACCGCTTTCCATAAGAGGCACACAGCTGACAACCTCTTACGGAAACTGAGGAACATCATCGCAGGGTGGCTTACCCCAATTGGACTCTCCAGGGGATTTGTGACATCGGACAACGCCACCAATATTGTGCGTGCATTACATCTGGGCAAATTCCAGCACGTCCCATGTTTTGCACATACATTGAATTTGGTGGTGCAGAATTTTTTAGAAAACGACAGAGGCGTGCAAGAGATGCTGTTGGTCGCCCGAAGAATTGCGGGCCACTTTCGGCATTCAGCCACTGCGTGCCGAAGACTGGAGCACCAGCAAACACTCCTGATCCTGCCCCGCCATCATCTGAAGAAAGAGGTGGTAACGAGGTGGAATTCAACCCTCTATATGCTTCAGAGGATGGAGGAGCAGCAAAAGGCCATTCAAGCCTATACATCTGCCTATGATATAGGCAAAGGGGGGGGAATGCACCTGACTCAAGCGCAGTGGAGAATGATTTCAAGGTTGTGCAAGGTTCTGCAACCCTTTGAACTTGCCACACGTGAAGTCAGTTCAGACACTGCCAGCCTGAGTCAGGTCATTCCCCTCATCAGGCTTTTGCAGAAGAAGCTGGAGAGATTGAAGAAGGAGCTAAAACAGAGCGATTCCGCTAGGCATGTGGGACTTGTGGATGGAGCCCTTAATTCGCTTAACCAGGATTCATAAGTGGTCAATCTGTTCAAATCAGAGCACTACATTTTGGCCTCTGTGCTCGATGCTAGATTTAAAGCCTACGTTGTATCTCTCTTTACGGCAGACACAAGTCTGCAGATGTTCAAAGACCTGCTGGTGAGACACTTGTCAAGTCAAGCGGAACGTGACCCGTCAACAGCTCCTCCTTCACATTCTCCCGCAACTGGGGCTGCAAGGAAAAGGCTAAGAATTCCGAGCCCAGCCTCTGGCGGTGATGCAGGACAGTCTGGAGTGAGTGCTGACATCTGGTCCGGACTGAAGGACCTGCCAACGAGTACTGACATGTCGTCTACTGTCACTGCATATGATTCTGTCACCATTGAAAGAATGGTGGAGGATTATATGAGTGACCGCATCCAAGTAGGCACATCAGACAGTCCGTACGTATACTGGCAGGAAAAAGAGGCAATTTGGAGGCCCTTGCACAAACTGGCTTTATTTTACCTATGTTGCCCCCCCTCCAGTGTGTACTCCGAAAGAGTGTTTAGTGCAGCCGGTCACCTTGTCAGCAATCGGCGTACGAGGTTACTTACAGAAAATGTGGAGAAGATGATGTTCATCAAAATGAATTATGTCATAATATTTAAATGTCTCAGCTATCTGCATAAGCTGGCTATATGGAAAGCTTCCAGACAAATTCCTGAACTGATATGGGAGGGAAAACGCTTACGTCTATTCCAAGACTTCTCAGTAGAACTCTCCAGGGCACGAAAAGCCTTTTCACCAATATGTACAGCCCTTGTCTCAGACAAAAGAAGATTTGCACTTATGTACCCAGCGCGACTACGCATCTTCTATGATGACAAACATTATGACTTTAACTCTCCAGACGATGCACGTGCTTTCCTGAGAGAGGAAAATGGAAGAACACCTGAAGACATCTCGGACCCCTCTCCTCCACAAAAATAGACATTTCTCATCCCACCCCATCCAGATATATCTTCACACCTTAACACAGCTTTAGCAAGATAAATATTATAATTGTTATCAGGCTTTTCCTCATTAGATAAACCTCCTGCTCTACAATGCATTTGCCAAATACATTCAACATATAGACCACTATCAACACCCCCCCCCCTTTTTCCCCTTCCCCTCTAGCCCCTCTTCCCTAACCCCCCCCTATCCCCTATACCTCTCCTTCTTATCCCCTCACCCCCCCCCCTCCCCTTCCCCCCCACCTCTGTACCCACACTTCTGATTCTGACCGCCCATACCATAAAGAGACACACCCCATCTAACACCATGATCTATATCCCCCTTATATTACTCCTTCTCTACACCCATATATACACCTCAACCCACACTACCCTGTTACAATATCACATTCACTAACTCTAGAGAGGCTGCGTTGCTACTATCTTGGGTACTGGAACGCCTGACATGTACCGATAAGTTTTACTCTAAATATGCAATTCACTAGAAAAGAATTGCTTAATTCTTACCATTTTTTTTTCATGTTACGGAAGCATTATACCATTTGGTATAGGAAAGATACATTCCTCACGAGATACTTATTCATGAAGAATCTATTTTCTTTAGCAGTTATGATGTCTTGTCTCCCCCCCCCCCCTCTGTGTCCCATCCTCATGTTTTATCCCTACAGCTAGTTACGTCGTCAAGTATAGAAAGATGCATGTGATGCTCCTGATTTTACCTACTGATCAAACTGTATGTCCACACTGAAGATCGGATCTGTTAATGTGGGAGGCTTCAACTCGCCTGCGAAACGACGTAAGGTACTGGTATACCTAAATAAACAAAAACTAGACATAGCTTTTATACAAGAGTCACACCTCACAGCTATAGAAACAATTAAGCTTCAGATGCTCAATTGGAGACTCTTAGCATCAGCACCCTTTAACACTAAATCCAGAGGAGTAGTTATATTGATCTCCAAAACTATCCCTTGTCAGACCCTATCAATCGAAGCAGACCCAGAAGGAAGATTTGTCATAGCCTCAGTCAAAATTTACTCCACCAACTATATCTTATGCTCCATATACGCCCCCAACTCTAAACCTAAATCCTTTTTCTCTACTTTAATACAGAAACTCCTACCACATACCTCTTCGAAAATAATTCTAGGAGGAGACTTTAATTTAATCTCTCACCCTTACTTAGATAAATCCCAGCATAAAACAATAGCCCAGACACTACCTAAGATAGGAGTCCCATACTTTCTAAATATGAACAGTCTAGTAGACGTATGGAGAGCCCTTAACCCTACGGAACGTGAATACACATGCTTATCTTCAGCACATAACACCCTTTCTCGTATAGATTATGTCACTATATCAGGAACCCTCCTTCCCCAAGTCACAGACTCAGGTATAGAGCCAATAATCGTATCAGATCATGCCTTGGTATGGTTCACTTTAAAAACCCAAAATGAAACCTCTACACATAGAACTTGGAGATATCCGGCCCAACTGAATAATTCTCCAGCATTCATAGCACACCTCCTAAAAGCCTGGGAAGATTATCACGAACATAACATACACATATTAGCTACAGACCCCTCCCTTTACTGGATGTCTGCGAAAGCAGTACTCAGAGGATCCATCATGCTATATGAAGCCCAGAGGAAGAAAAGGAATTCGCTCCATTATATTTCACTTCAACAATCCCTCTCCAACGCATACTCTATATATTCCCAAAATCCCTCTCCTACCAACAAATCCCTATACTTAACAACCAAACTTAAATTTGATGAACTGTTACAATCAATTTCAGACAAATCCCAATTCTTCTCTAACTACCGATATCATAGATTCGGTAATAAGGTTAGCAAATTTTTAACAAATATATTAAATGGCACGAGACCCCCCATGAGAGTCCACCCACTACTCCTTCCAGATGGTACACATTCCTCCTCAAACAAACAAATTACCCAAATAATGAAAGACTTCTTCACTGACATATACTCTACCGCCCAACCAGTAGCACCCTCTAATCCAGGAGAGAAAACACCTGACACAATCAATAAAGAGAATTCTTCTCTCCCTGCAAACCCTCCTAACATCTGGCAGTCACTGTCATATCCTCAAATTCCTCAAGATTCAATCCCATCACTGAGTAGCCCAATCACGGCAGAAGAAGTGAGAGAGACGATTAAAACACTAAAACCAGCAAAAACCCCAGGCCCAGATGGATTCAGCGGCGAATTTTATAAATTACTTATTGATCGATTGGCTCCAGTATTAGCCTCAGTTTACAATAACATACTATCTACTGCTTCACTCCCCTTATACTTCAACTCAGCAATTATTAAACTGATCCCAAAACCGGGAAAGGATCCTGCACTTCCGGGATCTTATAGACCAATCTCGCTACTAAATAATGACTATAAGTTACTCACCAAAATCTTATCAACTAGATTGAACCCGATACTCCCTCTAGTAGTCCATTCAGACCAGACAGGATTCATTAAAGGTAGACATTCTGTCACAAACATACGTAAAGTTTTAGCAGCAGTCCAGGCTGATAGAGGGGGAACAGATGAGATCGATGGAGAAATCATTCTCTCTGTAGACGCTGAGAAGGCCTTCGATTTGGTTCAGTGGTCTCATCTCTTCCTCACTCTGGAGCGTTTTGGATTCCCTAGCGTATTTATATCCTTCATCAAGACAATATATACATCCCCAACATCCCAAATTGCCTGCAACGGATTCCTCTCATCCCCTTTCCCAATACAGAAAGGAACCAGACAGGGATGTCCTTTATCACCTCTACTATTTGCTCTGGCAATTGAACCTTTGGCAATTGCACTCCGACAGGCACCCCAATTTTCAGGTATACACATCTCAACCACAGAATTAAAACTCTCATTATTTGCTGACGACATGATTCTCTTTATCTCTCAACCAACAAAATCACTACCAATTATACTTGATCTCATTTCCTCATTCAGCCCAATCTCAGGATATAAAATAAACATCACTAAATCGGTAATCCTACCCATCCGTCCATTAACTCCTAAGCTCAAAAATCATCCAGCCCTTTCCCAATTCCAGATCCAATCATCACAGATTGCGTACCTTGGAGTACAAATCACAAATTCCCCCCCAACACTTTATTCAGCTAACTTTAATCCACTTTTCTCTAAGATACATACTCAATTACAATCCTGGGCTAAACTCCCTTTATCATTATTTGGAAGAGCTGCGGTCTTAAAAAGTGTCATCTTCCCAAAAATCTATTATATTTTACAAATGATTCCATGCTTAATATCAAAAAAAGACATCTATACACTAGAAAAAGCCTTATCTTCCTTCTTATGGAATGGTAAGAAATCGAGAATCGCATTAAAAAAACTTTACAGAACAAAAACCTCAGGAGGCCTCAATCTTCCCGACTTCTCACTATATGCACTCACCACTCACTTCCGATATATTGCTGACTGGCTCAACCAGACCTCCGCCTATACAAATAAAACACTAGAGCAACACATATTCCACCCATATTCACCAGGAGCTCTCCTTCATACTCCGATCAACCTTATCCCCAAACATATTCTACAACATAATCTATTTAGACATACATATAACACCTGGAATAAAATTAACAGAATACTTAAATCTTCTCGCACCAAAACCACATACACCCCACTATGGGGCAACCCTAACTTCCCACCATCTATATTAAACAAAAATCTAAACCACTGGGCAGAAAAAGGACTAAATCTTGCAACAAAATTATTCGACCCAGGAGGCAATATACTCCCCTTTTCTTCACTCAAAGAATTGTACTCAATACCTAACTCCCACTTCTATCTCTATCTCCAAACACGCCACTTTGCATTATCCCTGAACCCTCCCAACTCAAGTCACAAAGAGAACCATCCCCTAGATACATTACTCAAATCTCTTCAAAAAAAGAATTTCAAATCTAAACTATTATACCACATCCTATCTTCCACAAACTCAGAAACCTACCTAGAGACGCTTACCCGCACTTGGAAAACAGACATTCCCACTATCTCAAGAAATGACCTCTTCAATAATAGAACCCCCCAGATAATGAGCATCCTCCAATCAGTATACTTGCAAGAAGTCCATTTTAAATCTATTCATAGAATATATATAGCCCCAGCTCAGAGGCGATTTATGGCAAATCTAGAATCGGGAAGATGCCCGAAATGCTCTATGACCAATGCAAAGTTCTACCATTCCTTCTGGGCCTGCTCGAAGATATTGAAGTTCTGGCGAAAGGTCATTGCCTTCCTTAACTCTTCTCTCATTACAAATTTGGAGGCAAACCCTCTTGCATGCCTCTGTCTGAACTTTGAGAGTTGGAATCTCCCCACTGCAGATCGTGATATATCCCACTTTCTCGTCGTAGTCCTAACCATGGCAAAGAAGCTCATTCTCATACATTGGATAGAGAAGAACTCCCCATCTATTCAAGAATTAAAGCATAAACTACTACAACTCATCTACTTTGATAAGAGAACCCTATCACTAGACCCAAATGGAAAAGTAAAGAAGTTTTCACAAAAATGGTCCAGATATGTGAACTCACTAGACCCTGTAACACAAAAAGATATCTGGGATAATCTTCATAATCCTTTGATTAAAACCTAAACCGACATTTATTAACATTAATAAATCTTAGGCATCCGTGCACTTTGAGAAGTAATCTAAACCCACATTTTGACTTCTAGCTCCCCCCCCCCCCCCCCCCCCACCCCCCGTCGATGTCTTTGTCTGTACTGTAAGGTTTCTCTATTTTTGGTAACAAATAGTCATGTCTTAGAAATAATACCTATATCTTAGTCAATGTTTACCATAATTCCTTCTTCCTATACTGTTCATTGATTAATACAAGAGATGAAAAAGCCTAAGCAACAACTGAATATCTCAAGTAACTTTGAATTTCATCAACATGTACTATCACCTAATTGTACAATTCAACTGTTTATATATACTCAGTTTAAAGATTCTTCATATCACGAAAATTGTTATAATCCAGTCCTCATGGACTACTTTGCTAATTCCTCAACTTTGTAACCTTTTATAGCATTCATGATTGTTTAAAACTAATAAAATTCTTAACCCAAAATGAATTATAATCAATTCCTCCGTGGAGACATTCACCAGCAATTGCTTCCAGAAAGTACACAGAGACCTGAGATGGTGGATTCCAGTGGGGACGAATTAATAATCTGTGAGGAGGGGGATGTACACAGTGAAAGGGGTGAGGAATCGGACAATGAGGAGGAGGTGGACATCTTGCCTCTGTAGAGCTAGTTTGTGCAAGGAAAGATTGATTGCTTTTTTTTGGTGGGGGCCCAAACCAACCAGTCATTTCAGCCACAGTCGTGTGGCAGACCCTGTCACTGAAATGATAGATTTGTTAAAGTGTGCATGTCCTGTTTATACAACATAAGGGTGGGTGGGAGGGCCCAAGGACAATTCCATCTTGCACCTATTTTTTATTATTTATCTCTGCATCATGAGATATTTGGGGCTAATTTTTTTAAGTGCCATCCTGTCTGACACTGCAGTGCCACTCCTAGATGGGCCAGATGTTTGTGCCGGCCACTTGGGTCACTTAGCTTAGCCATCCAGCGACCGTGGTGCACCTCTTTTTTTCTTTGCATCATGTGCTGTTTGGGGACTATTTTTTTAAGTGCCATCCTGTCTGACACTGCAGTGCCACTCCTAGATGGGCCAGGTGTTTGTGCCAGCCACTTGGGTCGCTTATCTTAGCCATCCAGCGACCTTAGTGCACCTCTTTTTTTCTTTGCATCATTTGCTGTTTGGGGACTATTTTTTTAAGTGCCATCCTGTCTGACACTGCAGTGCCACTCCTAGATGGGCCTGATGTTTGTGCCGGCCACTTGGGTCACTTAGCTTAGCCATCCAGCGACCGTGGTGCACCTCTTTTTTTCTTTGCATCATGTGCTGTTTGGGGACTATTTTTTTAAGTGCCATCCTGTCTGACACTGCAGTGCCACTCCTAGATGGGCCAGGTGTTTGTGCCAGCCACTTGGGTCGCTTATCTTAGCCATCCAGCGACCTTAGTGCACCTCTTTTTTTCTTTGCATCATTTGCTGTTTGGGGACTATTTTTTTAAGTGCCATCCTGTCTGACACTGCAGTGCCACTCCTAGATGGGCCAGATGTTTGTGCCGGCCACTTGGGTCACTTAGCTTAGCCATCCAGCGACCGTGGTGCACCTCTTTTTTTCTTTGCATCATGTGCTGTTTGGGGACTATTTTTTTAAGTGCCATCCTGTCTGACACTGCAGTGCCACTCCTAGATGGGCCAGGTGTTTGTGCCAGCCACTTGGGTCGCTTATCTTAGCCATCCAGCGACCTTAGTGCACCTCTTTTTTTCTTTGCATCATTTGCTGTTTGGGGACTATTTTTTTAAGTGCCATCCTGTCTGACACTGCAGTGCCACTCCTAGATGGGCCAGATGTTTGTGCCGGCCACTTGGGTCACTTAGCTTAGCCATCCAGCGACCGTGGTGCACCTCTTTTTTTCTTTGCATCATGTGCTGTTTGGGGACTATTTTTTTAAGTGCCATCCTGTCTGACACTGCAGTGCCACTCCTAGATGGGCCAGGTGTTTGTGCCAGCCACTTGGGACGCTTATCTTAGCCATCCAGCGACCTTAGTGCACCTCTTTTTTTCTTTGCATCATTTGCTGTTTGGGGACTATTTTTTTAAGTGCCATCCTGTCTGACACTGCAGTGCCACTCCTAGATGGGCCAGGTGTTTGTGCCGCCCTCTTGGGTCACTTTGCTTAGTCATCCAGCGACCTCTGTGCAAATTTTAGGACTAAAAATATTATTGTGAAGTGTGAGGTGTTCAGAATAGACCTGAAATTAGTGGAAATTGTGGTTATTGAGGTTAATAATACTATAGGATCAAAATTACCCCCAAATTCTATGATTTAAGCTCTTTTTGAGGGGTTTTTGAAAAAAAAACACCCGAATCCAAAACACACCCGAATCCGACAAAAAATTTTCAGAGAAGTTTTGCCAAAACGCGTCCGAATCTTAAAACTGAAACTGGAGGGGGGGAGGTTCAGGGGAAATTTAAGGAAAAATTACTTCACAGAAAGAGTAGTGGATAAGTGGAAAAGTCTCCCATCAGAGGTGGTGGAGGCTAAGACTGTAGAGCAATTTAAACATGCTTGGGATAGGCATATGAATATCCTTACAAAGAATTAAGGTTCAAAAAGGGTTGAGATTACCTAAAGTATAAAAAAAGGGGTAGACTAGATGGGCCAAGTGGTTCTTATCTGCCGTCAAATTCTATGTTTCTATGTTTCTATGAATCCAAAACACGGCCGCGGAACCGAATCCAAAACCAAAACACAAAACCCAAAAAATGTCCAGTGCACATCTCTAATATATCTATATATATTTAGCTTTGGGTGGACGGTGTCAGTGCTTTAGCCAGACACTCTGTCCCCCCGTCCTCAGGGATTATAGATGCAAATTATTGTACTGGGTTTGTACCCTGTTTGAATTTACTGGATTTGTATCCCACAGTGAGCTCTCTTTGTTATAGAGCTCAACCTTAGTTGCCAATTACCCTGTCTTTAGGGTACTTCATCTACTTATTTTTTATTTTTTATTTTACTTTCTTTTAGGTGTCTCTATATATCCATATATAGAACCATATATCTCTGTATTTATATCTCTTTCCTTCTTTTTTTTTTTGTTTCAGCAGAGCCCGGGGTTCCTTGGTCTTTCTCAGGGCATTCCCTTTCTTCCCTTCTTCTACCATGTCTCTAATGTGTTTGTCAATTAATGTTAAAGGTCTTACCTCCCTTCAAAAACGATCCCATCTCCATAGATCTCTTTAAACCTTGAAAGGTGACATGATCTTCTTACAGGAAACGCATCTGAAAGTGAACTCGCATACCTCTTTGATGTCTAAATCCTTTCCCATGGCCTGGTACTCCAATAATACAACAAAACGAAATGGTGTAGCTATTCTTGTGAGATGTTCCACTCCTTTCCAGTTCCTAGATTACAAATGCGACAGTGAGGGTCGTTATATTATGGTACGAGGGAAAATTGGAAATGAGGAAGTTACATTGGGAAATCTTTATGCCCCTAATACCGGTCAAGCCATATTTCTTCGGAAGTTCTTCCAGGAGCTTTATTCATATAGAAGGGGTAAGACACTTGTTGGTGGTGATATCAACATGGTCCTCACACATATGGATAAATCTGGCCCCTTCCACAATGGTCAGGCCCCAAATTATTCTGTACTGCATAAAAGCATAGCCGAGGCTGGTCTGTTTGATGTCTGGCGGTTCCTTAATCCTACCACTAGGGACTACACTTTTTACTCCAATCCGCACAATGTATATTCTTGTATAGACATGTTTTTGAGTTGTGCATCTCGCTCCCAAACAGCCCATTGTTCCTCAATAGTTCCACTTACTTGGACTGACCACTCTGCTTTAGTAGCGTCCTTTGACATATTTGATATTTCCGGTGGAGTCTTAACAAAACCCTGTTGAAGATCCCTCAGTTCCAAGACTTAATTAAATCCAAAATTCAGGACTATTTTGCTCTCAATTCGCAGGGAGACTGTAGTGTACCAACCGTATGGGCAGCTCATAAGGCAGTTATTAGAGGGTCCATTATTCAATATGCATCTCGCCGAAAAAGAGAACAAGAAAAATGTATCAACTCATTAACCGACACTATTGCAGACTTAGATCGGGAACACAAGCATACACACTCTAAGAAAATACTAGTGGAACTTTCTAAGACTCGTGATGAATTGCAGTCTCTCTTGGCAGAAAGGGTTGAACGTTCATTACGGTGGGCTAACCAGGTGTATTACGACAAGAGCAACAAAGCTCATACTCTCTTGGCTAATAAGTTACGTACTAAGAAAGCTAATCAAGCCATTCACACTATTAAGGATTCCTCAGGCGGCATTACCTATGATCCCCAAAAAAATAATGATATCTTTTCTGAATACTATAGGGCACTGTATAATTTGGATCCCCCAACCGATCCCTCGGCCCATGCCTGTAAGGTCCAACAATACCTTGACTCTTGTGTACTCCCTTGTTTGGATGACGCAGCTAATTCCATCTTAAATGCCAATATTTCTGCCGAAGAACTAGACTAGAGGCTGCGTTAAAAACTCAAAAACCATCTAAATCACCTGGTCAAGATGGTTATCCGATGGTGTACTATAAAACTTTTGCTCCTCAACTCATTCCACATATGGTTTTGCTGTTCAATAAGATTATGCAGGGCACCCATTTTCACACTGATTTCACGGTATCACGTATTATTGTCATTCAAATTCCCAGTAAAGACCCCTCTTATTGCTCTAATTATAGACCCATCTCTTTAATAAATACTGACCTCAAGCTCTTTGCTAAGGTCTTAGTGACTTGCCTGAACACTGTGCTGACATCATTGATCGACCCTGACCAAGTAGGATTCATTCCGGGCCGACAGGCCTCAGATAACAAAGACGCATCATTAACCTGATCCATCAAATAAACTCCTCTAAATCACCCACGGTCGCCTTGGCGCTTGATGCCGAAAAGGCATTTGACCGTATCTCCTGGACCTTTTTATTTTCCACATTATCCTCATTTGGTCTTCATGGTCATTTTATCACTGTTGTTAAAGCCCTCTATTCAAGCCCCTCATTTCTGGATATGACTAATGGACTAAGTTCACCTCGGTTTAAGTTAAAAAATGGTACGCGTCAAGGCTGCCCTCTCTGGCTCCTAATATTTGCTTTATGTATTGATCCTCTTGCAGCTTGTATACGATCCAATGTAGATATCGGGGGTGTTACTGCAGGTAGCGACTCATATAAAATATCTTTGTTTGCAGACAATGTACTCTTGACTCTCTCTAACCCTCTGATATCTCTCCCTAACCTACAGAAAGAACTTCTTTTATATGGCTCCCTCTCAGGTTATAAAGTCAATCATACCAAATCAGAGGCACTGGCGTTTAATGTTTCGTCCTGCATTTATTCAATACTGACCTCCGCCTTCTCTTTTCTATGGAGACCCTCGGCTATCAATTATCTTGGCATAAATATTACCAAATCCTATTCTACTCTTTATCAGGCCAACTATACTCCTATTATTAAAATACTCACACAAGATTTAGATAAATGGGATTGGTTATACATTTCCTATATAGGGAGAATTAATGCCCTCAAAATGAACTTCCTCCCTCGTATTTTGTATTTGTTCCAAACTGTCCCAATCCTAGTGTCCTGAGCAACTCTAGCTTCTCTACAGAAACTGTGTCACAAATTTATCTGGGCTGATCATAGACCTCGTATAAGACGTACAATTCTGATTAAGCATGTAACATCGGGCGGATTGGGCTGCCCTAATCTACAGGCGTACTTTAACGCATGCCAACTTAACAACATTATATCTTGGCACTCTCCTCTGGGAATTAGGAAATGGGTAGACATTGAAAATTCTTTACTTCAGGGTTCCTCACTTGATTCCCTTCTCTGGCTCCCCAAGTCCTGCAGACCAGTCTCGGTTTATTTGATTCCCACAATTAAATTCACCCTCGGGCTGTGAGATAAATTCCGCACCACCTATAATCTCTCAACATATCCCTCCCCTCTGTCACCGATTTGGGGCCACCCAGCTTTTCCCACAGGTTGCGACTGCCGCATGGCAGATCCATGGCGCCCCTGAGGTATTACAAGATTTATCCATATTAAAGGTCAATTTACCCCAACTTCTTTTGGGGAATACCAAGAGCGATTTGATGTTCCATCCTCGTGTCATTACCACTATATCCAAATTCTTAGTTTCTTAAACTCCCAATTTAAATCTTCTTCTTTGAGGCCGCCTACTTCCTTTGAACGCATGTGTCTACTCTCAATTGGCAGGAAGGGGAACATCTCGACAATTTACAACTCCATTTTGGCTCCTGATCCACCCTACCCTCGTGAACTCCACGAATTAGCTTGGGAAACAGACATCTCTCAACCTCTAGACGAAGATCAATGGGACACAATTAGAATACGCATTGCTAAGGCTTCTCTTAGCATGGCGATTAGGGAGAGCTGCTATAAAGTTTATACCCGATGGTACCTAGTTCCCTCCAGGCTTCACTCTATCTTCCCCGCAACCTCAAATCAATGCTGGAGACTTTGTGGAGAGGAGGGAACCTTTTTCCACATATGGTGGACCTGTACCTCTGTCCGCACCTTCTGGAACTTAGTATGTGCGTTAATTGCTCAATCTTTTGGGCATAGTATTGATCTTTCTCCCAAAACAGCTTTGCCTCATGCCCCTATCCTCGACCTACCCAGAACCCAGGATAGGCTCATTATGCACTTCTGTATGGCGGCTAAATCCCTGATAGCTAAACATGGGAAGGACCAAAAAGCTCCTTCCCTGACAACACTAGTAGCTATAACTATAAGATTAACTATATTGCTGACATGGAATATATCACCAGTTTACGTAATAATACAGTGGCTCAGTTTCATTATATTTGTTCCCCACGGTACCTCACACATTCCTTGCTCATACCCGGACTCTGCTGATATCCCTATCTGTGTCCACACCCATTCTCCCACTTACTCACCTGCTAGTATCTTATCCTCCCTTTCCCACCCTTGAATTTTTCTTTTTTCTATTACCTCACTTTCTTTTTTTTTTTTTTATCTCTTTTGTATCTATTTCTGTTTTTGTTTCTGAATTGATTAAAAAAAAATTGACTATTTAATAGGCTATGCTTGGACGGATTATATGATGTTATCCGCGGTTGATTTGAAGTAACACTGAATATAAATTTTTTACACTCTGTTATTTAAGTATTCTATTACGCATTATCCGATATTATTGATGTCCGTTCTCATTGTGTTCAATGTCGAAACCTGTAATAGATTTTCTGCTTTCTATTACAGTGTATGTTGGTCAATTTCAATAAAAACGTATTGTTTAAAAAAAAAATTCTTCTGTGAATAAAGGGGGTCATTCCAAGTTGATCGCTAGCTGCCGTTGTTTGTAGCGCAGCGATCAGGCTAAAAATCGGCATTTCTGTGCATGCGTATGGCCGCAGTGCGCACGCGCGACGTACTTTCACAAAAAACTATGCAGTTTCACACAAGGTCGAGCGACTCTTTTCCGTCGCTCTGTTGATTGGTGAGTGATTGACAGGAATGGGGCGTTTCTGGGAGGCAAATGACTGTTTTCCGGAAGTGTGCTAAAAAACGCAGGTGTGTCAGGTAAAAACGCAGGCATGACTGGGGAAACAGGGGAGTGGCTGGCCGAACGCAGGGCGTGTTTGTGACGTCAAAACAGGAACTAAACAGACTGAAGTAATCGCAAGGAAGGAGTAGGTCTGCAGCTACTCTGAAACTGCTTGAAAAAAAATTAACCCCATTCTGCGATCTTTTCAGTCGCACTTCTGCTAAGCTAAGATACACTCCCAGAGGGCGGCGGCTTAGTGTTTGCACTGCTGCTAAAAGCAGCTAGCGAGCGATCAACTCAGAGTGAGGACCAAAGTGTGAAGTTTCTTATTAAATCAGGGTCCAGTCTCAAATAATGTAGCAGATCGCTTTAACTTGAGTCATCCTGGAAATTCCACTATTGAATGTTGGTATATCTGACGTATTCTGGAAATATACCGTTCCAACAAATCACCCAGAAACAAGAGCCCAATAGCCAATGATTAGTTGATATCAAAATAATTTTATTCTTGATTCCTTACAGCATCAGGAAGGTGTCAAAAAATCTGATGTTGCTAATATGGGAGATGATCCAAATTCCTGCCAACACCCTTATACTGTAGGTGTGGGCTCAAGCCAGAATCCTCGCTGTTAGCATGTGGACAAAACACATTAAAATCCTGTGTGTTTTGTCTGTACAACTGGACATCGTCATGGGTACATCAAACTATGGACATAGGTACAAAACAGTTCAAGATATTACTTTCCCATTCTGTGTATGTATATGTATAATACGCCTCTTTGACTCATATACAGTGCACTCACAATCTGTAGTATTACTGCTGGGGTGCAGACATTAAGTAGGTGTTCATATTTCCACAGCTTTGGGGCTACTCCACGTAATACATATTAGAAGGAACTCATCAGACTTGAATATAAGCTGTGTCCTCATACATTGTTGCTTTGGGAAGCAGCATATCCCGGTGCTGAGGACACATCTGTAGCTTCAGTAGTAGGTGTTTCCGTCCATATATTGGACATTTGTCAAGATGTCTATCTCATCACAGTTCTACCTTGCAAATTATGACAATATGTCAGCTCTTACCCAGGGCTGGATTAAGCCTTGGGGGTTCCTGGGGCACTTTAGACATGGGGGCCCCGGTGGAGGGGGGGGGGGCATTTGCTGTATATAAAATGGTGCATACCTCCAACATGACTCATTCCAGGAGGGACAAAATGCTCTTTAAATGGACTTCCCTCTAAATATATGATTATAGTCACCTGTGTTAATCTATTTCTTTGATAAGAAAGGTGTTTCAACCCAGGTGATTGCAATCATACTGTAACTTAAGAAGGAAGTACAAGTAGAGAGCATTTTGTCCCTCCTGGAATGGGTCATGTTGGGGTGTATGGATTGTGTATATTAAATATAGCCCAGTGGTGTATATTAGATTTACACTAATAGTTTAATAATGCCTGGGTACTGTTTATAGCTCCACTTAATTGAAAAAGCAACTATTTTATAAAATGTTCTTGTATTCGAACAAAGACAACTTAAACAACCTTAAAATACACATAGAAAAATAAAATCTATAATTTATAATGTCACATGCAAAAATAGTAGCAGCATCTGTACTACTTACACCAGGCATTCCCAACCGCGGTCCTCAAGGCACACCAACAGTGCAGGTTTTAGCGATATCCAGGCTTCATCACAGATGGTTAAATCAAAATAACTGAGCTACTAATTAAGTCACCTGTGCTAAAGCCTGGATATCGCTAAAACCTGCACTGTTGGTGTGCCTTGAGGACCATGGTTGGGAAACAATGACTTACACACTGGGACAAGACTCAGGAGGACTCTTTGTGTGTGTGTGTGTCTCTCTCTCTCTCTCTGTGTAGACCCTCAGTAGATAACAAGTTACACAGGACTCAGACACCCAGCTGTGGAGAGAAATGTAAGTGACACAGGAATCCCACCCTGTGTCACTTACAGCTCTCCCCACCCTCCTACCTCTCCTCTGGTTGGGAAGCTCTGTGGATAGTTCATGAAATGTGATACTCGTGTGTTTCTACCTGCACTGCATACTGTCCTGCCCCCATCCTGGCTGTCTGGTTCTGCTGCTGCATAAGAGGAAAAGCTAGTGATGTCAGTGTGCTCTGGCTGGGGGGCCCCCTGATAGAGGGTGGTCCAGGGTACAGTATGCCCTGCATTCCCCCCTTAATCTGGCTATGCTCTTACCTGCCCACTCAAGAGGCTTAGCAAGTTCGATCCCCCCTTTCTGAAACCTTCCATACAGAATTTTTTGAGAATTTTCAAAAGGGATACAGTACCTTTCATTGATAAACAGAATATCTCTTATCACAACGTGAGGAGAGAAATTGTACTGTACTAAATCTTTGCATAATGATAAAAATCTGGTGAACAGAGCTGTGGACAAAGGAGGAGGGATAGCCCTTCTCAGATACAATGATAATGTGGATGAAGTCAACCGTCAACTGTCCAATCATAAAAACAAAATAACAACTAGGAGCAGTGATATTAATGTCATAAAAAATGACTGAATGCAATTTTCTAGTATAAACTTATGCTGCACCTTAATATGCAATCTGCTTAGCACAATTTTAGATATTAGCACAAGAAATACAGTGTGTTACCACCAGTAAAGTGCGCAAAATCATTTTCACCATAAAAGTAATAATAGCAAATGTAATATACCACAGATTTTCAATATAGCTTAATATCAATCAGAGCTAAATGTTCCTGAGAACATTTACAATAGCTCTAAATGATCTTAAGCTATATTGAAATTCTGTGGTATATTACATTTGCTACTATAATTTTTATTTTCATATTGTGAAAATTGTTTATTGTATTTTAAATATATTTATGGTGAAAATGATTTTGCATACTTTACTGGTGGTAAAACACCATGAGGGTCATTCCGCTTTCGTTCGCTGCGCAGCGATCAGGCAAAAAAATTGGCACGTCTGCGCATGCGTATGCGGCACAATGCGCACGCGCAACGTACTATTACAACGAACGATGTAGTTTCACACAAGGTCTAGCGGAGCTTTTCAGTCGCACTGCTGGCCGCAGAGTGATTGACAGGAAGAGGGCGTTTCTGGGTGTCAACTGACAATTATCAGGGAGTGTTCGAAAAAACGCAGGCATGCCAGGAAAAACGCAGGTATGGCTGGGCGAACGCAGGGCGTTTTTGTGACGTCAAAACAGGAACTAAACTATCTGAAGGGATCGCAAGCGCTGAGTAGGTCTGAAGCTACTCTGAAACTGCACAAAATTATTTTGTAGCTGCTCTGCGATCCTTTCATTCGCACTTCTGCTAAGCTAAAATACACTCCCAGTGGGAGGCGGCATAGCGTTTGCATGGCTGCTAAAAGCAGCTAGCAAGCGAACAACTCGGAATGAGGGCCCATATTCCTTGTGCTAACTGTCCAAACATGAATGTTATATGAGGCTATATTACGACCATACTTGGAACTACAAAAAATAGATTGATAACATAATCTTTCTAGGTGTCAACAACAGATACAGATGTAGCCATGCTCATCATGGCTACATCTCAGTGCAATTGCACCTTCTTAGAAATGACCGCGTGCATGTCTAAGATGTGTGCACGTCTTATATCCGGAAGCGCCCCATTTTCATGAATAGGGGCGGCAAAAGATGCAGCTCGGTGACACAGAGACCCCTGACTTTTTGATACAAATCCATTCAAAGATCCAAACTCTCTGCACCCTACCCAAAGTGCATTGACAAGTCCACCCAGCCAGCAGATTATTTTGCCCAGGGACTTTCGGTGCCAACCATTGTCACAATTGGTTGAGTTTTACCTTCAGCCTCTGGTGAGGAACTCCAACAGCTACGCATCAGATACTTCTGGCCTAGGGCTACAAGCTTGTCAAAATTGCATTGTCAATAGCCATGATTATATAGGAGCTACAGTGGAATTTCTGATGCTGTTAATGGACATTATTTTGAGGGAAAAAAAAACATTTCTTTAGAAAAAGTGCACAGTGATTTAATGGATATGGTCATTAGGTCGACAACACTTAGGTCGACATTCATTAGGTCGACCACTATTGGTCGACATGCATTAGGTCGACATGGTCACTAGGTCAACATGGTCACTAGATTGACATGGAAAAAGGTTGACATGAGTTTTTCAATTTTTTTTAAACTTTTTCATACTTTACGATCCACATGGACTACGATTGGGAAGAGTAACCTGTGCCGAGCGCAGCAGGTAGCAGAGCGAGGTACCTTGCCTGAAGTTTGCTTGCCATGCATGGGGACACGGTGCACTAATTGAGGTTCCTCGTCACTTTATGAAGAAAGCGACACCAAAAAAAGTAAAAAAGCTCATGTCGACCTTTTTCCATGTCAACCTAATACATGTTTACCTAGTAACCATGTCGACCCAGTGACCATGTCGACCTAATGCATGTCGACAATAGTGGTTGACCTAATGACTGTCGACCTAAGTGTGGTCAACCTAATGACCCATACCCGTGATTAATCCCAATATGGCGACTTTGAATGCCAACAATTTTATGATGGCCTACAAACAGGAACATATTCATGGTAATTCTACTTTTTGAGATGACATATTGGGCCTAATACATGTTTGTACGCACATGCTTTAGCATGTGTGATTTTCTTGGCGTCACAACTGCTGATTAGCAAGTGAAGTGGCCACCCAGGAATGAAAAGAAATGCCCACTGGAGCCATCACAAACTCATTTGCAGTTGTGTACACATTTGCAGCATATATACCACAATGAGGAACATCAACTGCTATGGTAGCCCTATGGATATGCAGACTGGACACAGCAGTAGCGATGCAGGTGCCACATTTATGTACATAAGAGCCTACAGCTGACAACAGATAGACACCCCAAAAATGGAAATGACACACCTGCATTTTTGCAACCACTCCCTGTTAACACCGCCAAATGGTCACTTTCTGTTAATCAATTTTCCATGAAGTCTTCATTGCATGCAGGATTGCAGCGGCACCGTGATGCATGTGCAGTGTGATTGCAGCACATGTGCATTCTACCAATAATAAATCACTTGTGTGAATATCGGCCATTGCGTTCAAACATGAATTATTCCCATATTTTTATGTTTGTTACATTGATGACTTGTTTCCAATTTGGCAGGGTGGTAAAGAGAAATTATTGGAGTTAATTGAGAATTTGCTTCAGCCTCATATTTAGCCAAATAATTGAATAATGTATGCCCAGCTTAAGGGAAGGGGATGTCTGTCAAGCCTCTATGATGACAATGCTCTGCCCACACAGCTGGAGGTCTGGCTACCAATGGGCTCACACTGGGCTCTGCGGGACTTACACAGCAGTGTTCATGTGATTTGATTACATGACTGGTGCCTCAGAAGGCAATATATTCAGATATACAAGTTCTAACTTCACAGGCCCCTGAAGAAAACCATCAGAAGGGTGGTTGACACGCATCAGGCACCAGCCATACTTTCCTTCTCCAAGTTTTATCCTCAATAAAGACATCTCACAAGCTAAAGGTGAGTGCTGGTCTGTTCTTTATCCGTACAGATGAGATAAGTTACAGTGGATAGATAGATAGATAGATAGATAGATAGATAGATAGATAGATAGATAACCACAGAACAGTGTCACTCCAGACAGACATAGGAAGCTTAACATAGCATCTTGCTTATTAATGTTTCAGTGCTTTAATGCACTTTTGTCAAGAACATGAAACAAATCTTTTAATACAAATTGTACTCTCCCTATATAAACCCCCAGTGAGCCTGTGTACTCGGATTAGCTTCCCGCCTCCAAACAACAAGCACAGGAATGACGTCAGTCACCAGCACCCCCGTTGCGTAGTTACAAATAAACAGTGAACTCAGCTTTATACATAAAACAAACATACAGTACAAGTTTAAAATAAGAAACAGTACGTAGTTAGGTTATACGCTAGTTAGTTTGCTTAGCAGAATGGAGTCTGTACAGGAAAATGTAAGCATTGTAAAAAATGTATATATACAATGTTGCAAATACCAGCTAAAATAATAGCAGGAAGCAATATCACTATTGAGGTTAATTACAGGTAACAATGTAACCCAAGCGATTCATTTAGACCTCTAGAGGATATGGGGCATAATTCAGATCTGATCGCAGCAGCAAATTTGTTAGCTAATGGGCAAAACCATGTGCACTGCAGGGGAGGCAGATATAACATGTGCCGAGAGAGTTAGATTTGGGTGGTTATTTTGTTTCTGTGCAGGGTAAATACTGGCTGCTTTATTTTTACACTGCAATTTAGATTTCAGTTTGTACACACCCCACCCTAAACCTACTCTCTCTGCACATATTATATCTGCCCCTTCCCCCTGCAGGGCACATGGTTTTACCTATTAGCTAACAAATTTGCTGCTGCGATCAGATCTGAATTAGGCACATAGGGGGTCATTCCGAGTTGATCGCACGCTGCCAATTTTCGCTGCACTGCGATCAGGTCAGAACTGCGCATGCATATGCACCGCAATGTGCACGCGCGTCGTACGGGTACAGTGTGGATCGTTGCTGAGCTATGGATTTAAATAAGAATACATACGCACAGCCGATCGCAAGAAGATTGTCAGAAAGAGGGCGTTTATGGGTGTCAACTGACCGTTTTCTGGGAGTGGTCGGGAAAACGCGGTGTGTCCGGGCATTTGGAGGGCGGGTGTGTGACGTCAATTCCGGCACCAAAAATACTGAAGTGATCACAGACAGGGCAGACAGGGCAATTACAGACAGTCTGGTGCACACAGACTCAGCGCATAACGGTTAGTGCAGCCAGGGTAATCACTGTTACATTCTGGGGATGAGTAATGAGACAGGTGCAGACTGGAGAGAGGCAGATAGCTTTGTCCAGACAGGGCAAGGACAGAAGCTAGAGCAGATTTGGCATGGCAGATATGCCAACCAGACAGTAGAAAAGCTTGCGCATCCAGGGGCAGGGCATAAAGCTCAGCACAGTTGGGGTAAAGGCAGGCAGGCTGATACAGACAGCAGGTGGGTAGATAGGCTGGCACATACAGTACTGGGCAGGTGAAGGGCAGAGTGGATAGCACAGAAAGCAGAAGGGGATAGAGAATACCACTGTCAGGGAGATGTGGCATGAAAGACTAAAGGTTTCCTCCTTTGCAATGATAAAGTCCCAAAATATGTAGCTGCAGTGAGAGACTCTAGCTGTAAAACAGTCCACCAAGCAAATCTGGTTTGATCTGATTACTTTCTCCATGGAATCCCAATGAAAGACTCTAGTGGTTGTCAGTTTTTTAGCTATTGATCTTCTTAAATTTGAAAACCTCATTGAAGAGTACATAATGCTTATAGGGACACTGCTGAAATGAAAGGACGTAGGAAGTATTGTATAAAGCTAGTTACTTTGGAAGAAAATAATGTGAACATAGAAATATTAAAACACACAACAGGAGGGCTGGAGGTATTTTAACAGAAAGGCCTAAGACAATGGGATATTTATAATAGAAAACAGAGTAGAGAAAATCAAGTTTGCTATATAGTCGCTAAAACAAAAACCCTCAGTTTACTATGCTCCCTTCATCGACAATGACATAAAAAAATGTGTGAATTTTCTGGAAATCCAGAGGCTTATTGTGTGACAGGCATGCATTTTTCCTTATTTTTTTTATTCAACATTGCAGATGTGGTTAAAAAAAAAAATGCACAAGTTCATGATATGAAAATGAATGTTTTCTTGTGAATTTACTAAAATTCTCTTTCCAGGAGATGGGCTCTGATCTATCCTGGCGAAAAGCTGTAAACGTTATGATAGTGTAACACTGTCATACAGCTTCCTGGTTCAGATCCCCTGCAGTCAAAGCACATGCATGGCCATTAGTCAGCACATGCGTCACCAGGGGCCAAGAGGGAGGGATCCAGAGTCTTCCACTCTTTAAAAATCTGCAAATTAGTAGTTTCATTGTGTGCCAGTAGTTTCTCTTACACAAAAGGATAGTAGAAAGGGGGGAACCCCGAAGGAGAAGTCTCTTAGGGGAACCCCCACGAAGGTAAATTTACTAAAACAACATGCAAAAATAGTTCACCAGAAAGAAATGGTACTTCCTGTACCATTGCCAAGCAATACCCTATTTAAAGTAATGAAAATGATACTTTCACACACTGTACAGTACCTCCCATTAATATTAGTCAAACCATGGAGAAATATACAGTAGATGGTTCTGTGGGCATGGCCGGCAACAGAAATCTTTGGGCCCCATACAGTGATAGCTGTGGGGCCTCTCTCAGATTATATATATATATATATATATATATATATATTGATATATTGATATATTGATATATATATTGATATATATGTTAAAGTGCAATGGAATTTTCTGTGCTATCTAAGAAACTGTTAATGTATATATATATATATATATATATATATATATATATATATCTCCTTCCTCCCCCACAGTCTGTGTCTCCCTCTCTCCTTCCTACCACACACCCCACTGTCTGTCTTTCCCCAATGACTCCATGCTGCAACCCTAGCTCCCCCACCCTATGCCAAAGCCTTTTATCCCCTCACCAATCCACTCTTTCACCGGGGAGAGACTTCCTAGTATCCAGACCCGAACACCGTACATCAGGAACCATGCGGCCCTCACACCCCACCAGAAGAGGCCGGTGCAGGGCACAGGAATCCTGGCAAGCGGAGCTGCTGCCATGTCCCGTATCTGCCTGCAACAGAGCCAGACACGGACACTCGTACAGCACAGTCACTGTGTGTGAGAGGTTTCTGTCACACTGCCTACAGCTCACTGCCCTATTTGTACAAGGCAGTTCACTCCCTGCCGGGCACTAAGCAGCATATACTTGGGGCCCTCTGATCCTTGGGGCCCGCTACAGGTGTCCCCTTTGACCCTCCCTGTCGCCGGCCCTGTCTGTGGGTGGAGAGAGCTAGTTAATCAGCAACTTCCTCTAGGAAATTATATTTTAACAGTTGATCTGCAAATCAATTAACAAATATTCATATATAAAATGTATTTATGGAATTTTTCAAGTGACACAAATTAATAGTTAAAGATTGACTGGATTGTAAATATAGTAAATTTTGAATATATTAACAATTTTCCATATAAATTAGTCTAAACATGAAGAAGGTGATTAAATTTACAGCAGTTTTATTTGTAATCCAGTAAGCCACACTAACCAATTATTTAACTAAGCTGACCTTGGTAGCTGTCAGTAGGAACGCCTCCAACTTGCTGATGATTAAACAATGTTCTGTAATTGGTTAAATTGGCACCAAATATTATGCACCAACACTGAATCATATATGATTATGATGATGAACAATTATCCTGTATTTTAAAATTGCTAAAAAGTATTTGTTTCAACAATATTATTTGTTATTAATGAATATACAGTAAGCCTAATATTTACTTTCAGTCTTAATTCCATTACCTGTTTATGTTCTTTAAGTATAATGTCAGATGGGCGTTTTGGAACACCTGAGCAGAAAATTGCGGTAAAGCAAAGATACGCTCAGTCGGTGTAGCAAATACACCAGGTGGCATTGTGACAAGGGAATCACTATGGTGTGACCAGGGAACGGTATTCCCAATCCACTTTATTTTTATACTGACTGAGCATATACCACATGGTTTCCTGGTCAGAACATTGCGGCACTCTAAAACGCCAATCCGATGCTGCCCTGTTCCATATGTTATTTTAACAAACTACTGTATGTCCATTTTTTCCTCAGCTAGAAAATGTTATTTATTTTACAAGTGACATACAGTAAATGACATTGCCTGTCGAACCTAAGACATGCCAAGCAGAATGTTAAACTGCACCTGCATGAAAAAATATAATTGAAATAGTAATATGCACAAAGTGACATAAGACTAAAGCTAATTTTTCAGGGTTACCAGATATGCATTTTTAATTCAATACACATATTCCATTTTCCCAGATTTTAATCACCCTATACTAACCTTTACTTTCATGGAACACCACTAGATTTCATCAGTTTGTGCATTGTGTGCCAGGGCAAATAATGAAAGAATATCCATCTAAGGATGGGGCACTTAATCAGCAATCAAGATTCAATTTGTTTTAATTTCAGCAGGTGTTTGTGAGGTACATTGATGGGAGAGATAATATGCAAGGCTTTCATTAGCTCTCTTGTTTTTGTGCTTGAACATTTAAGAGCCAGATGTTCGGAGGTGAGCTGATCAGAATATTAAATCTCCAGAGGTTGGTTTCTATAGTGTTTTTACATTCCTTCCCTTATCTCTCTCTGTTCACCCTGAGCTTTTAGGAGCTAATGCATGAGATGACAAACTGAGGTACATGCCTGCATTCACTAAATGAGAGATGCATTCTGTCTGCTGTTTCTTTGTTCTTAAAAGTGCAATGATTCAGTCTTAAGGATTTAATTTTTGCACTGGAGTCCAGGATAAATATTGCTATAGAAATTCTTTAAATGAATATTGTTTTTGTTCTGCAAATGACATGTATGTTTGCATTACCTGAGGAGGTAAATGGGGGGAATATATCCTCTCAATAAGTTTGAGAGGATATAAGCACCCATTCTTTGATTTATTATTTATTAAAGCAATACTTACAAGCCCATCCAGGATTTAATACAACAGAAAAAGGTAAGTGCTACACGTTTAAAAATGGGTAAAATAGTAGGGGGACAAGTTAACACTACTGACATGTCTGTAATACCTCTTTCAAATCGCCAAAATAACCTGGGTTATTGCCATGTTGTAGCCGGATCGATCCGGGTCGAGGTGCAGTGTGAAAGCACCAAAGTGAATAACCTGGGTCGAGCAACCCAGCATTTCAACCCAGGTTAAAAAAAGGGTTAAACACGGGTTGAACCTGGGTCGTTGTGCAGTGTGTAATGGGCCCTACACATTTAACGAGGTGCCGCTGAGGTGCCCGACGGCCGATACGGCCGACGGGCGACCCGGCGGCGGGGGGGCAGTGACGGGGGGAGTGAAGTTTCTTCACTCCCCCCGTCACCCGGCTCCGTAGACTTGCAGGCAAATATGGACGATCTCGTCCATATTGGCCTGCATGCACAGCCGACATGTCCCCAGCGATGAACGAGCGCGGGGCCGTGCATTGTTCATCGCTGGTGACTCCACACTGCACGATATGAACGTTATCTCGTTCATTAATGAACGAGATCGTTCATATCGTGCAGAAAGATCGGCATGTGTGTAGGGCCTATTAGCCTCTGGCCTGGAATATTCAACCGGGTCTCAGAAAAAGGTGCTGATTGGCTGATTATGCGTCTGCTCATAGCAGTCCCCAGCCCCTCCTTTTATTTTCTTTGAAACCTAATCAATGTGAGCCAGAAAAGTCCATTTTAAATCACATCACAGTATTTAACATGGGAAACCCGTGTTTGCTGGGCCCCATAGCAGAATTTGAGGAAGGATCGGACAATGTTGAACGATCCTCTTGAAACCCCTACTTTTTTGAGTATTTACAGTGATCTGTGCATGAGCAGAGAAGCCTCTAATAGAGTAACTACCTAGCAGTGGCATAGTCAGGGGGAAGGCAGGGAGAGTCAATGCTCCACCTAACATAGAGCTTCCCAAACTTTGCCTATGTCTCCAATCTGTATGTGTACTGGTCCTACTCCCCTTTATGTGTATATCATTTTGGTGTGTCTTGGCAAAGGGGTGGATGCCCCGAAACGTTGACAATATATGACCAGCATTTTGTATATTACTAATGCCTCCCAAGTGCCATTATTGATCTGTTGTTGTATGTGTTTATATATATATATATATATATATATATATACCCTCACAACAGGCACGGCACTCCAGGGACTCGTATGCGATAACCTTTAATGGCGGTGTTTTAGATCTAAAATCTAAAATCGCATACGAGTCCCTGGAGTGCCGTGTCTGTTGTGAGGGTATTTGGATTGTTTTGCACTGGGCACCGGGATCAGTTGTTATTACAGCAAGGAGTGCCGGCTGAATTGGAATAGTATATATATATATATATCGTCAGAATGTAGACTGGAGGATGTTTAAAACTGGGTACCTGTAACCGACACCCCTCACCAAAAATAGTCACCAAAACAAGAGGCCAATCGGCCAATTAGTAAAAAGTTATTTTAATACCATGTAATTGAACATATAAGTTTTTACACAGTTCACAATATAAAATTATATGAATAAAATACAACCAAAAGAATACACAGCCAACAAGTTTGCGAGATGGATCCTAGATACCCCTCACCTTTTGCAAGGTGCGAGCTCGACAGGGAGTATCTTCACAAACTAGATTGTGATCCTTTGACTGACAAACCCAACGCGTTTCGTCTTATCGACTTCATCAGGGGCAACGAGTATAGAAAGAGGACTAATTTGCTCTCGATGGATTTGTGTAAATAATCCTATCCTCAAAAAAGGATTATTCGAAATATGTCAGGACTCAATAAGTGGAGCTCTTATATTCGGACTCCTAATGGAAGCAAAGACTCTGTGACTTCCACATGCGGCTAAGGTTTTCCCAGGATCCATTCTGTGAGACCTATTGAGGAGGCCACATCATTTATACCTTTTTGAGATTGTCAAACCAGCCATTTAATTCTGGAATTTTCTACTGTATGAAGGTCAATATTGGAATTAGAAGTAGTTCCGGTTCTTAAAGGTGGATACCATTTTTTAGGTAGTTTATTAAAATGCCGATATACGGTTGTCAGCACTCCTAAGAGGCTAGAATCAATAATTCCTATAGGTGGTCTGACAAAGATTTTACGCCAAAACTATCTTTAAGGCAGTCCATAAAACATCAGCACTTAATTGGCTATGCTTCCATTAGGAGTCCGAATATAAGCGCTCCACTTATTGAGTCCTGACATATTTCGAATAATCCTTTTTTGAGGATATGATTATTTACACAAATCCATCGAGAGCAAATTAGTCCTCTTTCTATACTCGTTGCCCCTGATGAAGTCGATAAGACGAAACGCGTTGGGTTTGTCAGTCAAAGGATCACAATCTAGTTTGTGAAGATACTCCCTGTCGAGCTCGCACCTTGCAAAAGGTGAGGGGTATCTAGGATCCATCTCGCAAACTTGTTGGCTGTGTATTCTTTTGGTTGTATTTTATTCATATAATTTTATATTGTGAACTGTGTAAAAACTTATATGTTCAATTACATGGTATTAAAATAACTTTTTACTAATTGGCCGATTGGCCTCTTGTTTGGGTGACTATTTTTGGTGAAGGGTGTCGGTTACAGGTACCCAGTTTTAAACATCCTCCAGTCTACATTCTGACGAAATTATCGCCTGAAGAAGTGTGTAAATACATTCCATCTTAGCGCACTTGGGAATTTGTATTTTATTCTGTATGTTTTGAGGTCTCCCAACAAAGATCTCTCCCGAAGTGCTGCTCCTAGGTTGGCGCGAGATAAAGATACTATTGTGTTTTGTATATATATATATATATATATATATAATTTTTCTATTTGTAAATCGCTTGTTTCGAACTGCGTGGATCACAGGGCTTATAGGTACACGTGAACAAAGTGCACTAAACAGTACCAAATATAGAATTATATATTTTATGTTTCTGTTTTTGAACTTGCAGCCAGGTTCGTACTGCATGGATCACAGGACTTATAGATGCAAGTGAACAAAGCACACCAAACAGTACAATTTACAGCAGAGTATAGCGCAGCACACAGCAGCAGGCCCCCCATACACAGTCACTATACAGCACAGACACTTTTTGAATCTGTGCACAGCCAGTAAAGTAGAGTATTGTGTAGCACACAGCAGCATGCAGCATGCCACCTATACACAGTCACTATACAGCACAGCCAGTATAATAGAGTATAGCACAGCACACAGCAGAGTGCAGCATGCCCTCTATACGCAGTCACTATACAGCACAGCTACTTGTGAGTCTGGACACAGCACAGCCAGTATAGCAAAGCACACAGCAGCATGCAGAATGCCACCAATACATAGTCACTAATATACAGCACAGCCACTTGTGAGTCTGAACACAGCATAGCCAGTATAGCAGAGTATGGTGCAGCATGCATCAGTATGCAGTGTGCCCCCTATACACATTAGACTAGGGGTGGGCAACAGGCGGCCCACGGGCCGGATGCGGCCCGCGGACCGATCGTGCCTGGCCCGCTGTGCCCCATTAGAGTGCAATGACAAGCGGCCCGACAGGCCGCTTGTCATTGCACTGTTCTCAGACGAGGCGCCGCTGAGGAAATCCCGGTCACGTCACAAGGTCAGCTGACCGGGATTTCCTCTGTTACCAAGCGCGCTGGGCGGCACGGGGGGCGGGCACTGCGCTTGGCGGCTGAGTGAGGAGAAGAAGCAGCGGCCAGCGAGCGGGAGCAAGAGGCCACATCAGCAGTGACTCCAGGCGGCATCATCGGACAGCGGGGATCGTCTGCCACTGTGACGAACAGGTAAACCCCCTGTCCTGCCAGCCCCAGGATCACTGCTTAAGCTGCCATATAGGTTTAGGGGTGGGGAGGCAGCTGAGTTAAAAACTACAATATGGGTTTAGGGGAGGGAGGGGATAGGGGGGTAGGGACTGTCTGCCGTAATGTGTAAAAAAGGGTGATGCTGTCTGCCGTAATGTGTAAAAAGGGGGATGATGTCTGCCATAATGTGTAAAAACGGAGGCACTGTCTGCTGTAATGTGTAAAAAGGGGGACGATATCTGCCGTAATGTGTAAAAAGGGGACTCTTTTTGAGTATTTTGTGTGTGGCCCTCGAATATTCGTTGGAAGTGTTAAGCGGCCCCCCAGCTGAAATAATTGCCCACCCCTGCATTAGACAGTCACTATCCAGTTCAGTCACTACAGCAAACAGCAGTGTGCGCTCCAGTGAAATGGCTCAGAGTCCCGACCGCTGCACCTTTTATAGAATCCAAGTCCTGCGAGAATCAGATACGGGGAAGATGACTTTCAGCCCCAACGTCAGATCCGAGTCAGGCAGGAAGCTCCGAGCTGCAGCTCAGATGCGACACAGATGCCGGTGTTCGGAGCGATCCGGATTCCAGGTAATCTGGACCACTCATCTTTAGTATATTATGTATGGTGATGTATCTGCTGGGATTTGTAGTTATGCAACATCTGGAGAGCCACAGGTTGGCCTGGCCTGCACTAGGAATATGCTGTGAAAAATTCTGAAGCATACTATAGGGCCGCATTTATCAACGAATTTTAATACCAGCAGCATATTTCATTTACTATCGCTGCAATACTAATGAAAATGCAGCTGATATTCAGCATTACTTACCTCTCCAGTGGGGACCCAACAATGTCCAAAAGGCTTTGCTGCAGGCAATAGGAACCAAATTGCTCTCGACAGCTATATTTGGTGAGTGCGGTATAGAAGCAAACAGCAGTAAATTAAACATATTTTTTGTCTGTTGTAGAATGCTGAAAATAGGACATAACCCCTTTAGCGAGAGGTTATGTCTTGTTGATAATGGCTGCAAGCTATTGTAAGGCGGGGGGGGGGGGGGTCGGGTGTTAACTAGAGATGTGCGGCGGACACTTTTTCAGGTTTTGTGTTTTGGTTTTTGGTTTTGGATCTGGATCTCCACTCGTGTTTTGGATCTGGATTGGTTTTGCCAAAACCACCCTTTCGGGTATTGGCTCTGGTTTTGGATCTGGATGTTTAAAAAAACAACACCAAAAAAAACCCCAGTTAAAATCACAGAATTTGGGGGTATTTTTGATCCTACGGTATTATTAACCTCAATAACATTCATTTTCACTCATTTCCAGTCTATTCTGAACACCTCACACCTCACAATATTGTTTTTAGGCCAAAAGGTTGCACTGAGGAAGCTGGACGACTAAGCTAAGCGACACAAGTGGGCAGAACAAACACCTGGCCCATCTAGGAGTGGCACTGCAGTGGCAGACAGGATGGCAGTTTTAAAAACTAGGCCCAAAGAGCACATAATGCAAAGAAAAAAAGAGGTGCAAGATGGAGTTGTCTTCGGGGGTAACTCCCACCCACCCGGGCCCTCCCACCCACCCTTATGTTGTTTAAACAGGACATGCAAAGTTTAATAAACCTGTCATTTCAGCGACACGTGGTCCCCCTGGAAAAAGCTCACCAAGTTTTCATAGCTAGCTACAAATATACCACCTCCTTCTTTTATGACTTTTCACATTATGAGAAGAGGCAAGAGGAAGAGGACAGTGTCAAGAAGGTGATTAAAAATCAGAGAGGCACACGAAATCAGAAACAACATACAGGCTTTCACCTCCGCTATATTAGTGTGGAATGGAAACGACTTCAACCAAGCAAATATATAATTAATTACCACATTACTGGACAAACTGAAAAACTAGGTGCCAAAGCCTCCAAATTTGTACCCCCTTCTCCATTTTCAGGGACTAAAATAATCTCGGATTTAGGGGCTAATTCAGGGTGGATCGCAAATCGCGATCCAACCGGAATTTTTACGATTGCCGAGCAGACGCATGCGCAGCGCCCGTCCTGCGCATGCGCCCATCCTGCACATGCGCCCGTCCTGCGCATGCGCCCGCAGAAAATGCGAATGCCTCTGCCTGTCAATCAGGCAGAGGTGGTCGTGGAGCGGGGAATGCTCCGTTTCCAGGGAGGAGATGGAGCACTGCGGAGCGGAGTGGCGTGAATGGGGGGGTGGCCAAACGGGGGCACGTCGGGGGCGTGTAATGGGAGTGATCACGGCGGCTGCGTGACGTCACATGCAGCCGCCGTGATCAGGGAGAAGGCTGCAAGAGGCTTCCAGTATTTCTGCTAACAAGCAGAAATTGCGATCACTCGCATTGTCTGCTTGTTGAAGGGGTGTGTGGCTCTGGTCATCATGCTGGGCAGCCTTTGACAGCGATGGGTGGCCCCCAGCATGCTAGGAAAAGGATAGCAAATTCTACTGATTAGCAGAATTTGCTGTCCTTACTGACTTAGCCCCTTAATGCTGGGATGCAAATAAACTGGTGTATACCACAGGGGCAAGATTGGATATTTTCCCCTCCACGGAGTCTGGAGACTTATTTTGTGAAAATCTTGTGGGTTTCTTTTTTCCCATTTTTTTTGCATTTTTATTTACATATTTTGTGGCAGATGCCTTATTTTTGTTTTTCACACCTCCCAGTTACATGCATGTGAGCATAACTGTGTGTCCCAGTTACACGCATGTGAGCATACCCCTGTGTCTTGTTTATTTTTTTCATATTTAATTTTTAAATAAAGCAGCCCCTTATATGTTTTAGCAGCCCCTCCTGAGCCCCCACAGCAGCCCCGGATGGGGCAAGTTGAGTTCGGGTCGGTTCGGTACAGTACTAAGCAGGACTGTACAGTGAATTTTTTGTTATGTTATTGAGCCCCTGCCCTAGTGGAACTTATCACTCTACAGTCAAAAATCATTTAATTCCAAAAGTAGGATTGTGGGAGGAAGCAATGCTAACCTCTGTGCCCACAGCATGCCTCAGCCTGGCAAGCCAGACATCTTCCTGGCTGTAAACCACCATGAGACTCCATACTGGGCCTTATTCAGTAACTGTTTGTGCCTCACAAAAGCTCCTGGCCCATATAGTGCTGCAAGGCAATGGAAAGCTGGTGCAATGCAAGATCACTGAAACTCTGTTCTTCTAACACTGCAAGGTCTTGCGATAACTTTACACAGCACTTGCATTGTACAATTATTAAAGAGAAAACATTTTCAAAATAAAGGAAAAGAACCCCGTACAACAAATGCGCATCTTGTAAATAAATAATCCCAAAATGTGGAACATCAATAATAAAATAAAATTAAGGTTGACTAATTGGAGCCATTCATTTGAGTGAGTCCCTAACATTAAATAATTAAGAAGAACCTTTCTCTATTGCTCAAGCAGAAAATCTCTCTTTTACCTCTCCGGCAGTTGCGCTGGATTATGATTCTGTCTCTTCTGAGATTGACTGAATTTGGCCACAAATGTGGTCTCATTGGAAAACACTTCGTCAAAATTGCAATTTCCATTTCCACCTTTTTGGCTATGTTTTCACAAATCTGTTTGTGATGTTGAAGCTTGTTTCATATCTGCTCTAGGCTTTCATTTAAACCTAGGATCAAGTACAGTAGCATCCCTGGAATTATATGGCAGCATGCCTGGCTTATACAGCATAGGCAGCACCCCTGGAGAATTACACAGCACAGTAGACAGGCAACAGCACCCCTGGATTTAAACAGTAGTGGGGCAGCACCCCTGGACTGATAGGACAGAGGGGCAGCACCCCTGGAATGATGTGGCAAAGAAAAGACGTGCAAGATGGAATTGTCCTTGGGCCCTCCCACTCACCCTTATATTGTATAAACAGGACATGCACAATTTAACCAATAATTTCAGCTACAGGTTGTTTGTTTGGGCCCCCACCAAAAAAGAAGTAATTACTCTCTCCTTGCACAAACTGGCTCTACAGTGGCAAGATGTCATCCTCATCCTCAGATTCTCCCCCTAAAGTGTTTACATCCTCATCCTCACAGAGAAATAATATTCAAACAAACCACATCATTTAGGTGTCAGTGGGTGCTTACGCTATTACTCAATGTTTCTGAACTTGACAATGACATGATGAATACACTGCAGGTGACGTACTGTATAAGGGAGGATGTTCCTAGGTTGTTAATGCCCTTACCCCTACTTATTATGGATTGACAAAGGCAACAGATAGCTTGACACCTGTTATCCAGATTTGTGGAGAAATAATTCCACACTGAAGAGGTGGCTTTTTTGGTATTTTGCCTAGGCATGACAATGGGCTTTTTCATCCCATGGCCATCAACTCATTGTCAAATTCCTCCTCAGCGCCAGCTACACCCATATGCTCCTCATCCTGGTGTACTTCTACAGTGACATCCTCAATATCAATATCAGCATCTAGACTGGCGGTGATCCTCACAGCACTTGCAGAAGGCATGCAAATGGTGGTAGGAACCTCCTCTTCCCATACAGTGTTGTGAAGGTCAGGCCTAGATATCACAACCGCGGAAAGTGCCAGCACCCTTGTATTTTCAAAACACCCCTGTAATTTTACAGCATACAAGACAAGGCCAGTTTACATTTATTTTCACTGCACCCCTGTAATTTTACAGCATACAGGGCCAGTGTCCTTTTATTTTAACAACAGCACCCCTGTATTTTTACAGCATACAGGACCAGTGTACTTTTATTTTAATAGAAGCACCCCTGTATTTTTACAGCATACAAGACCAGTGTACTTTTTATTTAACAGCAGCACCCCTGTATTTTTACAGCATACAGGACCAGTGTACTTTTATTTTAACAGCAGCACTCCTTTATTTTTACAGCATACAGGACCAGTGTACTTTTATTTTAACAGCAGCACCCCTGTATTTTTACAGCATACAGGACCAGTGTACTTTTATTTTAACAGCAGCACCCCTGTATTTTTACAGCATACAGGACCAGTGTATTTTTATTTTAACAGCAGCATCTCTGTATTTTTACAGCATACAGGACCAGTGTACTTTTATTTTAGCAGCAGCACTCCTGTATTTTTATGGCATACAGGACCAGTGTACTTTTATTTTAACAGCAGCACCCCTGTATTTTTACAGCATACAGGACCAGTGTACTTAATGTTTAATGCAGCACCCCTGTATTATTACAGCATACCGAACCAGTGTACTTTTATTTTCACAGCTGCACCCCTGTATTTTTACAGCATACAGGACCAGTGTACATTTATTTTCACAGCAGCACCCCAGAATTTTTACAGTATACATGAAAGGGCCAGTGTACATTTATTTTCACTGTACCCCAGAATTTTTACAGCATACAAGACAGGGCCAGTGTACATTGATTTTCACAGCAGCACCCCTGTATTTTTTCAGCATACAGGACCAGTGTACTTTTATTTTAACAGCTGCACCCCTGTATTTTTACAGCATACAGGACCAGTGTACATTTATTTTCACAACAGCACCCCAGAATTTTTACAGTATACATGAAAGGGCCAGTGTACATTTATTTTCACTGTACCCCAGAATTTTTACAGCATACAAGACAGGGCCAGTGTACATTGATTTTCACAGCAGCACCCCTGTATTTTTTCAGCATACAGGACCAGTGTACTTTTATTTTAACAGCAGCACTCCTGGATTTTTACATCATAGAGGACCAGAGTACATTTATTTTCACAGCAGCACCCCAGAATTGCTACAGCATACAAAAAAGGGCCAGTGTACATTTCTTTTCACAGCAGCACCACAGAACTTGTACAGCATACAAGACAAGGCCAATGAAAATTTATTTTCACTACACCCCAGAATTTTTACAGCATATAACACAGGGCCATTTTACATTTATATACATTGCACCCCTGAATTTTACAGCCATCACCCCTGTATTTTCACTGCATACAGGGGGACAGTGCCCCTGCCCCCTGTAGAACACAGTGACAGCCAGGACAGCAACACCCATGTACAGCTGCAGCACCCCTAACAGCACATGAAACACCAGTGACAGCCAGGACAGCACCCCTAACAGCACAGGGACACCACAGTGACAGGAAAAGCAACCCTACAGAGCACACACTGACCCCACCCAATACCACCACCCACAGAGAGAGACAGAGGTCTGTCTCCCTCACTCTCCAAGTCTGGAGTGAAAATGGCGGCAATGTGCAGCTGTTTATATGGAATCCAAAACCTGCAAGAATCTGACAGCAGGATGATGATGTTTTGCCTCATTCTGGGATCCGAGTCTGGCGGGAAGTCCCGAGCTGGACTCAGATTCTGTTTCAGAACATGATGTTCGGGGAGGTTTGGTTCTGAGAACCGAACCCACTAATCTGTAGTGTTAACACCCATGGCTGAAAGCTAGTTAAGGAGGGGCAGTTGTTACCGCCCATGGCTGCAAGCAAGTAAAGGGGGATTGGGCACTACCACCCGTGGCTGCAAGCTAGTGAAGGGGTGGTTGGGTGTTATAAACCGTGGCTGCAAGCTAGTGAAGAAGGGTTGGTGCTACCACCAATGGCTGCAATATAGTGCAGGGGGGGTCAGGTGCTACCACTCCTGGCTGCAAGCTAGTGAAGAGGGGGGATGTGGGTGTTAACACCCATGGCTGCAAGCTAGTAAAGGGGGTTGGGTGTTACCCCCTATGGCTATAAGCTTGCAGGTGAAGCAGGAGCAGCTTTTTTTGCAGAGAAAAGACCAATGTTAGTACACAGACCCCTATATTATTGATTATGCAATCATTTCTTCTTCTTAACTGCTGGAAGTCTCTGCCCTCCCCCTTTTTTGATGTTACTGTTTATTGCTATGATAGCGGTATGAACGGCTGGTTAGTTGGGTGATCTCTCAGTCAATGATAAAGAATTATTGTCTTGACTGGGCATTTGACACCAGCCATCCAGGTGTGGACTGTCTAATATTAGAGAGTTGAACATCAATGTTTGAGTTTGGAGTGTACTATATGTCTTGTTCTATGTTACCCATTCTTGTTGTCTGCTATCATACTAACTATGATCATTAAAAGGAAATCTGCTTATTTCATATAAAAATGTGATCTATTTTTTTCAGTCAACTTTAGTTGTTTTTATTTTTTAATATTAGTATTATTACTATGTTGTATACAGTATCTCGAAGGAGTATAACTGTGATTATATAAACCATTAGTATATGTTGTACCTTTAAGTATGCTTATTACTATTAATATTTGTATACTTGAGTAAAAACACAAAAGTATTGTATTTTCGTGTTTTAGATTACCTTTATTGTACTAATAAGCCCTTTAACAGCTGAGGCTTCCTTACTATGCCTTAGTCAACCTCGCTAAATAATCATAAACCCTGCCCCCACTAAAGGAATAAACACAATACACAAATTACTGGTGTTTATCATGTATTTGATAACAGGGTAAGAGAGGTAATAGTGGAAAGATGATGGCAAAAAAGAGGGGGCAAGCAGATTGGCATACAACAACTGAAGCCTTCCAATCCTGCATCAGCCTTTCTCAGTAACATAACAGGGACAAGCTAAGGTGCACAGCTAGAATGGTTTCAATCTACTCAACCTACTCCTTAATATTATGTTAACCAAAGGCGACCCATGGGCTAAATGGTGTTGCTGAACTCGTGACCTGGGAATCCTGCAAAGCCCACTGAGAAGGGGAGCATGGCAGCTATGCACCGAATGCTGACCCCTACCCTCTCCCACCATGGAACATCAGAGCAACCACACTAGTATAACTATACAAAACAGGGAGTGAGGGTGGAAAGCTTGAATCAAAGAGGCCTCAGTCAGGAAGCACACTGCTTATATTAGCTACTGAAGCCAAACAACTACTGCCACACTATACTGATTGGACAGCACTACTAGGAGCAACTAAGTTAACCACAGCAGAGGGGTTGGGGCAGATCAATCAATCTACTCTGCCTACAGTAAGTGTATAAGTGCCATTAGTCCTAGTCTGACATGTGTCATCCTTATGAAATATATGAGGTTAGTTCATTATAGTAACAAGACTTCTCACATGTGCAATGTTCTCTATTTCATTCTAATTTCCTGCCAGGCCAGAGGAGGTACAGATTTGTCCCCATACATCTAGTATCAATATGCCACACAGCGTGAGATGTCTGGCACGGGTGAGTCTCCAGGTTCCGTGCAACTCTGTCTTTTTTTGCTGAAAAATGCTTCTTAGTCACAACACGATGTGGCTAGGATGTGTTGCAACACGATGTAGCTAGGATGTACCAGGAGACTGTACAGATTAATTTGATATTGCATAATGTCCAAAAAAAAGGGTAAATTTACTAAGATGATGGTTCTGTTTAAGATGAGATGTTGCAACATCCCATCTTAAATAGATCTCCCATCTTAGTAAATTTACCCCAAAAACTGCTAAGCACCACCTTGGAGACTTGAGTGTCTAGAAGCCTCATTTATTTGTTATAGTAGTTCTACTCTCTCCTCTGATATTTTACATTGCAGAATACCTACAGTAAATAGCATAGATAGGCACGCATACTTAATTGTATAATAATAATCAGATTTTGAGATGACAGATAATTTTAGTTTTTAATAGTAGGCATCCTTTACTATATTTTCATTTTCTTTTTGACGTTATTACTTTTTTTAAAGATAATATTTTGGTTTAGCATAACAATATACATTCATGAACTGGGTTAAAAAATGACCTTTAGAAAAGTAATTTCAACTCCACATTAATACTTTTAACACAGTGTGCTTACATCGAGTTGATTAGACTCTATTTACTTTAATTCTTGAGGACTCACATGTTTAACAAGTATAATTCATTAATAATGTCACCGAGTATTAAAAGTGTGTCAAAGGGAGCATTTGCATGTGATTAGATAAAGACCTTAGTGTCACCAAAAGTATGAAGTACGTATCCTTATACAATATAATTGTGGTCTTTTAATATGCGACCACTGACCCAAGCTTGTTATTATCTATTATAGTTTATAATAATGTATCTCTTTATGATTAAATGATCATGCCCGGCAGAACACTATGATTAGCATTTCAGTTATTTATAGATTGTGTCAGCGCAGTAATAAACATAAAATGCTGTTAATGTGTGGCTAATGAAATCTGGACATGAACAAGTTTATGAATTTATATAATTCATTTGAGTGTTCTAACTGAGCTGCTGGTTCTCGTCATAATTCATAAGTCTTAGTAGGGTTCACAGATTAGGTGGTAGATTAATTATTTGCTACAAAAAAAAAGTCAATGGGTTTTTATTGTCTTGGGCTGAGATACATAGCTTGGCAGGTTTCATAAAGCGGACGCAAAGTGATTTTCATAAATATATTTATTAACTTTAAATGCATTTGCAAAAGGGAAAATTAATGTTTCTGTTGTGAAACATGTGAAACCAAATCATGATGCAATTAGATAGCAAAAGGTATGTTAGGCTGATTTACAGAGTAAGGCGAAGAGGACGGTCAGTATAAATCAACTCATTTCATATGTCACTACTGAAACTTGAAATGACACAGAGGTAATGACAATGAATTGTCTTTTTTCATTCTCTCTTCGCACATTATGTCTCCCTTCATATCAGTGTTAGAACTTGCTATGACCTATTGTTGTATCTGGCATCCTTTACTTCTGAGTTGTGATTGTAAATCACCATGGGGGAGACCCCAGTTCCCTACACCTTATAGTGATTGAACAGGTGGATATAACGAAAAGAGGGGTGATCGATATTAAGCCTTGTGTAAACAAGAATTATATTGGAAGTTCAAACTGAACACTATATATCCAAGAGGATTAAATGAAGCAGTTGAACTTAACTCAGTACTATGATTGTTTGCTAAGTGTTCTGCTTTGCATTTCTGCTTCCTGACTTTTCCCTTGTCATCATGATTATATTAACAATACTATTAGCATACCATATTGTGTGTTGGAAGACCATTTTGTATGCTAATAGCCCACCATTATAATATGGGTATATTTGGTTGATGTTTGAATCTGATGCCCCAAGAGCGTGTTTTGGACCATAGGAAGAAATCTTTATCTGTGATCTCTATATGTATATGTTGATTAATCAGATTTTTTTATGCCTCCCTCCAGGTATTTGTGACATAATTTTGAGATATATTTAGCAGCCATATACATACACTTACACTTTCCCTCTTCCCCCTTTTTCAATTTTAATATCTATTTAGATATATGTGGAATTTATATCTTAATATACTATAAATATTCCTTCATATAATCTTGTTGTATATTCGTTATGTTGAGCCTTATGAAGTAATATAAAGTGTAATATGGGTATATTATACCGATTAATGGAACTCATATAGATCATGCATGGCCCATTACATGTTTCTCTGTGTGGTTGGCGGAAATACACAGACAGTAGTGTCAGAGATAGATTCCCGGACGCCTCCCATTGTGATCTCCACAGAGCAGTTACCAAGCGACGCAGTAATAGACGCGCTGCCTTGACAATATTGACGGTAACTAGTGACGCGTCGCATCATGATGTTTGCGCCTGGGGTCTGCGAGAATGACGCGGCGCCGGAATACGGACCACGTCATCGATACGCGGCCGGGCGGTGCTTGATGACGGGATGGGATCCGTTCGCGTCATCTCAGTTGGTTAATGTTACTCACGATGTGGGTGAGGGGGAGGGGACCCCCCAGCAATACATTAAACAGCGGGTAGGATCTCCTCCCACTCGGAAAGGAGTGTTACCACTACTATCTATTTAGTACATTCAATATATATATACTCGCTCCACTCCGGAGTTTGTGCACTTCAGCACATGATAGATATTTATAAAGGGTCATGTGATCACCCCATATGAATATAAATATATCATTTTGGAGTGTTTTTGTCTCTTTTTTATTACATATACTTAGTAGTACATGCTTATACTTACATTCTAATGTCTGTCATTAATTGGGTCATATTATGAGATAAGATGGTCAAATTTCAATTATCTATGCAAATGAGCAGCCATATTGTTTGGGTATATAAACCCCTGTTTATAACTTAGTGAGCACCTTGAAAAAGTTGTGTGAACACAACGAAACGCGTTGGTGTGAGCTGCCTTCCTTCATCACTCCCTGGACACCCACCATCTGGAGATTGGACGACCTGAACCAAGTTCCCCCCATTCACCGTGACTCCAGAGACCCTAATTGGAGGTATACCAATTGAACTGTGGACATTGCTCAACCGCTCATTTTACCGAGGAACTGCAATACTGCGGATTGCTGAGCCGCTTAAATCATCCTTGGATACACCTGCGGTAACTATTAATGTCGACCTTCGACTACTAATTGGGTCTATGGACTTTTGAAGGGGACTATATTATAGGAACAGGTCCTATTATCTCCACTATTGCTTGATCCATGCATATGGGAGTTTTTACTTTAAAATCCTTTCAATAGGGTTTTTTTACATTTTATTTATTGTCCATTGTTATTCCATATGGATGTTATATTGATTTTTATTATGAATTAAATATGCAATTTGACCTACGTATCTCATCTATGACCTATTAGCGCTATTCTATTTGATTGTTTATTGTGTGTGAAGTCTGACCAACCTCTATATATAGCTGCTGTGTTGAACCTCCCCAATCAGCGCCTGGAGAGAATTACCATTTGGTAGGTTCTCTTTTCCGTGATTGTAAATTAGGCCTCTTGAATGCCGGGATCCCGACAGCAGGTATTTTAACTTCATCCCCTTGAATCAACTTGTGAAATAAAGAGCAAGAAATTCACTCATTGTGGAACTCAATGATAGAATGGTTAGAATTGGTTCTTTAAAAAGTTGTTTTTCAGCTACAAATGATAATGAATAAACTATGGTGGTCATTCCGAGTTGTTCGCTCGCTAGCAGTTTTTAGCAGCCGTGCAAACGCTATGCCGCCTCCCACTGGGAGTGTATTTTAGCTTAGCGCTTGCGATCACTTCAGACTGTTCAGTTCCTGTTTTGACGTCACAAACACGCCCTGCGTTCGCCCAGCCACGCCTGCATTTTCCCTGGCACGCCTACGTTTTTCCGAACACTCCCTGAAAACGGTCAGTTGCCACCCAGAAACGCCCACTTCATGGCAATCACTCTGCGGCCACCAGTGCGACTGAAATGCTTCGCTAGTCCCTGTGTGAAACTACATCGTTTATTGTAATAGTACATCGCGCGTAGGCATCGCCGCATACGCATGCGCAGAACTGCCGTTTTTTTAGCCTCATCGCTGCACAGCGAACAAATGCAGCTAGCGATCAACTCGGAATGACCACCTATGTTACAGTAATAAATAAATAATAGTGGGACTGATTCAGGGTTGCTTGCAAAGAAGGAGCATCTGTGATTTTTTTTGCATCTCTGTGAATTTGTGGGCTATACTGAGGAGGGGTGTGTCCTAGGTGAACATACACATCTCTATGGATTTGTGGCTATTCTGAGTAGCTGTGTTTCGGAGGTGAACATATACGCATCTCAGTGAATTTGTGGGCTTTACTGAGGAGGTGTGTGTCCGAGGTGAACATACGCATCTCTGTGAATTTGTGGCTATACTGAGTGGCTGTGTTTCTGAGGTGAACATACGCATCTGTGTGGATTTGTGGGCTATCTTGGGTAGCTACGTGTCTGAGATGAACATACGCATTTGTGTGGATATGTGGGCTATACTGAGTAGCTGTATTTCCGAAGTGAATTTCCATGTCTCTGTGGATTTGCGGGCTATACTGAGTAGCTGCGCATCTGAGGTGAACATACGCATCTCTGTGGATTTGTGGGCCATACTGAGTAGCTGGACGTCCGAAGTGAAAATACGATACTCTTTGTATTTGTGAGTTGTTGAGTAGCATGGAAGTCAACTGTATCTCCATTTGTGGCTATACTTGTGTAACAAGGCTGCAACAGGATATTCAATCTTAGCATAAGTTTATTGTGGGCATGTAGATGTAATTATGGCCTGTTCTGTGGTCAATGAACACACATAATCAACAATATCACATAGATATTTTTCAACAAGAATAGGGCTGGTGCAAATTTGTGCTGATAGTGATGATGTCTGCTCTAGCCTCTCACATGCGGATGTATAGGGGTGGTGCAGCCACATAGATTGGGTGTAAATCTGAATCAGCACCAGTATATTTTAGTATGTAAGCTCTCAAGGACAGAGCCCTCTTTCCTCTTCTTCATCTTTAGCACTATGCTTGCTTCCAGTGCTCCTTGTCGCTTGACTCCTAGGTCCATATAGCAACTCTGACTCTGTGTGGTCACCTTTATTGGGTATAAACTCATTGAGTGTTGACTGCCTTCCCCTCCTTATGATTCTCCTCGCCTTGCTCATCAATATACAGTAAATAATCCCACCCTCGACTCTTGTCCGTGTTCTACAGATGTGTCCACATACAATACCTCCCAACAAATGGATGAAGGAATTCTGGACTTGTTCTTTACAGTGTTACTACAGATTCCAGTGGGACCCTAATGTCGGAGCATCCTGGCATTTGTTGTTCCACAAATGCTGACATGCAAGGGCAGGATTGCTAGGACATGTAGTCAGACAACAATATTTTCTATTTTGTACACCATTAACCCTGCACCCACCACCACCAGGGATGGGCATAAGTGCAGGGCCGGCTCCAGGCCTACTAGCACCCTGAGTGAGAAAATTTAAAAGCGCCCCCCCAACCCTATAGAAAAGTAGGCGTGGCCTCCTGGAAAAGTGGGCATGGCCTCGTAACATCATATTATCAAACTATAAATAAATATATTTTCACACACAATTTGCAGCCTTACACATAACAGTCACAGTGGTGTTCCTTACACAATGTCTCCAGTATAATGCCAGATACACATAATGTCTCCAGTATAGAGCCAGGTACACATAATGTGCAGTGCCAGATAGACATGATATGCCCGCAGCAGTGCCAGCTACACATGGCATGCCCCGCAGCAGTGCCAGCTACACATGACATGCCCCCCAGCAGTGCCAGCTACACATAATATGCCCCCCAGCAGTGCCAGCTACAAATGATAGTGTTTACTTTTTAGGGCAGGGTGCTGATCACAGGGAGGGCACATTTTTAAGTTAGGAGGGTAAAATGATTTACATACTATAATGCTTGGTGCTCCCCTACCTACATGCCGAAGCATGGACAGTGTGCGCCTAAGAAGCGCAGCAAAAATTTAGGGGCATTGCTTCATGGGGAAGGTGCGTGGCCACATAATAGTGGCAATTCGCATTACATAGTGACCATATAATAGTGGCCACATAATAGTGGCAATTCGCATTACACCACACAGTAGTGCAGTTAATACACATTGCACCAGGTAGAACCTCCTAGACACTTTGCGCCAGGCAGAGCATGTTAGACACTTTGCGCCAGGCAGAGCACGTTAGACACTTTGCGCCAGGCAGAGCACGTTAGACACTTTGCGCCAAGCAGAGCACGTTAGACACTTTTCGCCAGGCAGAGCACTGAGACACATTGCGCCAGGTAGAGCACTGAGACACATTGCCTAGCCACAGACGCCTAGCGGGAACACTACATGATATGCTCCCCAGCAGTGCCAGCTACACATGACATGCCCCCAGCAGTGCCAGCTACACATAACATGCCCCCCAGCAGTGCCAGCTACACGTGACATGCCCCCCAGCAGTGCCAGCTACACGTGACATGCCCACCAGCAGTGCCAGATACACATGACATGTCCCCCAGCAGTGCCAGATACATAAATGGCCACACAGTGCAGATATGCCCCCACAGTGCCAGATACACATGACATGCCCCCACAGTGCCAGATACATAAATGGCCACACAGTGCAGATATGCCTACACAGTGCCAGATACATAAATGCCCCCACAGTGCCAGATACATAAATGCCCCCACAGTGCAGATATGCCCCCACAGTGCCAGATACATAAATGCCCCATGTGCCAGATACATAAATGCCCCCACAGTGCAGATATACCCCCACAGTTCCAGATACATAAATGACCCCACAGTGCCAGATACATAAATGCCCCCACAGTGTCAGATACATAAATGTCCCCACAGTGCCAGATACATAAATGTCCCCACAGTGCCAGATACATAAGTGCCCCCACAGTGCTAGATACATAAATGCCCCCACAGTGCTAGATACATAGATGCCCCCACAGTGCAGATATGCTCCCATAGTGCTGGATACATAAATGCCCCCACAGTACATAAGTGCCCCCACAGTGCCAGATACATAAATGCCCCCACAGTGCCAGATACATAAGTGCCCCCACAGTGCCAGATATATAAGTGCCCCCACATGTGCCAGATACATAAGTGCCCCCGCAGTGCCAGATACATAAATGCCCCCAGTGCCGGATATGCCCCCACAGTGCCAGATACATAAATGCCCTCACAGTGCAATATACATAAATGCCCCCACAATGCAAGATACATAAATGCCCCACAGTGCCAGATACATAAGTGCCCCCACAGTGCCAGATACATAAATGCCCCCACAGTGCCAGATACATAAGTGCCCCCACAGTGCCAGATACATAAATGCCCCCAGTGCCAGATACATAAATGCCCCCAGTGCCAGATATGCCCCCACAGTGCCAGATACATAAATGCCCCTGCAGTGCAAGATACATAAATGCCCCTACAGTGCAAGATACATAAATGCCCCCACAGTGCCAGATACAAAAATGCCCCCACAGTGCCGGATACATAAATGCCCCCACAGTGCCAGATACATAAATGCCCCCACAAGTGCCAGATACATAAAAGCCTCCAGTGCCATATATGCCCCCACAGTGCCAGATACATTAATGCCCCCACAGTGCAAGATACATAAATGCCCCCACGGTGCCAGATACATAAGTGCCCCCACAGTGCCAGATATATAAGTGCCCCCACAGTGCCAGATACATAAATGCCCCCAAAGTGCAGATATGACCCCACAGTGCCAGATATGACCCACAGTGCCCGATCCATAAATGCCCTCACAAGTCACAATACCTGCGGTGCTGGGAGCCAGGAGGGGGAGGGCTGCTGAGGGCGCGAACGGACTGTTCAAAACTCTTGTGTGCGCGCTATGCGTGCTGCGTGGCGCCGACGTCTGACGTCAGACGCCGGTGCCGCACAGCACGCCGCATAGCGCGCACACAAGAGCAGGGACGTGCAGTCAGGGGAGGCAGGGGAGGCAGTGCCTCACCTGTCATACTACACAGTTTTTATTATAAAAATAATCTGGAAAATACAAAGTAATTATTTCTAAATTATAAATATAATCATATATAATCTTTGTAGTCTTCAAATCATTTGTATAGTGTAAACTCACAAATGCTGCACTGCTCCAGGAAGACACAGAGAGTCGTGAGGCAGCATCCAGCGGAGCCTCCACTGTGATAATAAGAACTGCCTGGTGCAGGGGGGGCGGGGCTCCACAGCAGCCAATAATCCCGCAGAGAAAAAGGACCACTAGAGGCAGCTACTACATCTGCCTCAATGATGATCAGGTGACCTGTCCAGGACGTAACCAGGAAGTTCAGACTTCAGACAGCTCACTTCAGAGACAGAGCACTGCTGCTGCGGTGATGCTCCTAAGCCTCCTGTGCCCTGGCTAGGTAAGGTCCTGTAACACATTTTGTGTGCCTCAGTTCTGTGTACTCACAGTTCCCCAAAGTGAGTGAGTATGCTGTGCACTGTTAGCACACAGCTGATCAATCATTCTCTCCTCTGTGACATGAGCCTGCCTGCTGCCCTACACTGGTGCAGAGGTCAAGGCTCATGGGCACTGACAGCCCACCCCTGTGCACAGCATGCAGCAGTCTCTGTGTGATGCTGCTGGCTGAGAGCTCTGCACAGGGGAACCACAGGACTTTGGCTCTGCAATATCATACTCACCCATCTTGTTATTTTGATAAAAATCTGCACATCAGGAGCTGCCCTGACTGTAATCTGGTATATACAGTACTACATGTAGCATACTTTGCACATTTATACTGTAAGTGATTAGTGGCAGTGACCAATCTGAATTGCCCAGGTGGGACCTTTAGCTACAGTATGTGCATTTAATATAGAATGCAGTTAATGTGTGTATAGAACACTTTAAGTTGTTGTTTTGTAGTGTTGCCCTCTGAAACTGGAATAACATTAACTGCAATTTTTGGTATTATTTTTAGTTTTGTGTGTGGTTTTATCACATAATTGCCAACATGTACTGTTTTTTTAATCTACACAGCAGTACTGGAATAAAAAGTACTGTAACTTTACTTTGTATGCTCCCTCTTCCCTCCTCCTCTCTTCAGTGCCGGGTCATTTTGCCGGGACCTGCCTGACTCCCCTTTCACATAGACGTGCAAATTACCGGTTCGAGAATTTCGACCCGGTAATTTGTAGATCAACACGGGTATTTTGTCTGTGTGAAACGGTCAACCCGTGTCGAAATTCCAGTGTCTCCGACCCTGGTAGATTCCAGGGTCGAAGTCTCGGGAATTACTACACGGGTCGACCCTTTCAGACAGAAAAAGGACCCTGGTGTTTCATGAAATTACCGGGTGGAACTGCTTCATCCGGTAATTTCATTTTCTGTCTGGTATTATATTAGCGTAGGTATCACTGCATGCTGGCTGTGAGATGATCAGCTGCTGATGTGCTGTACACTCACTGGGTGTTTCAGGGGTCATTAATATTGCTGTCTAATGATTACTTCTCCAGATTCCAAAGTGTGTGTAGGTTCCTGTATACTCTTCTCTTACAAAGCCTGCAAAAAGGTCACATCTAGTTTTGTGTGTTCATTTAGGTATGCTGCAGTTGTTTTATGTGAAAAAGTTGTATGTGTGTCAGACTGGTAACCGGATAAATACAGTAATGATTTATAGTAAACGTCAGAGGCAGGACAGACTTTACATATTTATTGCTACCCAGACTTTTTAATTCTGTAAATCATCCTGAGGTTTCGGTTCTGACCATACAGCGATACCAGCTTGCAAGTTAAGTGACAGACAAACCCTCCAAAATGTTACATTGACTGTAATACATACACAACATGCTTGGTAAAAGGGATGCAGTGAGGATACCGACTGACGGGATCCCGGCACTGGAAAAACTGACGACGGAATCCCGTCCGCAGCTAGAACACCGGCGTTGACATCCAGACAGGACTCGGGATCCCGGCATCTAAATACCGATGCCCGTAATCCTGATCCTTCTTTCAGCGGGATGCAATCACGTGGGAGGGGGGAAAGGGGGGGTTAGGTTTAGCCGTCAGAAGAGGGTTTAGGGTTAGGGTACAGTACTCCTCTATTGGGCTCATATATGCGTGTGTAAATCTGGCTCTGATACAAGCCAGTGCCTCCCCAGCCATTTACCTCACCGCACGTCACTGCACAAGAGGCCGGGACACTGCAGGCTGGCTCCAGGCACGAATATGGTGGCGCCAGCGTGCGGCCGCTCTATTCGAACATGCCTGGAGCCAGCCCTGGGGAGGGGGTTTGGCTTTCCAAGGAATTCCAGGCCTGGGCTGACCAGTTTGGGGCTGATTAACAGTATGTATGGGGCACCCATGCAGTGTGTCTTCCTGCTATAGCATAAGCCCCCCCGGCTGTTTCAGTCACTGCTGGTTATTGGAAAATCGGAGGGAGCCCATACTGTTCCCCCCCCCCCTGATTTTCCAGTACCAGGCTGAGAGGTTTAGGGCTGGTTATGGTTTTGGGGGACAGGACCACATGTATTTTTTTTCAAAAACATTAACCATTTATTTACTATTTGAAAGGATATGCCCCTCTATTCTTTAACCCTCGATGTGATGGCCTCTCAGACGTCTGGGAGTGTAAACCTTCATGCTATGAGTTACATGCACAACACAAGCAGTAAAGATTCACACTGGTTTATTGTTCGTTTAACAAAAGTATAAAAGACAACGTATATGGGTGTAACTGACATGTTGCTACACTCTCATTGGCTCGTTAGTAGTTACCAGGCAGAATTGATAAGGCGGATGTCCATATATGGGTTTTCTACAAGTTTCTCAAAACATTTAACAAAGTCTGTAACACACAGAAGTAAAAATAACAGGTTTCATCTGGTATAGAACTGTCCTTGAGAAACAGACACATACAAGCCTGGTATTGTATGAGGAGATAAAGGTACCCGACACATGGTAGTACGTATCTATGCAAACACATAACAGTTCATATAGCATGTTTTAACCCTTCATTAGGGAGGTAGAAATATTCACTTTTACACTGTAACTATTATAAGGAAATTGATCATATAAAAAGTAATATTTACAAAGACAGAAGAGTTAACCCTTCAATCCCCTCTTAGAATCATGATTGTTATATGACATGATTCTTGAGTGAGGCTCCTTTCTTGTTCCTCCAGTTCTTGAGATATTGGACATAATCGTCGGGTCCCTTACTATCAGAGGAGGTGACAGGACTGGTGGTTATATCATAGTACATCAGGGCCTTATCAATGCCTTTGGAGGTAAGTTTCTTTCCACAGGGAATTACACAATAAACTATAATGCCTACAAGAATTAAAGTTACAAGTATGAATATGCTTATTTGCACAAGAGCCTGTTTCCAATTTTCAAACCACCCAAAATATTGGCTCCATGGGTTATCAATACCTGAATTTTTCTTAAGTTCTATGGATAAGGTTTCTAACTTGTTTATGGCTAAAGTAACCTTACCATTGGGACCAGTGTTGTCAGGAATATATGTACAACAGCCTTCCACCTTACTAATGTAAACACATGTACCGCCTTTTTCTGCTAGGATCATGTCAAGGGCCATTCTATTTTGGAATGTCATTTGGGAAGTGGCTTCTAGCTGTTCAGCTATACCTTTAAGAGCATCTTTGGTATCATTAACAAATCTTTGTTGATTATAATATATATAATTAATCCAGGCTACGTTTTTATTTACAGTTACTATAGGAAACAATGACTCAAAACCCGCAGCCACCTCATCTCTAGCTTTGAACTCATTTGGAACACCTCTTGGGACCCCTATAGCATCAATGTATACGTGGGGGTCAAAGCTACCTCCTGGGAGTGCTCTTTTCTTTCGATTAGCAGGAGTATTAGAGGGAGGAGTGGGGTCATCGGTGATCATTAGGAGTGGCATTATGACTTTGGCCAGGGCACACTCACCATACCATGGTGTGTCTAATTTAATTCTAAGCTTCATATCCCCACATATGTAATAAATGTCGCCTAATGATCTAGTTTGGTTGACTAAAACAGTTGTTCTTTTATTTGCACAATACCCTGGTGGGAAGGTTTTTAAATTTCTCCCTGTGGTGGTGTTAGATGTATAACAGGTATAGTTTCCAGGATATATGGTTATGGTGCTTCCTGGGTTGGGATTTTTTGACAATATGGGATATTCCCTTTTCCACATTTCGCACTGACTGTCATTTGTTTTGGTGTCATTAAAAAGCTGAAAAAAAAACATTTTTCTTGTTCTAGGGGTATATTAAGGGGCACTGTACCTAGGTGGGGCCTAGATTTGCCACAGACATAACAGTTGCTTTTATTGTGTTTGTTAGCACTATACTTCATCCATTCCAACCAAAAATTAATGTCAGAGAAACCAGTTTCAATAGCTAGGGTGTCTTCAAAGGTAGGGTTAGTAATAGCCACCATATCTTTAGAAGTGGCAATATGGGGCTTTAAAGGTTTGTTTTGGGGAGCAATTTTAGGCTGGTATTTTGGGTTTTTATACATGTCCCACAAATAAAACCTTTGTCTTGCACTATAGTATCCTGCTTGCCACCATATACCAACTACATAAGTTGCATTATCCCGGTTGCTGGGATGCACTATGTTTAGCCTGAACCGATATGAGTCTGGGCCCTCTTCCATTTTATGAATAGACAATCTTTGAAGTAAGTTCAGATGTTGACCATATCTGTTTCTGGCAGCTGATGGGCGATATCCCCAATCTGTTCCTGTATTCCACCCCACAGCTTCCCAGGAATTACAATTAGATCCATAATATCTAATGTCATAGTACCATTCGTCAGTAACACAAATATATACTGTCTCAGACATTCCTGATTTCCTTTTCTGCTGTATGAAATGTTTGTTGTCAGCAAGTTTAGGGAACATGAAATAATCAAGGATGTATGTGGCTACGTGTGTATTGGAGGAATTGTACCACAAGGTGGGGACCCCATCTGTTTGTGTGATGTCGACTTCACATATTGTGAGGTGAATGAGGGCCAGTAGGGCTATCGAGATAGTCCCCAGGATAGAGATAGGGGGCAGGTTCTTCATCGTTTTCTGTTCTTCTGTCTTCGCTAGGTGGGAGGTCAGGGCTGTCTGCCCCGGTTCGTACCTCACTGGAATCACTTGCTTCCCTCTCTAGGTCTGGTCTAGGAACCTTTTTTACTCGGGATGCATGGATCCAGGTAGGACTTTCCTCTGTCAGGACTGCTGTTCGGGTAACTGCTACGACCTCTGTCTCTGGACCATAGGTGAAGTCTCCTGGGCTCTTGTTCCTGGGGAGCACCTTCACCACGACTCTGTCTCCGACTTTAAAGGGGTGTGTAGGTTCCTGTGGATTCAAAGGGTTTTTACAAACAACCTCATGTTCAATTTCATTCAGTTTTGTTATCAGGGACCTGACATACTCTTCTCTGATGAGTTCTAGATCTCCTTCCTGTATTACTAGTGGTTTCTTAGCCCAGGGTGTAGGAAAAGGGTCTACCCATTAGTATTTCAAAGGGTGAGTATCCTAGAGTTTTCTGTGGGGTCATTCTGATTTCTGCTAGGATAATGGGAAGGACCTGCTTCCACTTGTGGAAGGTACCTCCTGTGGCCTTCCTTAGTTTGTCTTTGAGGGTCCTATTCATTCTTCCTACGACCCCTGAACTCTGCAGGTGGTACGGGATGTGAAACTTCCACTCCACCTGCAGAGCTTTTACTAAGGCCTGTGTGATTTTGGCTGTAAAGGCTGAGCCTTTATCACTATTTATTTGCAGGGGGCACCCCCATCTAGGGATGATTTTCTGTGTTAGGATTCTTGCTACTATCTTGGCATCCTCTGACTTAGTTAGGAATACTTCTGGCCAGCGGGAGAACATATCTACAATGACCAGGGCATATTCTTGTTTACCTGTACCAGGGATATGGGTAAAATCAATTTGTAAGTGTGTAAAAGGGGTGGTGGGGTATTCAAGATGCTGGTGTTTAGCTTTATTAGGGTTGTTCCTGAGGCAAGTGATGCATCTGCTAACATACTGGTCCACAAGTGATTTGGCATTAGTAACATAAAAATCATTGGTTAGTAGGAGGAGTGTTGTGGCTTCACCACGGTGACCAACACCACGGCAATGGGCAACGAGCAAAGGGGCACTGGACTGGGGTATACAGGGTTTCCCCTCTTTGCAGATTAATCCTGATTTAGGATTTTTTCTGCAGAATTGGGTAAGTCCAGTCGGAGAGATCAGTATTAGTCGCAGCAGCTTGAAGTTGAGTGAGCAGATGGACGTTGTCAAGGGAGGGACATGCTCTAGTGAGTGCAATGAGTTCTGCAGCTTGCGCGGACTGATAAGGTGTTGGCAGGGTTTCCAACACAGTGTCAGGGAGGGTGACAATGGCATAGCCAGCCTGGTATGTGTTGTCATTGGGCCTACTACAGGAGCCGTCAACAAAAACTATGTCTGCGCCTGGTATGGGAACGGGAGACATGTCAAGTCTGGGAGAAGTTTCAGCTTCAATGGAAGCAGCACAGCCATGTAGGTCGGGTGGTTCATCCTCGGGACCTTTCAAGCCTAAAAGGGCATTGAGAATGGGTGCAGGGCCAGAAGAACTAGCAGTGTACTTGATGGTAAGGGTAGGGTTGCCCAAAAGGAGTACTTCATATCCACTAAGGCGTTGTGCTGACATGTGCTGTGTGTGCAAGCCTTTAAGTATTGCCAGGACATCATGTGTGGTGTGGAGTACTGTGATGTGGCCTAAAGTGAGGGTAGTGGCCATTTCTGCAACCATTGCACAGGCTGCCAAAGCCCTGAGGCAGGCAGGCATACCTTGCACAGACACTGGCATGACTTTGGGAAAAAAATGCCACGGGGCGCAACTTCCCTCCATGAAACTGTGTGAGCACCCCCGCCATGGTTTTACAATTGTCCCTTGCATATAGATGGAAAGGTAGTACATAATTGGGGAGGCCAAGTGCCGGACTTTTCATCAACATACATTTTAAACTTTCATATGCAGTTAACATTTCTTGTGACCATTGTACAGTTTTAGGTTTGTCCTTCAGTGTGGCTTGTCTCAAAATGTTATCATAATAAGAGCAATCAGAAATCCACTGTCTGCAGTAATTTACCATACCCAGGAAGGACAGTAGTTCCCTCTGGGTAGTTGGGGTGACCAGGCCCAATACAGACTGTATGCGTTGTGGACTGATTTTCCTCTCTCCCTGAGTGAGCACAAAACCTAAGTAATCAACATGCTTTTTACACCATTGCATTTTTGTTTTGGACACCTTGTGTCCACATTCACAAAGCCAGTTTAGTAATGAAACACCATCCTCTCGGCAGGCCTCCTCAGTTTGACTACAGAGCAGCAGATCATCTGCATACTGTAGCAGGACTGAACCATGGTGAGGTTGCCAGGGCCCCAATGTGGCCTGGAGACAACAGGTGCGTCAATAATCTGCACCAGGTAAGTTGTTTACCCTTAAAAGAAAAGGCAAAAAGTAATTGTGTCTGTGAATCTACAGGTATGCTGAAAAAAGGCATTCTTCAAATCAATTACAGAGAAGAACGCAGCATCTGCAGGGATTGCAGAAATGAGTGAGTTTACATCTGGAACAATTGGTGCAATTGGGACAATTAACTGATTGATCGCTCTGAGATCCTGTACAAATCTTATACTGCCATCAGCTTTGGCAACAGGGTTCACAGGAGTACAGTATGGTGATACAATATGTCTGAGAATACCCTGTTGTAAGAATTGCTGTATCATGGGGCGGAGACCTTCTATCTTTTCTGGTGAGAGGGGATACTGCATAGGTCAGAACACAAAACACTGGTTGTTGCACCGCTGTCCACTAAAAAGGGAATTTTACTTCCATTTATAATAAGTGGCAGCAGAGGTGAATCTTTACTATGACGGGTGAGTTGAATAAAGGCTGGGATACCCTCCTCCGGGCCCCGTCAGTGCGCGGGGTCTTTGGAATCTTTCCTGACTGCGGGGTTGGTTCTGTCTGTCAAAGCGTCTGGAGTTCTGATAGTTATGAGTGGGCGCAGGTTTCTTTACATCAAAACACCCTGCAGCCTCTTTCTCATATAGATGTATAGCTGCGTCCTTTGCAAGCTTTGCGCAAATAAGATATACAGCCATCGAGGGTAATAGTGGGCTTGGGACAGTGTTTTACTATTATCTAAACTCTGGGTTATTGGTGCGTTAGGGATAGAGCTAGTGGACGCATTTTCTAGCAGTGGAGCTGGAGGCAATCCCATTTGGTGTGAAAGGGTTACTGCTGCCAAGAGATCTGTGTCTCCGAGCGCAGGATACATTGGAATGCAAGGGGGAGGCAGAGGGTTTTTCAAAGATTTACAGTTTTTTACTGCTTCGCTTCTGTGCTGTTGGGAACTGACATTTTTTTTTTTTTTAATCCTCCATATAGAAAGGGTAATTACTGCCTTCCCGTAGGAATGGGTCCTGTCCTGCTTTCTCTGTCCATCCCGCTAAATTATCCACCCATGGGTTAACTAAGTAATACTCTGAGGTAGAGTTGCGGTCTACATACATCTTGCATGTCTCACCAGGGAGGGGCGGGGGATATGTAGTTTTTTTTTACTCTGACTAGAGCCCATTGTCAGACAGTAATATAAATCAACAGTACAACTTTAAAAGAAAATATCTAAAATGTACAACACTCTACTATACATGCATCAGCTAACCAGTTAATTAGTCATTGACAATATCACAATATTATCTGCACAGTGAGAACATGAAATCTTTTGACGTGTACGATACTTACCATTCGTACAAGATGTCAGAAAAATACAGCGTTTTAAACAGGAAGCAGGAAAAGTGTTTGAGTAAAGATATCTGGCAGACGAAAACTTACCAGCCGTCTGGACCAAATATAAGAACTTATCTCACTACAAACATACAAAAATATATAGACGATCAAATCGAGGTATTCTCTACGTTACGTATAGACCCCAGGTCTATTTTAAGTATCCCAGATACTAACGTCACGTTATGTATAGACTCCCAGGTCTATTTTAAGTATCCCAGATACTAACGTCTTTGGAGAATTGCGCTTGGACCCCTGGTCCCTTCTCAGACGTATCTTTAAGTCCCAGACATTAAAGATGTTTGGTCACGTGTTCCCAGAACACTGACACGGATTCAGCTTCAGTGTATGACCGCAATCCCGTATGGCAAAGACAGACAATAAATTCTCTATCTTTACCATCCAGGGACGATCACTGAATCGCGGACGTAGCCCCCATTTTGAAAGGATATGCCCCTCTATTCTTTAACCCTCGATGTGATGGCCTCTCAGACGTCTGGGAGTGTAAACCTTCATGCTATGAGTTACATGCACAACACAAGCAGTAAAGATTCACACTGGTTTATTGTTCGTTTAACAAAAGTATAAAAGACAACGTATATGGGTGTAACTGACATGTTGCTACACTCTCATTGGCTCGTTAGTAGTTACCAGGCAGAATTGATAAGGCGGATGTCCATATATGGGTTTTCTACAAGTTTCTCAAAACATTTAACAAAGTCTGTAACACACAGAAGTAAAAATAACAGGTTTCATCTGGTATAGAACTGTCCTTGAGAAACAGACACATACAAGCCTGGTATTGTATGAGGAGATAAAGGTACCCGACACATGGTAGTACGTATCTATGCAAACACATAACAGTTCATATAGCATGTTTTAACCCTTCATTAGGGAGGTAGAAATATTCACTTTTACACTGTAACTATTATAAGGAAATTGATCATATAAAAAGTAATATTTACAAAGACAGAAGAGTTAACCCTTCACTATTTAACACACTAAAGCCTGCACAGATCATGCTGGTCTGTGCAGTGTTTTGAATCTGCTGCACCTTTCCAGTATATTTATAATTCTATGTAGGAGCAGAGTTTATTGTAAAGGGGGCTATCTGGGAGGGTTTTGACAGAGAAAAAAATAAAAGGGTAATGCCACCAAAAGTTAAATAAGTGTAATGCAGCTGAAAGTAAAATACGCTGCTTGGTAAATACTGCATTTAGACGATCCAAACTGCCACAATGTCAAGCGATTTTGTTTAGCAGTCGACCTCGATTCATAGAAAATTTCCCCCTTGTCCTATTCTGTACCAGTTTTCCAATAAGGATTTACGGTATGTTCGGTAATATTAAATACAGTAGTAAAGAACATACCTAATACCATGAGCATCTCATTTCTATTTATATCAGTGCTGCAAGTATGGCAGGTCGGGGTGGTACTGGGTACCAGTAAGAAATTGGCAGCTGGTATGCAGTACCGCTGAGCCGCCACCTTGCAGCCACTGTGTTGGGGAGAGGAGAGCCCAGCATGGGGTAACACCTAGCTGTTCTCTGCAACCCTTTAGTGGCACCAGTGGCTCCAGTGCTTGCTAAGGAGAGCAGAGTGGAGAAAATGGGAGGATGGAATGACATCCTCACCTGGCACTTCATAGGTTGAGAATATATCCTTGTAGGGAGCTCAAGAAATTAAAAAAGTTGCAGAGTTTAAAGCCAAAATCTTTGTAATTTCTTTTTACAATTGCTCCAGTAATAAGACTGAACTCATATGGTCTCACATAGATTTGTGTACAGTGTAAAAGGATTTAAATAAAAACAGACAATTCAGGGCACCATTTCAGGTAACTATTTTTATCACAAGCAATTCACATATTACAGTGAGAATAACATGTATGCATGTATTTAAAACACCTCAACACCTTTTAAAAGCAACTACAAATGCTATCACCTTTTTTATGTGATTGCACACCCAGCATGCGCTAACATTTCACATAAGAAAGAGGATGGCTTAGTTGTCAGTTTAGTTATTTTCATTGCTTTTCTTTTTTGTATCATTGTCAACTGAAGACATCAGAGATATGGAGGTTGTATTCACTAAATCTTAAAATAGATTAAAAAAACAAACAAAAAAAAACAACTTAATGTCAAATAAATGACATTATTTAATATTGTGATTAATTTTATTATATTTAGATATTTTATATTTTAATTATTTGTATTTCTTTTTTATGTACTATTATTATTATTATTATTATTATTATTATTATTATTATTATTAATATATTAATGTAGAGTCTTCCACATTTATATCAGAGTCTATTACTTTGCTCAGAATACAACACTGCTCTAGCTATCTCAATAAATCACACATGAAGTGTTCCTTCTCCTAAATTAAATTTTTATTTAAATAAACGTGTTATGTTGGTATTTGAACTGACAGCTAAATCTGATAATTAGTGTGTATGAAGTTGGCTGTGATTGGCATTGTAATTGGGTTGTCATTGGGCTGAAAACCTATTATCTTTGGATCATGCCCCATGAAATCTGTTGAAGAAACTTTGCTGCCAGTCATTAAATCCACCATCTTGTCTTACAAATTAGGTTTCAACGGCTTCTTACCACTGGGAATGTAATTTAAGTAACTGCAGTTGCAGTCCGACTAATAAAATTATTTTAAAATTATTGTTCAGTTTCTAGACATTTTTATACCACTTGGAGTTTAATAGATTATATAGTGGTTCTACTAAATTGACGTCTAAAAAGTGACACCATTCATTTAACAGATGCTATTTGGTATCACTGAGACTAATAGCAGGTTAAACAGTGATATTTATGTATGTAATCATGATGAGATTTATTATGTTGTCATCTGGTAACATCACGCATTTACTTTGTCCTATGTAGCTCTTATTGTTTATACCATAAACTGTATTTTTTTATTCAAATATAACTTCATTTTAAGGTGGTCAAACATGAAACTTTCCAAATATAGGGATCTATAGTAATGTCATGTAATAATCTGGTGTAATTACTCTACACGCTAGTTTGGCACCACTTAGAGCCACAGTGTATTGTGTATCATGTTTTATCTTATTATTTATGTTTATTCAGTTTATTTCTGGGTACAGTGATTTGACTTTGATGAAATTCAATTGGTCTAGGTTATGCTATAGCAGGGAGACACACTGCGCAGGATCCTCCGCACATACTATAAATCAAATTCAAAATAATATAAACATTTTATGAGGTGACATGTAGTTAGGGTTGAGTTTAACCAGCAAAAAAAATTAAAACAGTTATTAAATTAGATATTGTAACTCACTCCTAAATATTTGATCAAGTATATAGCCCAATTTGGAAAGCTTAGCTTATTGAAGATATTAACTTACAGTTTATGATCTTTGTACACCTGACACTGTGACTTATAGGGGGGTATTAAATTAGTGCCATTTTTAGACCAGTCGAAAAAATTGAATTTTTTTGCCAATTTTCAGATCAAATTTACATTCGACATATTCAATGCCCATTCCATTATTTTGATTGGCCAGCACTGGTGAAAACCAAGTGTATCGGCGAATTCACTGCTAATACATATGTTTTGGAGAATATGCATTTTTTCCCATTTTTGGCACAATTTTTGCCCGTGTCGATTCGGTATCCGGACTCCAGGTCGACAACAAAAAGGTCGACACACCTTAGGTCACCGTCAATTGGTCGACACACCTTAGGTCGACATGGACAAAAGGTCAACATGGACAAAAGGTCGACAGGAACAAGGTCGACATGGAAAAAGGTCGACATGATTTTTTCACATTTTTTTCTTTTTTTGAACCTTTTCATACTTAACGATCCACGTGGACTACGATTGGAACGGTAATCTGTGCCGAGCGGAGCGAAGGCATAATGCCCGAAGCATGGCGAGCGAAGCAAGCCATGCGAGGGGACGCGGTGCATTAATTGGGGTTCCCCATCACTCTACGAAGAAAACGACACAAAAAACATAAAAAACTCATGTCGACCTTTTTCCATGTCGACCTTGTTCCTGTCGACCTTTTGTCCATGTCGACCTAAGGAGTGTCGGCCAATTGGTGGCAACCTAAGGTGTGTCAACCTTTTTGTTGTCGACCTGGAGTCCCAGACCCGCCGATTCGGCAAATAAAAAAAAGTGAAACGACATGGGTGATAATGGATTAAAAAATGGGTAAAAATGCCCGCAATTGAATACCCTGTGTTGAATTAGAGCCATTTTTTCAACCAGTTTTTTCGATGGTACTTAATTGAATACCCCCCCTTAGTCACACACTGTGCAGCAATTCTCCTGATCGCATTGTGTAACTTCCTTATTTGCATTGTGTAACAGTGTTTGTTGATTATTCAAATACTGTAATAGTTACTTTCAAATTTCTATTTATAAATTCATGATATCTAGTATACTACATTGATGGGCTCACGTAGAGCAGTTTGTGAAGAATACACATTTCTGCACTGTGTATGTATTAGTGATGTGCGCCGGAATTTTTTCGGGTTTTGTGTTTTGGTTTTGGATTCGGTACCGCGCCCGTGTTTTGGATTCGGACGCGTTTTGGCAAAACCTCCCTGAAATTTTTTTGTCGGATTCGGGTGTGTTTTGGATTCGGGTGGGTTTTTTTACAAAAAACCCTCAAAAACAGCTTAAATCATAGAATTTGGGGGTCATTTTGATCCCATAGTATTTTTAACCTCAATAACCATAATTTCCACTCATTTCCAGTCTATTCTGAACACCTCACAATATTATTTTTAGTCCTAAAATTTGCACCAAGGTCGCTGGATGACTAAGCTAAGCGACCCAAGTGGCCGACACAAACACCTGGCCCATCTAGGAGTGGCACTGCAGTGTCAGACAGGATGGCAGATTTAAAAAATAGTCCCCAAACAGCACATGATGCAAAGAAAAAAAAGAGGTGCACCAAGGTCGCTGGATGGCTAAGCTAAGCAACCCAAGTGGCCGACACAAACACCTGGCCCATCTAGAATTGGCACTGATGTGTCAGACAGGATGGCAGATTTAAAAAATAGTCCCCAAACAGCAAATGATGCAAAGAAAAAAAGAGGTGCACCAAGGTCACTGGATGGCTAAGCTAAGCGACCCAAGTGGCCGACACAAACACCTGGCCCATCTAGGAGTGGCACTGCAGTGTCAGACAGGATGGCAGATTTAAAAAATAGTCCCCAAACAGCACATGATGCAAAGAAAAAAAGAGGTGCACCAAGGTCACTGGCTGGCTAAGCTAAGCGACCCAAGTGGCCGACACAAACACCTGGCCCATCTAGGAGTGGCACTGCAGTGTCAGACAGGATGGAAGATTTAAAAAATAGTCCCCAAACAGCACATAATGCAAAGAAAAAAAGAGGTGCACTAAGGTCGCTGGATGGCTAAGCTAAGCGACCCAAGTGGCCGACACAAACACCTGGCCCATCTAGGAGTGGCACTGCAGTGTCAGACAGGATGGCAAATTTAAAAAATAGTCCCCAAACAGCACATGTAGCACTCATATGGATAGTATACTTGACGACACAGAGGTAGAGCAATGGACTACTGTCCGTACTGCTATATATATACTGGTAGTCAGCAAAATTCTGCACTGTCCTCCTACTATATACTACGCACAACTACAATGCAGCACAGGTATGGATGGATAGCATTCTTGACGACACAGAGGTAGAACAATGGACTACTGTACCGTACTGCTATATATATATACTGGTGGTCAGCAAAATTCTGCACTGTCCTCCTACTATATACTGCGCACAACTAAAATGCAGCACAGGTATGGATGGATAGTATACTTGACGACACAGAGGTAGAGCAATGGACTACTGTACCGTACTGCTATATATATACTGGTGGTCAGCAAAATTCTGCACTGTCCTCCTACTATATACTACAATGCAGCACAGATATGGAGCGTTTTTCAGGCAGAGAACGTAGATATTTTCAGCACACTGAGCACAGATATTTGCAGCACACTGAGCACAGATATTTGCAGCACACTGAGCACAGATATTTGCAGCACACTGAACACAGAAACTGAGAGAACGCAGCCACGTCCTCTCGCTATCATCTCCAATGAACGAGTGAAAATGGCGGCGATGCGCGGCTCCTTATATAGAATACGAATCTTGCGAGAATCCGACAGCGGGATGATGACGTTCGGGCGCGCTTGGGTTAACCGAGCAAGGCGGGAAGATCCGAGGCTGCCTCGGAACTGTGTAAAATGAGTGAAGTTTGGGGGGGATCGGATCCCGAGGAACCGAACCCGCTCATCTCTAGTATGTATGCAAAACAGGTTGCAGATTTACAGATTCCTTTTAAGACAAGCATTGCAAGGTTTGGATGAACAGTAAATCTCAGTAAACCATTGATCTTAGGAAAAAGGTGCTCAAGCTTATATAGTGTAGCGGCACAGGAAGTCATTCTCCAGGAAAATTATTATGAACATGTTGATGACTTTCATCTGAGGCTTTTTCAGACACTGCATGGGCTCAGTTTTTGTTTATGTGTTTATTGAAAATCATTTGTAACAACAAACATGTTATTTTGCAAAAGCCTTTCTGACACTATTTTGTGCTATTGCATGATAGATATGGCCAATCTGCTTTAAAAAAAAAAATCAACTCATTTGATGAATGTGTTTTGCTTCTCAGTAGGTCTGTGTGTCCAGCTGCCAGTCTGTCATTTCCCCCAATGCTACCTAAAGCTCAACATCACCAAAATGGAGCTCATCAACTTCCCATCTTCTATCCTCCTTATGGCCAGGGCCAATGAGAGCCATGCCGGGCCCCGGTAAAGGCCTGTGGGCGTGGCTTGTCAAGTGGGCGTGACTATGCCCTTCAGTATAAAAATATATGAATAATAAAATAATCACGGGATTGATTGGTGGCCCCGCATGCTCCTCAAAGGGGGGGCACTATTTTAACACAGGTGGGCACCGTTTTAACATAGGGGGGCAGGGGGGAGGGCACCTGCTTCCTACCTTACTTGATCTGGAAGAGGGTCCCTCCTCACCGGCCAGATCCGCTGACCACTAGAAAGCAAAAACTATCTAAGCTCTCTATGTGCGGCGTCAGGTGGATGGCACCTGCAGCAGCTGGCCAAAGTACAGGAATCCTTATGGGGTAGTTAGCGGACCTGGGCCACCCTCCCAGGCCCCTCCAGGAGCCCGGGCCCATGTAATTTGTACCTGCTCCCCTTGCCTCTTGGCGCCACTGCTTATGGCTGACAACATTACTTTCTCCATTGAATCAGCATCAGGCAAAACATCCACTCCTTTGTGCTGTCTTCTCATTCCCTTCTTCATAGTATTGCCAGAATAACCCCCCTTTTCAATCATTATATGAAAATCCGTATCCTTTCTCTCTCATTATTTCTTGCCTTGGCTAATGCAACCATTTGGTATTTGGATTCCCCATTACTTATCTTTCCTTTGTAAAATACATCCTTAATGCAGCAGCAAGACTGATCACCTTCTCTCATTGCTCCATATCTACTACACCACAATGTAATTCTCTAAACTGACTCCACATTATCTTCAGAATTAAATTCACGCTCTCACCCTCACTTTTAAAGCTTTTACCAAGTACCTAATACATCTCTAATCTTCCCATAAGTTCTTGGGCCCAAACATTCGCATTGTATTTACCCAATACCCCATTCTGCCAGGGCCGAGGAATTGCAGAAAACCAACTGGATAGACTTCCCTGATTTGCCATTTCCAAGTCAAAATTATTGGTACTGGCGAATCAGATTTTTTACATGCAGAATGTAACGCTGTTCATCAATGATTTGCTGTTCTGTGTTTTTGTTATGCAGATCACCTGATCGGATCACTGAATCTGGGAACTTCACCTCTGATGTATGACCAAAATTAAACTCACTCTCTGTTTCTGCTAATTTTTACTGAAATAAACCTGCATCCAATGTGGTAACCACATTTCAATTCCACCACCAAGACTTCTATCATGCTGCTTCCCGCTTATGGAATGTCAAAGAACGTCTCTCGGGTTACGTGCTGATGCTTACCAATCCGGGCTCTGTGGTCACTCCCGCTCCAGAGCTTCCTGGGTGCCTTCCGGCGTCTTTTCACTGGCACAGAGTTTGGCATCAGCATTATAAACTGGCAGACTGTACTGGTTGCTGCAGAGTCCATTTCCCATGATTCCTGGACCCAGCACACCGCCATGTTCTTTTAGATCAGGTGATCACTGCACCACCAATAAGGATTGAGCCCCAGGTCACCTGATGTCAGTGACCAATCTGCAAATAGCAGCCCCTATAAAAAGACGTCCTGAAAGGCTGGCTCGTTGCTAGTGCAACATCTCTCACAGCCTCCTCTGTGACCGGACTCTGTGCTCTGCAGAGCACATTCTCAGAGTCTCTCCATAAAAAAGTTAGCTATTGTCCTGTATCTAGTAGCAATTCCAGTTCCAGCCCAGTACAGTGCAATTCTGGATCCAGCCTGATTTGGTGCAATTCCAATTCCAGCCCAAATTCAAGCAATTTTGTTTCATGTCTGGCTTCAAGCAGTTCTGGCTCCAGCTCAGTTCTTAGCAATTCGGTTATAGCTCAATTCGTAGCAGTTCCAGCTCCAGCCCTGTTCTTAGCATTTCTGATTCCAGACTGGATATCAGCAATTCTGAATTCAGCCTTTGTCTAAGCAATACCAATTCCAGCCCAGCTTCAAGCAATTTCTGGCTCCAAGCTATACTGGTTCCAGTCTGGTGACAGATCCCATTGGTCCCAGTTCCAGTACTAGTTTCAAGTTCACTTCCAAAAACTGTTCTACTGCTCATACCCCTACATGCTTTCAGTACTCTAAGCATCAGTCCTTGTCAAGTCAAGCTTTCTATCGATCCCAGACTGCTCTTCGGATCAAGTCCAGCCAGTCCTAGCCAGTTCCCTTGAGTGACCATCGACCTTGTCCTTATTTTAACTGGATCTCAGCACTTCTTTCATAGTACCCCTATACCCTCACATCTGCAGCATGTTTATCAAATATGTCTATACATACAATACTCTAATTCAGCATGGTTTGCAATTGCAAAGCTGCTCACAGCAGCTTTGCAAATGCAATTCCTAGAAATACAAATGCAGGATACAGTCCTTGGCCTCGTTACTCCTGGCAAACGGGGATGACATGCCCATGTTTTCAGCAATGTCGGCAACCACACCCCCATTCCTTCCCCAAAATGCAGGCAGAAGCCATTGCTGCAATGTAATTGCAGGACCCGTTCTGCCGCTGTGCAGAACGGCTCCTGCGTGTTACCAGTTTCCCGATTATTGGGAAACTGTGTGTTAGAATGCTTATGAGATCCATCCAGAATCAGCCCCTCTGTTTTATGTGCTTTTATTTTTGCATTATTTATTTCTCTGCATTACTTGTTTTATAGAGATCTCTGATGCCTTACTAATTAATGATAATAAGTATGGTATATAACATAAACTTGTCTCTAATGTCACAAACGTTTATTCATCAATTATCTTTCAGATATGTTTCAAGGCACTCAGGGAATAACCCAAACATTGCTAATCATGTAAAGAAAAAAAATCAATGCAGCACTTATATTACTTGTTGCATAATCTTTGGCCACAATTCATGGTAGCTATTTATAAGATCTGCATTAATTAGTGTTATAGCTTTCCTAAGGTGAATTAATTAAGTTATTTTTAAATGGATTCATTAATAATTCAGTCCCTATGTATAGGTGAATGTAATAATAATACAGTAAATATTAAAGTGTCGAAGACACTTACCAAAAGTGTCATATTATTTACAAAGAAAAAACTTTGTGTAACGACTTGTGGTTTATTTGAATTTGTCACAAAACAACTCAGTAAACATAAATCATTAAACATTTAAGTAGATTAAACATATTACAATATAATATTTAAAATAATATTTCTAGTGTATGTTAATTCACAATGCCAGATAAAGTCTAACAATTTCTTCTATTGAAAACAGTTTGAACAGGAATTTAGGCTACATTACAAAATCCTTCAGATGGTTATATAAAATGTTTTTGAAATATGTTTTATTGCTTATTTCTCTATTTCAAGGTCAAGTAAACCTAACTGTCTACCAATTTCATCAGATATTAACAAGTATTTTGCTGCCCAAGGCAAAGTTTCATCACTTCATAAATAACACATAAAAGATGCAACAGAATTTCTGTTTCTTTCTCTCCCTTCGGATACCTCCACCAAGCATTCATTATCTTGTTTCCAACATTTCAGAAATTTCCTCCACCAGTTATATCACTACCCCCCCAGCATCTTAATTTATTTCCAACTATTTCTTTCATCGGTCCCTGTATCTGTATATTATCTTCTCAGTGATAAGTCACAGAAGAAAGTCATCCATCCACAATCTCCTTCAATATAATCTTCAACTTCATTGCTTGTATTACTCTTCACAAACAACACACATGTTCTCAAGTCCATATAAGTCGAAGGCCTGAAACGGATTCTGCTACTGGATCTGAAATCGGTAGGAATCTGTTTTTGCTGTGTCCATATTTTTGCCATTTTAACGCTGAGGCAAATTTAAGACCAGATAGATATAAATATGCACACTTCGGCTCTGTGGGTTTTCTTCCTTTGAATTGTGTCATATTCTTTACAGAAAACATTTTAGATAACCGTGTAGTCATCCCACTGCACTACTCAAAAAAGAAAGCAACAATAGCATAAAACGTAAAAGTAATGCAGCCAAAATACTGAGATCTTATGAAATACAGTGTGTCCCTATACACTGTGTATTGAGTTATGCTAAATAGCCCCTCTCGGTGCGCTAGGTCCTGGGTGATTCAAATGCGCCAAGTGTCTTTCTCACTCAAAATGTTCATCTTATTTGCATTAATAAAACAACTGGAAGCAACAAAACTACTTTGCTAGATTACACTGATCAATTTGATGTGCGACATTTGTGTTCGAATGAGTCTGAATCTGTGTATGAACTTAAGTGCTATGATACGGCAGCCACGGCTTTTTCTCACACCAAATTCTATTGTGCTTCATCTGCAATTTTGTACGGATTAAGATTAATTCCTAAATTGTGAAAGTTGCAGTCCAGCATCTTTAGTGCACTTTTGAGTGGTGTTTTTCAGTGCGTGCAATGAGAATAAGGTACAAAATTTGATGAAAATGATGGTGCGCTACACCCCTTTGTTTGGCTTAGTCGCGTCGGTATTCTCGCGATGTATGGTATCAATGCTCAGTACATGAGGACACATCTATATAACGGGTAAAGGGTTACAATCAATTGTTTACTTAATAGATAATGCTCAATTAAATATTATAAAATACAACTTGGCATGCTCATTTATTATTAAATAGAATAGGGCATGCACATGTATTAAAGATGTGAGGATGGACAGTTATAAATAACCTTTTTTTAAAATAATGTGAAAAGGGGTGTTTTCACACCATTTCACATTATTTAAGTATCACCTAAATTTATTAAAGGACCTTTAGAGAAGTTTTTGTGAAAAATTGCTCCAAACCCTTTAATAAATTTTTTTATAGTAACCAGATGGCATTTCCCATACTTATAATGGGAAATGCGATCTGGCGAATTTACTGAAAAAATAAGAAAAAACACTGCAGTGAACCCTGTGATAATAACACTTCAGATAGCGTAATCACAGGGTTCACTGCGGTATCCTGCCTCCTGCACAGCTTTCTCTGCCCACAGGCAGAGAAAGCTGTGCAGAGACCCGGCCTGTGTGATCAGTTATGTGTGTCTGATCACTGTGGAAAAAAAAAAGTATATTCACCTACAACCAGGGACCAGTGATTGGTGCTCCGGTGAGGGCTGCTGGTCATCGGGTCATCCTGCGCTGCTGTATGACCCCTGGTGCAGTAAAGTGGTGCTGCAAAGGGGCCGCCCACTTTACAACACCAGGTATCACAGCAAGAAGAGGATCCGATGGCTGGCAGCCCTCCCAGACCACTGATCACTGATGCCTGGGTGTAGATGAGTATGAGCAGTGGTGGGGAAGTCACGGCATGGGGGGGTAGTCACGATAAGGTGGTGCCTATAGGTGTTGTGGATACCCACGAGTGGAAATAGTCCCTATTGGTCAGTATGACGACCAGCGGGCTATTTAGCATTCGGTATCGCGGCATTGGTATTGTGTCCGCCGGTCACATAGCCACATCCCAGCTAAATATCACTCCTGAAACATTACCGAACTAAGAAAGTAAATTTTGTGCACCAACAAGCTCATAATTAGTGCTTAAACTTGGGAAATATTACTGAGATAATGTATACTGCAGTATAAAAAATATTATTAATGTTGTCTGTTTCATTGGCAGGTACTAGTAGTTGGTTTGTATATTGTATTTTAGAAAAGTGTTATGTATGCTATGTTATAAGGTTTTGGACAAATTGGTGAATATACAATTTAATGAAACCAACAAGTATAGGAAAAATAGTAGGGGTACTTGTTTCTCTGCAAAGGGGTGGGAGGATTGGAGAAGCAAGAATTGATGAAAACATATTTTCAACCCTCCATATTACTAGCGTTAGCAGCCTGTATCATCATTAGAGCCATAGTAAGCTTTGGGCCACCACTCAACTTAGAACTTGATACCTGTATGTTCATCACTACTTAGTTTCTTACAGTTTCTGACTAGTATACAGTAGCTTCAACTAAAGAGCTATATACGGAAAAACTATTAAAGCAAATTAGGTCGAACTAGTACTAAATCAGCATATAGAGTTTATATTAAGAAACAGTCAAAGGTTCAAAAGCAGGAAGCATGTTTAATGATCAAGAGAATAAGCAAAAAGTTGTCAATAACAGATCCACGCAGACAGTAACCAGGGCCGGTTCTACCCCTTGTGGCGCCCAGTGCGAGAGTTTCCACTGGCGCCCCCCCCCCCGTGGCAAAACAGTTAGTGTGCGGGTGGCGTGGCTTTCTAGGGGAGGGGCGTGGCCAGTTATGCTCACAGTAGCTGTGCCCCCCAGTTGATTTGCCCCTGTAGATATGCCCCCTCTTTATTTGCCCCCAGTAGTTGTGCCCCCTCTTTATTTGCTCCCAGTATTTGTGCCTCCTCTTTATTTGCCCCCAGTAGTTGTGCCCCCTCTTTATTTGCGCCTCCTCTTTATTTGCCCCCAGTAGTTGTGTCCTCAGTATTTGTGCCTCCTCTTTATTTGCCCCCAGTAGTTGTGCCCTCTCTTTATTTGCCCCCAGTAGTTGTGTCCCCAGTATTTGTGCCTCCTCTTTATTTGCCCCCAGTAGTTGTGCCCCCTCTTTATTTGCTCCCAGTATTTGTGCCTCCTCTTTATTTGCACCCAGTAGTTGTGCCCTCTCTTTATTTGCCCCCAGTAGTTGTGCCCCCTCTTTATTTGCTCCCAGTATTTGTGCCTCCTCTTTATTTGCCCCCAGTAGTTGTGCCCTCTCTTTATTTGCCCCCAGTAGTTGTGTCCCCAGTATTTGTGCCTCCTCTTTATTTGCCCCCAGTAGTTGTGCCCCCTCTTTATTTGCTCCCAGTATTTGTGCCTTCTCTTTATTTGCCCCCAGTAGTTGTGCCCCCTCATTATTTGCGCCTCCTCTTTATTTTCCCCCAGTAGTTGTGTCCCCAGTGTTTGTGCCTCCTCTTTATTTGCCCCCAGTAGTTGTGCCCTCTCTTTATTTGCCCCCAGTTATTGTGCCCCCTCTTTATTTGCCCCCTGTCGCTGTGCCCCCCGCTTACAAACACACACACACACAAAATAATAAAAACAATACTTACCACTGCCCCGCTCCTGCTTCTTCTGCTGCTCCGTCAGTCTAGCCGCCCGCTCCTCTCTATGGGAGAGACGTCAATGACGTCCCTCCCATAGCGCCGCACAGACACTAGAGGTCAATAACGACCTCTAGTGTCTGTGCCTGGAGCCGGCTGCAGCGGACGCCCACACAGCCCACGGCGTCTGCTGCAGCCGTGGAGCGGGGAGCGGAGTGCGGGCAGGCGGCGGTGCCTCTGGGGTGACTGCGGCCGCGCCCCCAGGCCGCAGCGCCCCGGGCAAAGGCACTGCTTGCCCGCACCAAGGACCGCTCCTGACAGTAACCCAGGTCAGACCTACAATTTCAACCCAAGTGGCTGAGTTACGACTACTGCAGGGAATGCAGATGCTAAAGTGTACAGAATTAGAGGAGGGAGACCTAGTAATTCCAGTCCACCCTCCCGATACAGTACATCTGCTATACACTTCTCAGCATAATGTACATGGAGCAGGTGCATTGAATTCCTCTACAGGAGGTACTTTAGGGATTAGTGACCTCCACCTCTGCCAAGACTTGGCTCTTAGATAGACAGCAATTGTTAGGCGCGGCGGTCTTCAGCCGTGCCCTGACTGAGCAGCGGTCACGGCCGCCGCGCCTCTCTCCTTCCCTGTTCCCCGCACGGCGCCTAGCAACGCCAGGACGCCGTGCGCACGATAGCCGCCGGGTCCCTGGCAACGCAGGACGCCGTGCGTGCAGGGCCGCCGGGTGCATAGCAACGGGGACGCCGCAGGTGGACCGCGTTCCCCGTTGCTAAGAATAGTTAATTAGGTTGCTCGTGCAGCAGGGCAGCTGCACGGCATCTAGTAATTAGGGTCTGGGGGCTGGTCCTGCTGGCCCTCCTGTTATTGGCCAGCAGGGCCTTTTTATGTGAGCCAGCACACTGCAGCCCCGCCGGTGATAGCTTCTTGTATGCTGTTCCTGCCTTGCAGTACTCGGTTCCTGTCAGCCGTGTTTGGTGGATCTTGCTCCCTGCCCTTTGGTACTTTGGAGGTCCGAAGCCGGTCCTGGGAATCCTTCTAGTCCTTGCGAACCTGTTTGTCATCTGGGGTTCTCGCCCGGTTTCGTGAGTAGCGGCTTCAGCCGCGTGTTGCGGCCTATGCCGCTTAGTGTTTACTTTACTGTGAATTGGTGCATTTGCGGAGGTTTCCGCTTTCACTGTCCTCCCCGGAACTCAGCGGTGCCGTGTAAGGGAGTGGACAGTGGTTTCTTTGTAGTTCTTTTCCTTTGGCGGCGTGCCGCACATACGTTTAGTTTTTAGGTAGTTTATAGCCCCTAGCGTGGTTGTTTCAGTTAGAGGTCCCTTTGTTATTACCCTGTCTCAGTTCACGCCTTGTCTCTCTTTAAGACCTGAGGGGGCATCGGAGTTGGGCAGACCTAATCCGCCCTTCAAACGCGGCTGCCATGGGCCCAAGAAACCATAGTCGTTCAGGCGTGAATTGATAACACGGGTAAGACAACGGAGGTAGGGTGCTAGGGGCTATTTCCTTCCCATTTCACAATCCCAGCATTCCGGCTTGGTGCTCAGGACTCACTACATAAGATCTCCCCTGTCCTGAGCATCAGGATCGTAACATTATCACCGGCCCACAAAAAAAAAAAGGGGGTTTAATTTTTTCCGTTGTATTGGTGGGCCTAGAAATTCGGCCTCATGAATCCGGCAGGTTTAGGGCCAAACCCCAGTCAGCTTTTGGTTAACCAAATACAGGAATTAACTCAGATGGTTCAGGACCTTACTCTTCGGGTGAGATCGCAGGAAGATCTTTTGCGAGCCTCCCCGAGTATGGTTCCAGAACCAAAGATGCATTTAACTGACCGTTTTTCGGGTAACCGAAAAGATTTTTTTAATTTTAAGGAATCTTGTAAGCTTTATTTTCGTTTAAGGCCCCGTTCCTCTGGTACTGAGTCTCAGCGGGTCGGGATTGTGATGTCTCTACGTCAGGGTGATCCACAGACCTGGGCGTTTGGGCTAAGAGCGGATGATGCTGCTTTGTTATCAGTAGACGCCTTTTTTAAATCCTTAGGCCTCTTATATGACGACCCAGATAGAGAAGCATCAGCTGAGAATCACCTACGTGCCCTTAAGCAAGGCAAAAATCCAGCAGAGGTGTATTGTACCGAATTTCGCCGTTGGTCGAACGACCGTGGCTGGAATGACCCGGCCCTGCGCAGTCAGTTTCGCCTCGGTCTGTCGGAAGTGATTAAAGACAGTCTCCTTAAGTACCCCGCTCCTGAGACTCTAGACAAACTCATGGAGCTTGCTATTAAAATTGATCGTCGTCTCCGAGAGCGGAGGGCTGAAAGAGGAACAACTTTTAGGCCTAATCCATGTGTATATACTTTTCCTGAGGACGTCGAGGAGCCCATGCAAATGGGTCTCTCCCGGCTGTCCCCAGAGGAAAGAACCAGAAGGTTAAGTTCTGGTCTTTGTTTGTATTGTGGTGGTAAGGGACATATCGCACGTAACTGCCCGAACAGCCGGGAAACGCTCTGACCAAGTGAATTGTGAGGGGGTTCACTTGGGTCTGCAGTTAATCTCCTCTAATAATTCTCTATTAGTTCCGGTAAAGATTTCCTTTGGCAGCCTCAGTTCGTTGGTGTCGGCCTTCGTCGACAGTGGAGCTGCAGGAAATTTTATGGATTTAGCTTGGGCTAAGGCTTTAGGCGTTCCACTGATACCCTTAGATAGACGTATCACCATGCACGGCTTGGATGGGGGTCCGCTTTCCAATGGGGTTATTACTCACCGCACACCTCCAGTATTGCTGACAGTGGGGGCCCTACATTCAGAAGAAATAGAATTTTACCTTACACATTGTCCGGCAGTTCCAGTAGTTTTTGGTCACCCCTGGCTTGCCTTTCATAATCCCATCATAGATTGGCGGTCTGGGGAGATTTCCCAATGGGGTCCTTTTTGTGTTAAGGAGTGTATTTCCCATCCTGTCCGGGTTGCGGCAGTTACCCCAGAACTTATTCCTCTGGAATATCAGGATTTTGCTGATGTGTTCTCCAAGGGAAATGCGGACGTTCTGCCTCCCCATCGGTCCTATGACTGCGCTATAGATTTAGTTCCCGGGGGCCACTTTACCTAAAGGGAGATTATATGCCCTCTCCGGGCCAGAAACCACGGATATGGATAATTATATCCAGGAAAGCCTGAAAAAAGGCTTCATTAGGCCTTCGAAATCTCCTTTGAGTGCAGGATTCTTTTTTGTTGAGAAAAAAGATGGGTCGCTCAGACCATGTATTGATTTTCGGGCTCTGAATAAAATTTCTGTTAAAAACACCTACCCTTTGCCTTTGATTTCAGTACTTTTTGATCAGTTACGCTCTGCCGTTATCTTCTCAAAAATCGATCTTAGAGGAGCTTACAATCTCATCCGAATAAGATCTGGGGATGAGTGGAAGACGGCTTTCAGCACACAGTCGGGTCATTATGAATACCTGGTGATGCCCTTTGGGCTGTCTAATGCTCATGCGGTATTTCAAGACCTCATCAATGATGTTCTTCATGACTTTCTTGGAAAGTTCGTTGTCGTTTATTTAGACGACATTTTGATTTATTCTGAGTCTATGGAACAACATATTACCCATGTGCGTCTGGTTCTTCAAAAACTACGGGAGAATCATTTATACGCAAAACTAGAGAAATGTGATTTTCACATCACGGAAGTGTCCTTCTTGGGGTATATTATTTCTCCCCAGGGATTTTTTATGGAACCGAAAAAACTCCAGGCCATCCTTAATTTAAAAGCAATTCAGCACTTTTTAGGGTTTGCAAACTATTATAGGCGGTTCATTCATACCTTTTCTGATTTGGTCGCTCCTATAGTAGCATTGACTAAAAAAGGAGCGAACCCTTCCAATTGGTCGCCTGCAGCCGAGTCTGCCTTTCGGGCCTTAAAGCAGGCCTTTGTCTCAGCTCCTGTTCTCAGGCACCCTAACCCGGAGCTCCCCTTTATAGTCTAGGTAGATGCCTCAGAGGTTGGAGTGGGGGCTATCCTATCTCAGGAAGATCCAGAGTCTCAGGAATTACACCCTTGTGCCTTCATGTCCAGGAAATTCTCCTCCGCAGAATCCAACTATGACGTTGGTAATCGAGAATTGCTGGCAGTTAAATGGGCTTTCGAGGAGTGGAGGCATTGGCTGGAGGGAGCTAGGCATACTATTACAGTGTTTACTGACCATAAGAACCTGCAGTACATTGAGTCAGCTAAACGGCTTAATGCTCGGCAGGCACGTTGGGCATTGTTTTTTACTCGTTTCAGGTTTATTATCACCTTCAGGCCCGGTTCAAAAAATACTAAAGCTGATGCCCTGTCACGTTGTTTTCTTCCTGTTCACAATAACCATCCTGCTACTACCCCCATAGTTCCATCATCTGTCATCCGGGCAGGCCTCACACAGGATTTATTTACTCAGTTAGTCCAGCTTCAACAGCAGGCTCCTAAACCGACTCCTGCTGATCGTCTCTTTGTCCCTGAATTTCTGAGAGGTACTGTTTTAGCTGAGTTTCATGACAACAAAGTCTCTGGTCATCCAGGTATCAATAAGACCTTGGAGTTAGTCTCTCGCTCGGTGTGGTGGCCTAGTCTTTCTAAAGATGTAAGGGAATTTGTCCATTCCTGTCAGGTTTGTGCACGGCATAAGGTTCCTCGTTCATTGCCGATCGGGCAACTCGTACCTTTAGCCGTTCCTCTCAGGCCATGGTCACATATATCCATGGATTTCGTGGTGGACCTTCCTCTTTCAGCCGGATTTCGAGTCATTTGGGTTGTAGTAGATTGTTTTAGTAAGATGGCTCATTTTATTGCTCTTCCCCGATTACCCTCTGCTCAAGGGTTGGCAGTCTTGTTTCTCCGTCATGTGTTCAGGCTCCATGGGTTGCCCAGGGATATTGTCTCTGATCGGGGTCCGCAATTCATTGCTCGTTTCTGGAAACGTTTTTGTGCCTCATTAAATATGAAACTCTCTTTAACATCTGGGTACCATCCACAATCTAACGGACAAACCGAACGAGTTAAACAGTCATTAAAACAGTATTTACGGTTGTATTCGGCCAAACTCCAGAATGATTGGTCTGAATTTCTTCCGTTAGCCGAATTTGCTTATAATAACTCTTGTCATTCTTCCACCAAGGAGTCCCCATTCTTTTCAGTCTTTTGCTTTCATCCTAGAGCCAACTCTTTTTTTCCTCATTCTCCAGTCTCCTCGTTGACCTTAACCTCCCATCTCAGAACAATTTGGAGAAAGGTGCACCTTGCCTTGAGAAAAGCTGCCTTCCGAGAAAAGAAATTTTCTGATAGGCTCCGACGTCCTTGCACTTTTAAGGTGGGAGATAAGGTATGGTTGTCAACTCGCAACATCAAACTCCGACAACCTTCAGCTAGATTGGGACCCAAATTTATTGGACCATTCCTTATCATTAAGAAGGTCAACCCAGTTGCTTTTCGGCTACGCTTGCCGAGATCTCTCAAAATTGGCAATACTTTTCACTGTTCTCTTTTGAAACAGTATTTTTCTTCCAGGAGATTTCCTCGGAGGACTTCCCAGGGTAGATCTCTGGTGGATGTTAAGGGGCAACAAGAGTTCTTGGTGGAGAAGGTTTAGATTCTAAGCTTTCTCGGGGTCGGCTCTATTTTTTGGTCCACTGGAAAGGTTATGGACCTGAAGAATGATCTTGGGTGTTGGATAAATTTTACATGCTCCCAAGCTGAAGAGGATTTTCTGTTCCTGTCAGCCGTGTTTGGTGGATCTTGCTCCCTGCCCTTTGGTACTTTGGAGGTCCAAAGCCGGTCCTGGGAATCCTTCTAGTCCTTGCAAACCTGTTTGTCATCTGGGGTTCTCGCCCGGTTTCGTGAGTAGCGGCTTCAGCCGCGTGTTGCGGCCTATGCCGCTTAGTGTTTACTTTACTGTGAATTGGTGCATTTGCGGAGGTTTCCGCTTTCACTGTCCTCCCCGGAACTCAGCGGTGCCGTGTAAGGGAGTGGACAGTGGTTTCTTTGTAGTTCTTTTCCTTTGGCGGCGTGCCGCACATACGTTTAGTTTTTAGGTAGTTTATAGCCCCTAGCGTGGTTGTTTCAGTTAGAGGTCCCTTTGTTATTACCCTGTCTCAGTTCACGCCTTGTCTCTCTTTAAGACCTGAGGGGGCATCGGAGTTGGGCAGACCTAATCCGCCCTTCAAACGCGGCTGCCATGGGCCCAAGAAACCATAGTCGTTCAGGCGTGAATTGATAACACGGGTAAGACAACGGAGGTAGGGTGCTAGGGGCTATTTCCTTCCCATTTCACAATCCCAGCATTCCGGCTTGGTGCTCAGGACTCACTACATAAGATCTCCCCTGTCCTGAGCATCAGGATCGTAACATTATCACCGGCCCACAAAAAAAAAAAGGGGGTTTAATTTTTTCCGTTGTATTGGTGGGCCTAGAAATTCGGCCTCATGAATCCGGCAGGTTTAGGGCCAAACCCCAGTCAGCTTTTGGTTAACCAAATACAGGAATTAACTCAGATGGTTCAGGACCTTACTCTTCGGGTGAGATCGCAGGAAGATCTTTTGCGAGCCTCCCCGAGTATGGTTCCAGAACCAAAGATGCATTTAACTGACCGTTTTTCGGGTAACCGAAAAGATTTTTTTAATTTTAAGGAATCTTGTAAGCTTTATTTTCGTTTAAGGCCCCGTTCCTCTGGTACTGAGTCTCAGCGGGTCGGGATTGTGATGTCTCTACGTCAGGGTGATCCACAGACCTGGGCGTTTGGGCTAAGAGCGGATGATGCTGCTTTGTTATCAGTAGACGCCTTTTTTAAATCCTTAGGCCTCTTATATGACGACCCAGATAGAGAAGCATCAGCTGAGAATCACCTACGTGCCCTTAAGCAAGGCAAAAATCCAGCAGAGGTGTATTGTACCGAATTTCGCCGTTGGTCGAACGACCGTGGCTGGAATGACCCGGCCCTGCGCAGTCAGTTTCGCCTCGGTCTGTCGGAAGTGATTAAAGACAGTCTCCTTAAGTACCCCGCTCCTGAGACTCTAGACAAACTCATGGAGCTTGCTATTAAAATTGATCGTCGTCTCCGAGAGCGGAGGGCTGAAAGAGGAACAACTTTTAGGCCTAATCCATGTGTATATACTTTTCCTGAGGACGTCGAGGAGCCCATGCAAATGGGTCTCTCCCGGCTGTCCCCAGAGGAAAGAACCAGAAGGTTAAGTTCTGGTCTTTGTTTGTATTGTGGTGGTAAGGGACATATCGCACGTAACTGCCCGAACAGCCGGGAAACGCTCTGACCAAGTGAATTGTGAGGGGGTTCACTTGGGTCTGCAGTTAATCTCCTCTAATAATTCTCTATTAGTTCCGGTAAAGATTTCCTTTGGCAGCCTCAGTTCGTTGGTGTCGGCCTTCGTCGACAGTGGAGCTGCAGGAAATTTTATGGATTTAGCTTGGGCTAAGGCTTTAGGCGTTCCACTGATACCCTTAGATAGACGTATCACCATGCACGGCTTGGATGGGGGTCCGCTTTCCAATGGGGTTATTACTCACCGCACACCTCCAGTATTGCTGACAGTGGGGGCCCTACATTCAGAAGAAATAGAATTTTACCTTACACATTGTCCGGCAGTTCCAGTAGTTTTTGGTCACCCCTGGCTTGCCTTTCATAATCCCATCATAGATTGGCGGTCTGGGGAGATTTCCCAATGGGGTCCTTTTTGTGTTAAGGAGTGTATTTCCCATCCTGTCCGGGTTGCGGCAGTTACCCCAGAACTTATTCCTCTGGAATATCAGGATTTTGCTGATGTGTTCTCCAAGGGAAATGCGGACGTTCTGCCTCCCCATCGGTCCTATGACTGCGCTATAGATTTAGTTCCCGGGGGCCACTTTACCTAAAGGGAGATTATATGCCCTCTCCGGGCCAGAAACCACGGATATGGATAATTATATCCAGGAAAGCCTGAAAAAAGGCTTCATTAGGCCTTCGAAATCTCCTTTGAGTGCAGGATTCTTTTTTGTTGAGAAAAAAGATGGGTCGCTCAGACCATGTATTGATTTTCGGGCTCTGAATAAAATTTCTGTTAAAAACACCTACCCTTTGCCTTTGATTTCAGTACTTTTTGATCAGTTACGCTCTGCCGTTATCTTCTCAAAAATCGATCTTAGAGGAGCTTACAATCTCATCCGAATAAGATCTGGGGATGAGTGGAAGACGGCTTTCAGCACACAGTCGGGTCATTATGAATACCTGGTGATGCCCTTTGGGCTGTCTAATGCTCATGCGGTATTTCAAGACCTCATCAATGATGTTCTTCGTGACTTTCTTGGAAAGTTCGTTGTCGTTTATTTAGACGACATTTTGATTTATTCTGAGTCTATGGAACAACATATTACCCATGTGCGTCTGGTTCTTCAAAAACTACGGGAGAATCATTTATACGCAAAACTAGAGAAATGTGATTTTCACATCACGGAAGTGTCCTTCTTGGGGTATATTATTTCTCCCCAGGGATTTTTTATGGAACCGAAAAAACTCCAGGCCATCCTTAATTGGGCGCAACCCACAAATTTAAAAGCAATTCAGCACTTTTTAGGGTTTGCAAACTATTATAGGCGGTTCATTCATACCTTTTCTGATTTGGTCGCTCCTATAGTAGCATTGACTAAAAAAGGAGCGAACCCTTCCAATTGGTCGCCTGCAGCCGAGTCTGCCTTTCGGGCCTTAAAGCAGGCCTTTGTCTCAGCTCCTGTTCTCAGGCACCCTAACCCGGAGCTCCCCTTTATAGTCTAGGTAGATGCCTCAGAGGTTGGAGTGGGGGCTATCCTATCTCAGGAAGATCCAGAGTCTCAGGAATTACACCCTTGTGCCTTCATGTCCAGGAAATTCTCCTCCGCAGAATCCAACTATGACGTTGGTAATCGAGAATTGCTGGCAGTTAAATGGGCTTTCGAGGAGTGGAGGCATTGGCTGGAGGGAGCTAGGCATACTATTACAGTGTTTACTGACCATAAGAACCTGCAGTACATTGAGTCAGCTAAACGGCTTAATGCTCGGCAGGCACGTTGGGCATTGTTTTTTACTCGTTTCAGGTTTATTATCACCTTCAGGCCCGGTTCAAAAAATACTAAAGCTGATGCCCTGTCACGTTGTTTTCTTCCTGTTCACAATAACCATCCTGCTACTACCCCCATAGTTCCATCATCTGTCATCCGGGCAGGCCTCACACAGGATTTATTTACTCAGTTAGTCCAGCTTCAACAGCAGGCTCCTAAACCGACTCCTGCTGATCGTCTCTTTGTCCCTGAATTTCTGAGAGGTACTGTTTTAGCTGAGTTTCATGACAACAAAGTCTCTGGTCATCCAGGTATCAATAAGACCTTGGAGTTAGTCTCTCGCTCGGTGTGGTGGCCTAGTCTTTCTAAAGATGTAAGGGAATTTGTCCATTCCTGTCAGGTTTGTGCACGGCATAAGGTTCCTCGTTCATTGCCGATCGGGCAACTCGTACCTTTAGCCGTTCCTCTCAGGCCATGGTCACATATATCCATGGATTTCGTGGTGGACCTTCCTCTTTCAGCCGGATTTCGAGTCATTTGGGTTGTAGTAGATTGTTTTAGTAAGATGGCTCATTTTATTGCTCTTCCCCGATTACCCTCTGCTCAAGGGTTGGCAGTCTTGTTTCTCCGTCATGTGTTCAGGCTCCATGGGTTGCCCAGGGATATTGTCTCTGATCGGGGTCCGCAATTCATTGCTCGTTTCTGGAAACGTTTTTGTGCCTCATTAAATATGAAACTCTCTTTAACATCTGGGTACCATCCACAATCTAACGGACAAACCGAACGAGTTAAACAGTCATTAAAACAGTATTTACGGTTGTATTCGGCCAAACTCCAGAATGATTGGTCTGAATTTCTTCCGTTAGCCGAATTTGCTTATAATAACTCTTGTCATTCTTCCACCAAGGAGTCCCCATTCTTTTCAGTCTTTTGCTTTCATCCTAGAGCCAACTCTTTTTTTCCTCATTCTCCAGTCTCCTCGTTGACCTTAACCTCCCATCTCAGAACAATTTGGAGAAAGGTGCACCTTGCCTTGAGAAAAGCTGCCTTCCGAGAAAAGAAATTTTCTGATAGGCTCCGACGTCCTTGCACTTTTAAGGTGGGAGATAAGGTATGGTTGTCAACTCGCAACATCAAGCTCCGACAACCTTCAGCTAGATTGGGACCCAAATTTATTGGACCATTCCTTATCATTAAGAAGGTCAACCCAGTTGCTTTTCGGCTACGCTTGCCGAGATCTCTCAAAATTGGCAATACTTTTCACTGTTCTCTTTTGAAACAGTATTTTTCTTCCAGGAGATTTCCTCGGAGGACTTCCCAGGGTAGATCTCTGGTGGATGTTAAGGGGCAACAAGAGTTCTTGGTGGAGAAGGTTTAGATTCTAAGCTTTCTCGGGGTCGGCTCTATTTTTTGGTCCACTGGAAAGGTTATGGACCTGAAGAATGATCTTGGGTGTTGGATAAATTTTACATGCTCCCAAGCTGAAGAGGATTTTCTGTTCCTGTCAGCCGTGTTTGGTGGATCTTGCTCCCTGCCCTTTGGTACTTTGGAGGTCCAAAGCCGGTCCTGGGAATCCTTCTAGTCCTTGCAAACCTGTTTGTCATCTGGGGTTCTCGCCCGGTTTCGTGAGTAGCGGCTTCAGCCGCGTGTTGCGGCCTATGCCGCTTAGTGTTTACTTTACTGTGAATTGGTGCATTTGCGGAGGTTTCCGCTTTCACTGTCCTCCCCGGAACTCAGCGGTGCCGTGTAAGGGAGTGGACAGTGGTTTCTTTGTAGTTCTTTTCCTTTGGCGGCGTGCCGCACATACGTTTAGTTTTTAGGTAGTTTATAGCCCCTAGCGTGGTTGTTTCAGTTAGAGGTCCCTTTGTTATTACCCTGTCTCAGTTCACGCCTTGTCTCTCTTTAAGACCTGAGGGGGCATCGGAGTTGGGCAGACCTAATCCGCCCTTCAAACGCGGCTGCCATGGGCCCAAGAAACCATAGTCGTTCAGGCGTGAATTGATAACACGGGTAAGACAACGGAGGTAGGGTGCTAGGGGCTATTTCCTTCCCATTTCCCAATCCCAGCATTCCGTCTTGGTGCTAAGGACTCACTACATAAGATCTCCCCTGTCCTGAGCATCAGGATCGTAACAGCAATGTAGGAGCATATCACAGTATGACAATCGAAATTGCATCTGGCTACACAATGTTATCTGCAAATCTTCAAGAAGCACTGAAGAAGGCAAACAGACACATGTCTAAGCCAATGGCAAGTAGGTTCATTTAAAAGAATGACTTAGCCGTAGCTCCAACCCATTCTATTTTTTTTAAACCTAGGCAGTTGTAGTTTATGCTTTTCCATTTTTTTCTTTCATGTCATATACTGTACACATAAGGTTTCAAATCATACAGAGCATTGAGGATGTGCCATAAGCTGTTGAACTCTCAGACAGAATGTAAGAGAACACCAGAAATTTTTGGTGGAGATCAGGGAAAGACAGTTGTTTTTACTGTACCCATGTTAAAATAAAAACCTGGCATTGAGTTCAACTAAATACAGATGTTGGTTTAATTAGTATTTAAAGTTTTTAACTTCCAAATGCCTTTAAGGGCCAAACTATTTTGGTATGTTGTTTGAAGTCCTTTACCATGGTTTTCAATAATGTTTTCAAAAGTAAATTAAATTGTTATGCTAAAGTATTATTATTATTATTATTATTCACTTCACACATTACTAGTGATGAGTGGGTTCGGTTTCTCGGAAACCGAACCCCCCCGAACTTCAGCCTTTTTACACGGGTCCGAGCCGTGCTCGGATTCTCCCGTGTGGCTCGGGTAAACCAAGCGCCCGAACGTCATCATTCCGCTGTCGGATTCTTGCGAGATTCGGATTCTATATAAGCAGCCGCGCGTCGCCGCCATTTTCACACGTGCATTGAGATTGATAGGGAGAGGACGTGGCTGGAGTCCTCTCCGTTATAGTCATAATAGAAAAGACTAAGAGTGACATTGTTATAATTGTGGGGAGGATTGGGGACGGGGAGCAGCTGTTAGGAGTACAGTGCAGGGTTTTGCTGATAGTAGTGAGTGTGACCACCAGTTTAATCCGTTCTCTGCCTGAAAAAAACGCTCCATACCATATCTGTGCTCAGTGTGCTGCATGATATATCTGTGCTGAGTGCACTGCTCACACTGCCTAATTGTGGGGACTGGGGAGTAGTTATAGCAGGAGTACAGTGCACAGTTTTGCTGACAGTGACCACCAGTCCAGTATACGTTTGTCTGCCTGAAAAACACTCCTGTGGTGGCTTTTTTTCTTTACTAGTAGTTTAGCAGTCTGCTGACAGTGTCCACCAGGTCCATTTATTATACAGTATATTATATATATAGCAGTACGGTAGGCCACGGGTGTACCTACCTCTGTGTCGTCACTCGTCGTCCATAAGTAATAATAGTATACTATCCATCCATCTACATTGTATACCTGTGGTGGCTTTTTTTTCTTCATACTAGTTTAGCAGTCTGCTGACAGTGTCCACCAGGTCCGTTATTATTATTCTGTATATATTATATATATAGCAGTACGGTAGGCCACGGCTGTACCTACCTCTGTGTCGTCACTCGTCGTCCATAAGTAATAATACTATACTATCCATCCATCTACATTGTATACCTGTGGTGGCTTTTTTTTCTTCATACTAGTTAAGCAGTCTGCTGACAGTGTCCACCAGGTCCGTTATTATTATTCTGTATATATTATATATATATAGCAGTACGGTAGGCCACGGCTGTACCTACCTATGTGTCGTCACTCGTCATCCATAAGTAATAATACTATACTATCCATCCATCTACATTGTATACCTGTGGTGGCTTTTTTTTCTTCATACTAGTTTAGCAGTCTGCTGACAGTGTCCACCAGGTCCGTTATTATTATTCTGTATATATTATATATATAGCAGTACGGTAGGCCACGGCTGTACCTACCTCTGTGTCGTCACTCGTCGTCCATAAGTAATAATACTATACTATCCATCCATCTACATTGTATACCTGTGGTGGCTTTTTTTTCTTCATACTAGTTTAGCAGTCTGCTGACAGTGTCCACCAGGTCCGTTATTATTATTCTGTATATATTATATATATAGCAGTACGGTAGGCCACGGCTGTACCTACCTCTGTGTCGTCACTCGTCGTCCATAAGTAATAATACTATACTATCCATCCATCTACATTGTATACCTGTGGTGGCTTTTTTTTTTCTTCATACTAGTTTAGCAGTCTGCTGACAGTGTCCACCAGGTCCGTTATTATTATTCTGTATATATTATACATATAGCAGTACGGTAGGCCACGACTGTATCTACCTCTGTGTCATCACTCGTCGTCCATAAGTAATAATACTATACTATCCATCCATCTACATTGTATACCTGTGGTGGCTTTTTTTTCTTCATACTAGTTTAGCAGTCTGCTGACAGTGTCCACCAGGTCCGTTATTATTATTCTGTATATATTATATATATAGCAGTACGGTAGGCCACGGCTGTATCTACCTCTGTGTCGTCACTCGTCGTCCATAAGTAATAATACTATACTATACATCCATCTACATTGTATACCTGTGGTGGCTTTTTTTTTTCTTCATACTAGTTTAGCAGTCTGCTGACAGTGTCCACCAGGTCCGTTATTATTATTCTGTATATATTATATATATATCAGTACGGTAGGCCATGGCTGTACCTACCTCTGTGTCGTCACTCGTCGTCCATAAGTAATAATACTATACTATCCATCCATCTACATTGTATACCTGTGGTGGCTTTTAGTAGTGCGCAAAATATGGAGAACAAAAATGTGGAGGTTAAAAAAATAGGGAAAGATCAAGATCCACTTCCACCTCGTGCTGAAGCTGCTGCCACTAGTCATGGCCGAGACGATGAAATGCCATCAACGTCGTCTGCCAAGGCCGATGCCCAATGTCATAGTACAGAGCATGTAAAATCCAAAACACAAAAGATCAGTAAAATGACCCAAAAATCAAAATTAAAAGCGTCTGAGGAGAAGCGTAAACTTGCCAATATGCCATTTACGACATGGAGTGGCAAGGAACGGCTGAGGTCCTGGCCTATGTTCATGGCTAGTGGTTCAGCTTCACATGAGGATGGAAGCACTCAGCCTCTCGCTAGAAAAATTTAAAGACTTAAGCTGGCAAAAGCACAGCAAAGAACTGTGCGTTCTTCGAAATCACAAATCCCCAAGGAGAGTCCAATTGTGTCGGTTGCGATGCCTGACCTTCCCAACACTGGACGGGAAGAGCTTGTGCCTTCCACCATTTGCACGCCCCCTGCAAGTGCTGGAAGGACCACCCGCAGTCCAGTTCCTGATAGTCAAATTGAAGATGTCAGTGTTGAAGTACACCAGGATGAGGATATGGGTGTTGCTGGCGCTGGGGAGGAAATTGACAAGGAGGATTCTGATGGTGAGGTGGTTTGTTTAAGTCAGGCACCCGGGGAGACACCTGTTGTCCATGGGAGGAATATGGCCATTGACATGCCTGGTGAAAATACAAAAAAAATCAGCTCTTCGGTGTGGAATTATTTCATAACAAATGCGGACAACAGGTGTCAAGCCGTGTGTTGCCTTTGTCAAGCTGTAATAAGTAGGGGTAAGGACGTTAACCACCTCGGAACATCCTCCCTTATACGTCACCTGCAGCGCATTCATCATAAGTCAGTGACAAGTTCAAAAACTTTGGGTGACAGCGGAAGCAGTCCACTGACCACTAAATCTGTAACCAAGCTCCTGCAAACCACACCACCAACTCCCTCAGTGTCAATTTCCTCCTTAGACAGGAAAGCCAATAGTCCTGCAGGCCATGTCACATGCAAGTCTGACGAGTCCTCTCCTGCCTGGGATTCCTCCGATGCATCCTTGAGTGTAACGCCTACTGCTGCTGGCGCTGCTGTTGTTGCTGCTGGGAGTCGATCGTCATCCCAGAGGGGAAGTCGGAAGACCACTTGTACTACTTCCAGTAAGCAATTGACTGTACAACAGTCCTTTGCGAGGAAGATGAAATATCACAGCAGTCATCCTGCTGCAAAGCGGATAACTGAGGCCTTGGCAGCCTGGGCGGTGAGAAACGTGGTTCCGGTATCCATCGTTTCTTCAGAGGCAACTATAGACTTGATTGAGGTACTGTGTCCCCAGTACCAAATACCATCTAGGTTCCATTTCTCTAGGCAGGCGATACCAAGAATGTACACAGACCTCAGAAAAAGAGTCACCAGTGTCCTAAAAAATGCAGTTGTACCCAATGTCCACTTAACCACGGACATGTGGACAAGTGGAGCAGGGCAGACTCAGGACTACATGACTGTGACAGCCCACTGGGTAGATGTATTGCCTCCCACTGCAAGAAGAGCAGCGGCGGCACCAGTAGCAGCATCTTGCAAACGCCAACTCGTTCCTAGGCAGGCTACGCTTTGTATCACCACTTTCCAGAATACGCACACAGCTGAAAACCTCTTACGGCAACTGAGGAAGATCATCGCAGAATGGCTTACCCCAATTGGACTCTCCTGGGGATTTGTGGCATCGGACAACGCCAGCAATATTGTGTGTGCATTAAATCTGGGCAAATTCCAGCACGTCCCATGTTTTGCACATACCTTGAATTTGGTGGTGCAGAATTATTTAAAAAACGACAGGGGCGTGCAAGAGATGCTGTCGGTGGCCAGAATAATTGCGGGCCACTTTCGGCGTACAGGCACCGCGTACAGAAGACTGGAGCACCACCAAAAACACCTGAACCTGCCCTGCCATCATCTGAAGCAAGAGGTGGTAACGAGGTGGAATTCAACCCTCTATATGCTTCAGAGGATGGAGGAGCAGCAAAAGGCCATTCAAGCCTATACATCTGCCCACGATATAGGCAAAGGAGGTGGAATGCACCTGACTCAAGCGCAGTGGAGAATGATTTCAACGTTGTGCAAGGTTCTGCAACCTTTTGAACTTGCCACACGTGAAGTCAGTTCAGACACTGCCAGCCTGAGTCAGGTCATTCCCCTCATCAGGCTTTTGCAGAAGAAGCTGGAGGCATTTAAGGAGGAGCTAAAACAGAGCGATTCCGCTAGGCATGTGGGACTTGTAAATGAAGCCCTTAATTCGCTTAACCAGGATTCACGGGTGGTCAATCTGTTGAAATCAGAGCACTACATTTTGGCCACCGTGCTCGATCCTAGATTTAAAACCTACGTTGTATCTCTCTTTCCGACAGACACAGGTCTGCAGAGGTTCAAAGACCTGCTGGTGAGAAAATTGTCAAGTCAAGCGGAACGCAACCCGTCAACAGCTCCTCCTTCACATTCTCCTGCAACTGGGGGTGCGAGGAAAAGGCTACGAATTCCGAGCCCACCCGCTGGTGGTGATGCAGGGCAGTCTGGTGCGAGTGCTGACATCTGGTCCGGACTGAAGGACCTGGCAACGATTACTGACATGTCGTCTACTGTCACTGCATATGATTCTGTCACCATTGAAAGAATGGTGGAAGATTATATGAGTGACCGCATCCAAGTAGGCACGTCAGACAGTCCGTACGTATACTGGCAGGAAAAAGAGGAAATTTGGAGGCCCTTGAGAAACTGGATTTATTCTACCTAAGTTGCCCTCCCTCCAGTGTGTACTCCGAAAGAGTGTTTAGTGCCGCCGCTCACCTTGTCAGCAATCGGCGTACGAGGTTACTTCCAGAAAATGTGGAGAAGATGATGTTCATTAAAATGAATTATAATCAATTCCTCCGTGGAGACATTCACCAGCAGCAATTGCCTCCAGAAAGTACACGGGGACCTGAGATGGTGGATTCCAGTGGGGACGAATTAATAATCTGTGAGGAGGGGGATGTACACAGTGAAAGGGGTGATGAATCGGACGATGATGATGAGGTGGACATCTTGCCTCCGTAGAGCCAGTTTGTGCAAGGAGAGATTGATTGCTTCTTTTTTGGTGGGGGCCCAAACCAACCAGTCATTTCAGTCACAGTCGTGTGGCAGACCCTGTGGCTGAAATGATGGGTTCGTTAAAGTGTGCATGTCCTGTTTTTACAACATAAGGGTGGGTGGGAGGGCCCAAGGACAATTCCATCTTGCACCTCTTTTTTCTTTCATTTTTCTTTGCGTCATGTGCTGTTTGGGGAGTATTTTTTTGAAGGGCCATCCTGCGTGACACTGCAGTGCCACTCCTAGATGGGCCAGGTGTTTGTGTCGGCCACTTGGGTTGCTTATCTTAGTCACACCGCGACCTTGGTGCGCCTGTTTTTTTCTTTGCGTCATGTGCTGTTTGGGGAGTATTTTTTTGAAGGGCCATCCTGCGTGACACTGCAGTGCCACTCCTAGATGGGCCAGGTGTTTGTGTCGGCCACTTGGGTCGCTTATCTTAGTCACACAGCGACCTTGGTGCGCCTCTTTTTTTCTTTGCGTCATGTGCTGTTTGGGGAGTATTTTTTTGAAGGGCCATCCTGCGTGACACTGCAGTGCCACTCCTAGATGGGCCAGGTGTTTGTGTCGGCCACTTGGGTCGCTTATCTTATTCACACAGCGACCTTGGTGCGCCTCTTTTTTTCTTTGCGTCATGTGCTGTTTGGGGAGTATTTTTTGGAAGGGCCATCCTGCGTGACACTGCAGTGCCACTCCAAGATGGGCCAGGTGTTTGTGTCGGCCACTTGTGTCGCGTAACTTAGTCACACAGCGACCTTGGTGCGCCTCTTTTTTTCTTTGCGTCATGTGCTGTTTGGGGAGTATTTTTTTGAAGGGCCATCCTGCGTGACACTGCAGTGACACTCCTAGATGGGCCACGTGTTTGTATCGGCCACTTGGGTCGCTTATCTTAGTCACACAGCTACCTCATTGCGCCTCTTTTTTTCTTTGCGTCATGTGCTGTTTGGGGAGTATTTTTTTGAAGGGCCATCCTGCGTGACACTGCAGTGCCACTCCTAGATGGGCCAGGTGTTTGTGTCGGCCACTTGGGTCGCTTATCTTAGTCACACAGCTACCTCATTGCGCCTCTTTTTTTCTTTGCGTCATGTGCTGTTTGGGGAGTATTTTTTTGAAGGGCCATCCTGTCTGACACTGCAGTGCCACTCCTAGATGGGCCAGGTGTTTGTGTCAGCCACTTGGGTCGCTTAGCTTAGTCACACAGCTACCTTGGTGCAAATTTTAGGACTAAAAATAATATTGTGAGGTGTGAGGTGTTCAGAATAGACTGAAAATGAGTGGAAATTATGGTTATTGAGGTTAATAATACTATGGGATCAAAATGACCCCCACATTCTATGATTTAAGCTGTTTTTTAGGGTTTTTTGAAAAAAAAAACGCCCGAATCCAAAACACACCCGAATCCGACAAAAAAAATTCGGTGAGGTTTTGCCAAAACGCGTTCGAACCCAAAACACGGCCGCGGAACCGAACCCAAAACCAAAACCCGAAAAATTTCCGGTGCACATCACTACACATTACACATGGAACTCTGCAGTGTAACTTGGTTTTGTTATAGTTTATTTATCATTGTATACCTTTTCAAACAAGGTCTATTGCTCAATTTGCAATTCTTGAGCTACATCGTTATTCAAAATATTTCATACACACAAAACACATTAAAACTATCTCCTTGAGCAAAATAATCATATCTCTGCTGTATATATTATTTGTGTACTCAAACTGTAAAATGTAAATTGATATATAAGAAAATGGCCCATTAACTTTTTCATTAATGACAATAATGCATTTTGCGCACCATCCATGGTACTGAATGAGTATTTGAGACAATATGGAAAAAAAAAATGAATTGCATGAAAGAAATCACAATGTTCTGGCAATTTTATTAACAAATAAGGAGTCATTAGATGATAGAAAGCAGTTTCATATGCTGTAATACTGTGGTGTGTATGATTTCAGGGTATCTTACCCCATAATTATGACCACTTCTTTAGTGGAAACGAAACGTTTATTCATTTTCAATCTTGCAGGTAGCTTCTAGTTAAGGCAATCAGCAAGACAAATACATCACCAAATAGCTATCCTTCTTATGTCCTCATGTGCACAGATCTATAGCCTTTCTTCTGTCTATTTAAATTCCGGTATCCAGACCGTCAGGATTTTCTATTACACTTGTTTAAAGGGGGTGGCACTCGATATCCCGGCGCCCAGCATACCGGTCCTGGAATCCTGACCGCCAGGATACCGACAACTATTCTCCTTCTTGGGGTGTCCATGACACCCCTGGAGGGAGAATAAATAGCGCTGCATGTGTAGCGCGCCACCGTGCCTGCATCATGGCAAGCGCAGCGAGCCCGCAAGGGGCTCTTTTGTGCTCGCCACCCTGCCGGTATTCCAGAAGTCAGAATCCCAGCGCCAGTATGCTGGGTGCAGGGATCTCAAGTGCCGGGACATCGTAGTACACCCATTTAGATGCCCCATGGCCTTTTCAACCTGATGGAAAGGCCATGGGGCTTTGAAACGTTGTTATTGCTTGTATGTTAACAATGCCCTAAGTGCACAATGTAGATTTTGAACCCAGAATGGAGGGTGCCGCCTCATTCTTTCTATAGTGGAGGTCGCCATACCTCCCAAGAAGATTCAACTATATTTCTTTATAAAGAAGGCACCCCGGCATTATTTAGTAATTTATCCAGCGTGCCAAATGTCACTTCATGTTATATTATATATATATTAGTGATGAGCGGGTTCGGTTTCTCGGAAACCGAACCCCCCCGAACTTCAGCTTATTTTACACGGGTCCGAGCAGGCTCGGATCCTCCCGCCTTGCTCGGTTAACCCGAGCGCGCCCGAACGTCATCATCCCGCTGTCGGATTCTCGCGAGGCTCGGATTCTATCGCGAGACTCGGATTCTATATAAGGAGCCGCGCGTCGCCGCCATTTTCACACGTGCATTGAGATTGATAGGGAGAGGACGTGGCTGGCGTCCTCTCAGTTTAGACTAGAGTAGAGACACTTGATTGTTGATTTACTAATTTTGGGGAGCATATTAGGAGTACTACTTTCTGTTGCTGATAGTGTGACCAGTGACCACCAGTTTAATTAATCCGTTCTCTGCCTGAAAAAAAAACGATACACAGTGTGACACAGTCACATACCATATCTGTGCTCAGCCTCAGTGTGCTGCATCATATGTAATACTGTATATCTGACTGTGCTGAGTGCTCACTGCTCACACAGCTTAATTGTGGGGGAGACTGGGGAGCAGTTATAGCAGGAGTACATATTTTAAGTACAGTGCACACTTTTGCTGCCAGAGTGCCACTGCCAGTGTGACTGACCAGTGACCACTGACCACCAGTATATTGTGATTGTCTGCTGACCACCAGTATATTGTGATTGTCTGCCTAAAAAAGTTAAACACTCGTCGTGTGGTGTTTTTTATTCTATAAACGCATTCTGCTGACAGTGTCCAGCAGGTCCGTCATTATATAATATATACCTGTCCGGCTGCAGTAGTGATATATATATATTTTTTATATCATTATCATCCAGTCTATATTAGCAGCAGACGCAGTACGGTAGTCCACGGCTGTAGCTACCTCTGTGTCGGCAGTCGCTCGTCCATCCATAATTGTATACCACCTACCCGTGGTGTTTTTTTTCTTTCTATCTTCTTGATACTAGTAGCTTACTTTAGGAGTCTGCAGTGCTGAGCTGACAGTGTCCAGCAGGTCCGTCATTATATAATATATACCTGTCCGGCTGCAGTAGTGATATATATATATTTTTTATAGCATTATCATCCAGTCTATATTAGCAGCAGACGCAGTACGGTAGTCCACGGCTGTAGCTACCTCTGTGTCGGCAGTCGCTCGTCCATCCATAATTGTATACCACCTACCCGTGGTGTTTTTTTTTTCTATCTTCTTGATACTAGTAGCTTACTTTAGGAGTCTGCAGTGCTGAGCTGACAGTGTCCAGCAGGTCCGTCATTATATAATATATACCTGTCCGGCTGCAGTAGTGATATATATATATTTTTTATTTCATTATCATCCAGTCTATATTAGCAGCAGACGCAGTACGGTAGTCCACGGCTGTAGCTACCTCTGTGTCGGCAGTCGCTCGTCCATCCATAATTGTATACCACCTACCCGTGGTGTTTTTTTTTTTTCTATCTTCTTGATACTAGTAGCTTACTTTAGGAGTCTGCAGTGCTGAGCTGACAGTGTCCAGCAGGTCCGTCATTATATAATATATACCTGTCCGGCTGCAGTAGTGATATATATATATATTTTTTATATCATATTCATCCAGTCTATATTAGCAGCAGACGCAGTACGGTAGTCCACGGCTGTAGCTACCTCTGTGTCGGCAGTCGCTCGTCCATCCATAATTGTATACCACCTACCCGTGGTGGTTTTTTTTTTTTCTATCTTCTTGATACTAGTAGCTTACTTTAGGAGTCTGCAGTGCTGAGCTGACAGTGTCCAGCAGGTCCGTCATTATATAATATATACCTGTCCGGCTGCAGTAGTGATATATATATATTTTTTATCTCATTATCATCCAGTCTATATTAGCAGCAGACGCAGTACGGTAGTCCACGGCTGTAGCTACCTCTGTGTCGGCAGTCGCTCGTCATCCATAAGTATACTAGTATCCATCCATCTCCATTGTTTACCTGAGGTGCCTTTTAGTTGTGCCTATTAAAATATGGAGAACAAAAATGTTGAGGTTCCAAAAATAGGGAAAGATCAAGATCGACTTCCACCTCGTGCTGAAGCTGCTGCCACTAGTCATGGCCGAGACGATGAAATGCCATCAACGTCGTCTGCCAAGGCCGATGACCAATGTCATAGTACAGAGCATGTAAAATCCAAAACACCAAATATCAGTAAAAAAAGGACTCAAAAATCTAAAATAAAATTGTCGGAGGAGAAGCGTAAACTTGCCAATATGCCATTTACCACACGGAGTGGCAAGGAACGGCTGAGGCCCTGGCCTATGTTCATGGCTAGTGGTTCAGCTTCACATGAGGATGGAAGCACTCAGCCTCTCGCTAGAAAAATAAAAAGACTCAAGCTGGCAAAAGCACAGCAAAGAACTGTGCGTTCTTCGAAATCACAAATCCACAAGGAGAGTCCAATTGTGTCGGTTGCGATGCCTGACCTTCCCAACACTGGACGTGAAGAGCATGCGCCTTCCACCATTTGCACGCCCCCTGCAAGTGCTGGAAGGAGCACCCGCAGTCCAGTTCCTGATAGTCAGATTGAAGATGTCAGTGTTGAAGTACACCAGGATGAGGAGGATATGGGTGTTGCTGGCGCTGGGGAGGAAATTGACCAGGAGGATTCTGATGGTGAGGTGGTTTGTTTAAGTCAGGCACCCGGGGAGACACCTGTTGTCCGTGGGAGGAATATGGCCATTGACATGCCTGGTGAAAATACCAAAAAAATCAGCTCTTCGGTGTGGAAGTATTTCAACAGAAATGCGGACAACATTTGTCAAGCCGTGTGTTGCCTTTGTCAAGCTGTAATAAGTAGGGGTAAGGACGTTAACCACCTCGGAACATCCTCCCTTATATGTCACCTGCAGCGCATTCATCATAAGTCAGTGACAAGTTCAAAAACTTTGGGCGACAGCGGAAGCAGTCCACTGACCAGTAAATCCCTTCCTCTTGTAACCAAGCTCACGCAAACCACCCCACCAACTCCCTCAGTGTCAATGCTGCTGGCGCTGCTGTTGTTGCTGCTGGGAGTCGACGGTCATCCCAGAGGGGAAATCGTAAGACTACTTTTACTACTTCCACCAAGCAATTGACTGTCCAACAGTCCTTTGCGAGGAAGATGAAATATCACAGCAGTCATCCTGCTGCAAAGCGGATAACTGAGGCCTTGGCATCCTGGGCAGTGAGAAACGTGGTTCCGGTATCCATCATTACTGCAGAGCCAACTAGAGACTTGTTGGAGGTACTGTGTCCCCGGTACCAAATACCATCTAGGTTCCATTTCTCTAGGCAGGCGATACCGAAAATGTACACAGACCTCAGAAAAAGACTCACCAGTGTCCTAAAAAATGCAGTTGTACCCAATGTCCACTTAACCACGGACATGTGGACAAGTGGAGCAGGGCAGGCTCAGGACTATATGACTGTGACAGCCCACTGGGTAGATGTATGGACTCCCGCCGCAAGAACAGCAGCGGCGGCACCAGTAGCAGCATCTCGCAAACGCCAACTCTTTCCTAGGCAGGCTACGCTTTGTATCACCGCTTTCCAGAATACGCACACAGCTAAAAACCTCTTACGGCAACTGAGGAAGATCATCGCGGAATGGCTTACCCCAATTGGACTCTCCTGTGGATTTGTGGCATCGGACAACGCCAGCAATATTGTGTGTGCATTAAATCTGGGCAAATTCCAGCACGTCCCATGTTTTGCACATACCTTGAATTTGGTGGTGCAGAATTATTTACACTTTCGGCGTACAGGCACCACGTACAGAAGACTGGAGCACCACCAAAAACGCCTGAACCTGCCCTGCCATCATCTGAAGCAAGAAGTGGTAACGAGGTGGAATTCAACCCTCTATATGCTTCAGAGGTTGGAGGAGCAGCAAAAGGCCTTTCAAGCCTATACAATTGAGCACGATATAGGAGGTGGAATGCACCTGTCTCAAGCGCAGTGGAGAATTATTTCAACGTTGTGCAAGGTTCTGCTGCCCTTTGAACTTGCCACACGTGAAGTCAGTTCAGACACTGCCAGCCTGAGTCAGGTCATTCCCCTCATCAGGCTTTTGCAGAAGCAGCTGGAGAGATTGAAGGAGGAGCTAAAACGGAGCGATTCTGCTAGGCATGTGGGACTTGTGGATGGAGCCCTTAATTTAGCTTAACAAGGATTCACGGGTGGTCAATCTGTTGAAATCAGAGCACTACATTTTGGCCACCGTGCTCGATCCTAGATTTAAAACCTACCTTGGATCTCTCTTTTTCCGGCAGACACAAGTCTTCTGGGGTTCAAAGAACTGCTGGTGACAAAATTGTCAAGTCAAGCGGAACGCGACCTGTCAACATCTCCTCCTTCACATTCTCCCGCAACTGGGGGTGCGAGGAAAAGGCTCAGAATTCCGAGCTCACCCGCTGGCGGTGATGCAGGGCAGTCTGGAGCGACTGCTGATGCAGGGCAGTCTGGAGCGACTGCTGATGCTGACATCTGGTCCGGACTGAAGGACCTGACAACGATTACGGACATGTCGTCTACTGTCACTGCATATGATTCTCTCCCCATTGAAAGAATGGTGGAGGATTATATGAGTGACCGCATCCAAGTAGGCACGTCAGAAAGTCCGTACTTATACTGGCAGGAAAAAGAGGCAATTTGGAGGCCCTTGCACAAACTGGCTTTATTCTACCTAAGTTGCCCTCCCACAAGTGTGTACTCCTAAAGAGTGTTTAGTGCCGCCGCTCACCTTGTCAGCAATCGGCGTACGAGGTTACATCCAGAAAATGTGGAGAAGATGATGTTCATTAAAATGAATTATAATCAATTCCTCCGTGGAGACATTGACCAGCAGCAATTGCCTCCACAAAGTACACAGGGACCTGAGATGGTGGATTCCAGTGGGGACGAATTGATAATCTGTGAGGAGGGGGATGTACACGGTGATATATCGGAGGATGATGATGAGGTGGACATCTTGCCTCTGTAGAGCCAGTTTGTGCAAGGAGAGATTAATTGCTTCTTTTTTGGTGGGGGTCCAAACCAACCCGTCATTTCAGTCACAGTCGTGTGGCAGACCCTGTCACTGAAATGATGGGTTGGTTAAAGTGTGCATGTCCTGTTTATACAACATAAGGGTGGGTGGGAGGGCCCAAGGACAATTCCATCTTGCACCTCTTTTTTCTTTAATTTTTCTTTGCATCATGTGCTGTTTGGGGAGTAGTTTATTGAAGGGCCACTGTGTCCCGCTGTGAAAGGAACTAGATGCGTAGCGTCTAGTTTCCCTTCGTGGAGAGGACCTTTGCTGTGCGGTGCGCGATGACGTCATCGCGTACCGCACAGCATTTCAGCTGCGCTACTCTACTGTTCAGGGGGTGTAACTGACCACGTCCCCTGTATGAAGCCAAACCCTATTTCCTGCCCGGGGCACAAAAAGGGCTAAAACCGGCCCTGATAGCAGACTGTACTGCCTTTTGGAGTATCCTGAGAATGATCTGGGCATTGCTGTTCTTCTCGGCTGCTGGCGGCCACCTGCCAGTGACATGACATCATGCGCTCAGGGGGCATGTCGAGCACAGGGTGCTGTAAAGCCCTGTTACATAATTGCCCATGCTAACATAGACATTTAAAAAGCAGTAGTGCAGAGGAGCGCAAATGGCAGTTTCTTACCCTTTGTGAAGTCATTCTTATGCCTTTTGGCCTGATGCTGAATTAGGTGTACCCTATTTTGCATAGCATAAAGGACGGAAATTTTTACTGTAAATGTCATCAAAAAAGATGTATAACTTCATCCACATACAGTACAGATTGTACAGATACCTGCACCTGCATCCAAGAGAGCAACCCTATTTCATTTTGTTTACTTTTTGAGGGAGTGGGCTCTTCTTGGTGTCTCATGAATGGCAAAGAGATGCAATATAATATATGAAAGGAATGTAACTTTTCAAGGCTTGCCCACATTTTTTTAAAGATAGCTAATTATACACCCACATATATATGTATATATATAGGCAAAAAGTGGGAGCACTCACCAGTCTTCATTTAAGCAGAGTTTTAATTTATAATTTCATACCAGACAGATTACTCTGTCTGGTATGAAATTATAAATTAAAACTCTGCTTAAATGAAGACTGGTGAGTGCTCCCACTTTTTGCCTATATATATATACATATATATGTGGGTGTATAATTAGCTATCTTTATATATACATATATATATACACACACAGCCAGCCTTACTTTTGATCTGCAGCCAATAGCCTTCAAGCTGCTCACTGTCACACAAACTCCGGACACTGGCTCCACATTACTGCTGCTAGGGAAGGGATCCCTCCTCCGTCCATGTAGCCTGCGTGCCCAGCCAATGACTGAGCGGCAGGCTGCTTCTTCATACATTATTGGACAGCTAAGCTGCCGCTCAGTGATCCTGTCTGTCTATGCTTGCTGCTGCTGCTTAGCCAGGCGCTGGCTTTGCCAGTGAGTGGAGTCGGGACTGGGGAGCGCTGCACCGCAGACCGGCTTGTAAGAGAGATCTGATCTGTGACGTGGTGGGGGGCCCTTTTGGAATGGGGGGCCCGGGGTACTTAACCCCAGGGCCCCCCCCCCCCTTAATCCGGCTCTGCCTCCAACAAGTGTTCCGGGGAGTATTTTGCCTCTAACCCTAATCTCCACCCCTAACCATAATCCTCCCTCTAGCGCCTTTCCCGCAATCTAACCTTTGCATAACCTTAACCCTCCCACAAGCAAACTAACCATAAAGTCCACATTCTGACAATCTTGACATTTCACCTGTCAACAGTCTGCCAGATTGCCTGTTGACATTGTTCTGTTGACATTGTTATTGTTGACCTTTTGACCACATCCTTCTGGAAAGGTCTTGGGTTAACTGATCTCTCTGCAATCTGTGTCATTTTGTATCACATCAGAATAATAACAGAAGTCACTAAAGCTTTACATTTGAATTTGTGCACTGCGCATACACAACCTGATAAAGCTACACATGTGCATTAAAAGTACTAGTATAAAGAATTAGCAGCTGGAGCCATGGGGATGGGGATGGGGGGGGGGGGGGGTCTTTAGTTATGCATTACACCATGTTCAGATGGATGAATATTATCATGAATAAAAACTTACATTTCTATTGCAACTGAATATATTGAACCATAAAGACTCAAAATGGTTGCTCTCATGTGCTCACGGCAGTAACTAGGGCTGTGCAAGTGGAATTGTCACATAGGGGGGAATTCAAATGTTTGAAAAGTCGGCTGGGTGACGGGTGTCTGTATTTTCCTGTCTATTAGATAGTAAAATACGGACACCCATCTGACTTTTCAAACAATTGAATATCCCCCACAGAACGCAGGCTCTGGGGTGTCACCATCTATGTCCCTGTATCTGGCTAGCAGAGTGCCTCAGTGGCTGCTGCAGTTCCACCTGGAGTTTCCTTTGGATGCTGCAAACATGTACATTGCAGACAGTAGCGGATCTTGCCACGGGCAAGCAGGACTTTTGCCTGGGGCGCCGCCTTCGCAGGGCGCCAGCGCCATCCAGAGGGCGCCGCACCATGGCAAGATCCGCTACTGCTGTGCCCCCCGCTGCCCACTGTGTCCCGCTGCCGCTGCCCACTGTGTCCCGCTGCCGCTGCCCACTGTGTCCCGCTGTGAAAGGAACTAGATGCGTAGCGTCTAGTTTCCCTTCGTGGCGAGGACCTTTGCTGTGCGGTGCGCGATGACGTCATCGCGTACCGCACAGCATTTCAGCTGCGCTACTCTACTGTTCAGGGGGTGTAACTGACCACGCCCCCTGTATGAAGCCAAACCCTATTTCCTGCCCGGGGCACAAAAATGGCTAGAACCGGCCCTGATAGCAGACTGTACTGCCTTTTGGAGTATCCTGAGAATGATCTGGGCATTGCTGTTCTTCTCGGCTGCTGGCAGCCACCTGCCAGTGACATGACATCATGCGCTCAGGGGGCATGTCGAGCACAGGGTGCTGTAAAGCCCTGTTACATAATTGCCCATGCTAACATAGACATTTAAAAAGCAGTAGTGCAGAGGAGCGCAAATGGCAGTTTCTTACCCTTTGTGAAGTCATTCTTATGCCTTTTGGCCTGATGCTGAATTAGGTGTACCCTATTTTGCATAGCATAAAGGACGGAAATTTTTACTGTAAATGTCATCAAAAAAGATGTATAACTTCATCCACATACAGTACAGATTGTACAGATACCTGCACCTGCATCCAAGAGAGCAACCCTATTTCATTTTGTTTACTTTTTGAGGGAGTGGGCTCTTCTTGGTGTCTCATGAATGGCAAAGAGATGCAATATAATATATGAAAGGAATGTAACTTTTCAAGGCTTGCCCACATTTTTTTATATAGCCTTTTATGTGTTTATTTTTGGATACTAATGTAACAGACTTTATTGTACTACTTTATTAAATAGTTGCACCATTGGTGTTTCTAAAATGGGTGCAATGGGTCTAGGGGGGCCCACACCGCACCCACGCTTTTTACTTACCTTTCTGGAGTCCTGTGTTAGAGCTGCAGTCACTGTAAATAAATTTTCTGGCAGAATGGCTGCCGTGCATGCACAGTAGGGTTTTAGTCTCCAGAACGTGGCGGGCACCATGTTTCTGGAGACCTGCACATGTGTAGTTGGCTCTTGCACAATGCCAGAGTCTACTGTGCCATGAAGAAGAGGGGGCCCACCGGGGGTCTTCACACGTGCCCCATCCTCTGTTTAAATGCCTATCTGACAATGATATAAATGTACATATGTAAGACTTATTTTACTCCAATATCTTTAGTGGAAAGATAGCTTCCAAATTGAAACTTAGATAAAAAAAACATTATTCATATTAATGCATAAGTATTTCTCACTAAATGACTAAAATCATTGTTTCAGTAATTTTTTTTCCAGCATATTGGGCACACAATCATGTGCTCACGGCAGTAACTAGGGCTGTGCAAGTGGAATTGTCACATAGGGGGGAATTCAAATGTTTGAAAAGTCGGCTGGGTGACGGGTGTCTGTATTTTCCTGTCTATTAGATAGTAAAATACAGACACCCATCTGACTTTTCAAACAATTGAATATCCCCCACAGAACGCAGGCTCTGGGGTGTCACCATCTATGTCCCTGTATCTGGCTAGCAGAGTGCCTCAGTGGCTGCTGCAGTTCCACCTGGAGTTTCCTTTGGATGCTGCAAACATGTACATTGCAGACAGTAGCGGATCTTGCCACGGGCAAGCAGGACTTTTGCCTGGGGCGCCGCCTTCGCAGGGCGCCAGCGCCATCCAGAGGGCGCCGCACCATGGCAAGATCCGCTACTGCTGTGCCCCCCGCTGCCCACTGTGTCCCGCTGCCGCTGCCCACTGTGTCCCGCTGCCGCTGCCCACTGTGTCCCGCTGTGAAAGGAACTAGATGCGTAGCGTCTAGTTTCCCTTCGTGGAGAGGACCTTTGCTGTGCGGTGCGCGATGACGTCATCGCGTACCGCACAGCATTTCAGCTGCGCTACTCTACTGTTCAGGGGGTGTAACTGACCACGCCCCCTGTATGAAGCCAAACCCTATTTCCTGCCCGGGGCACAAAAATGGCTAGAACCGGCCCTGATAGCAGACTGTACTGCCTTTTGGAGTATCCTGAGAATGATCTGGGCATTGCTGTTCTTCTCGGCTGCTGGCAGCCACCTGCCAGTGACATGACATCATGCGCTCAGGGGGCATGTCGAGCACAGGGTGCTGTAAAGCCCTGTTACATAATTGCCCATGCTAACATAGACATTTAAAAAGCAGTAGTGCAGAGGAGCGCAAATGGCAGTTTCTTACCCTTTGTGAAGTCATTCTTATGCCTTTTGGCCTGATGCTGAATTAGGTGTACCCTATTTTGCATAGCATGAAGGACGGAAATTTTTACTGTAAATGTCATCAAAAAAGATGTATAACTTCATCCACATACAGTACAGATTGTACAGATACCTGCACCTGCATCCAAGAGAGCAACCCTATTTCATTTTGTTTACTTTTTGAGGGAGTGGGCTCTTCTTGGTGTCTCATGAATGGCAAAGAGATGCAATATAATATATGAAAGGAATGTAACTTTTCAAGGCTTGCCCACATTTTTTTATATAGCCTTTTATGTGTTTATTTTTGGATACTAATGTAACAGACTTTATTGTACTACTTTATTAAATAGTTGCACCATTGGTGTTTCTAAAATGGGTGCAATGGGTCTAGAGGGGCCCACACCGCACCCACGCTTTTTACTTACCTTTCTGGAGTCCTGTGTTAGAGCTGCAGTCACTGTAAATAAAATTTCTGGCAGAATGGCTGCCGTGCATGCACAGTAGGGTTTTAGTCTCCAGAACGTGGCGGGCACCATGTTTCTGGAGACCTGCACATGTGTAGTTGGCTCTTGCACAATGCCAGAGTCTACTGTGCCATGAAGAAGAGGGGGCCCACCGGGGGTCTTCACACGTGCCCCATCCTCTGTTTAAATGCCTATCTGACAATGATATAAATGTACATATGTAAGACTTATTTTACTCCAATATCTTTAGTGGAAAGATAGCTTCCAAATTGAAACTTAGATAAAAAAAACATTATTCATATTAATGCATAAGTATTTCTCACTAAATGACTAAAATCATTGTTTCAGTAATTTTTTTTCCAGCATATTGGGCACACAATCAAATAAAATATGAAAATATTGAGCAAAGTATGAATTCAACTATATATTCTTCTTCAGAATTCTTTAGTTTGTCCTTTATATGCTTTCAATTTGTATGCAAAGTAAGCTTGGTAGAGAGAAGCTTTGCAGATAAAGCATAGACTTATGAATTTGTGTTATTATGCATTAATTCGACAGTGATTTTCAGCATTTAGAGCAAACATTCATATTCTACAAATTACCTTAAGAAATTAAGTAAAGTTCAAAGCACAGTTAAGTGACATGAGTCTTGCATAGTACATTCTACCATTGTGCTTTTCTTTCTCTAGGCATTCACATCAAATGATTAAAACATAGTTATTAATTTCTTTCAAATACAATAGATAACCAATATACTATGCTAAAGTAAACTGTAAAAACAGAATTAATATATAAAAATAATATTTGTATATTACATTTAAATTATAGTCTATTTAGCTACCTGCACTTCATATTATGTTGTCTCTCAAATGCTCAATTTGCCTACCCTTTTATATAGAACCCTAGCAAAAAGAATACATGTTCTATACCTTCATCAGCTCTAGCTCACATGCATGTAGTAACACAGTGACTGAAAAATAACAAACAAAAATGCTAGTAAAAAGCAAGAGATAATGTGAGTATTTCATGCTTAATCTGCTATATGAAATATATATTAATAGGGAAATTGCAATGCATTCAACTATTCTAAAATAAATTCCAGAGATGTTTTGATTTGGTGGTTTACTGATAGCATTGGCACAGCAGGGAGCTTCTCAAGTGATGAATAACATAATCTCCTAATCTCAAAATGGGCATTATTCACAATCAGTGACAGCCTGGTGAAATAAACCTATATTTACATGTATACATGTAATGCAAATATGTATTATAGATAGACCAAAATGTGTTTTACAGTAAAAACAGTAAAAGGAAAAAGCATTGTTTTTATCATATACTGCCATTTACTATCATTATTAAAATAAAAGGCTGTTATTACTAGTGATGTGCACCGGAAATTTTTCGGGTTTTGTGTTTTGGTTTTGGATTCGGTTCCGCGGCTGTGTTTTGGATTCGGACGCGTTTTGGCAAAACCTCCCTGAAAATTTTTTGTCGGATTCGGGTGTGTTTTGGATTCATTTTTTTTTTTGCAAAAGACCCTCAAAAACAGCTTAAATCATAGAATTTGGGGGTCATTTTGATCCCATAGTATTATTAACCTCAATAACCATAATTTAAACTCATTTTCAGTCTATTCTGAACACCTCACACCTCACAATATTATTTTTAGTCCTAAAATTTGTACCGAGGTCGCTGGATGGCTAAGCTAAGCGACACAAGTGGCCGACACAAACACCTGGCCCATCTAGGAGTGGCACTGCAGTGTCAGGCAGGATGGCACTTCAAAAAAATTGTCCCCAAACAGCACATGATGCAAAGAAAAAAAGAGGTGCAATGAGGTAGCTGTGTGACTAAGCTAAGCGACCCAAGTGGCCGACACAAACACCTGGCCCATCTAGGAGTGGCAGTGTAGTGTCAGACAGGATGGCACTTCAAAAAAATAATCCCCAAACAGCACATGATGCAAAGAAAAAAAGAGGCGCACCAAGGCCGCTGTGTGACTAAGCAATGCAACACAAGTGGCCGACACAAACACCTGGCCCATCTAGGAGTGGCACTGCAGTGTCAGACAGGATGGCACTTCAAAAAAATAATCCCCAAACAGCACATGATGCAAAGAAAAAAAGAGGCACAATGAAGTAGCTGTGTGACTAAGCTAAGCGACCCAAGTGGCCGACACAAACAGCTGGCCCATCTAGGAGTGGCACTGCAGTGTCAGACAGGATGGCAGATTAAAAAAATTGTCCCCAAACAGCACATGATGCAAAGAAAAAAATAGGCGCAATGAGGTAGCTGTGTGACTAAGCTAAGCGACCCAAGTGGCCGACACAAACACCTGGCCCATCTAGGAGTGGCACTGCAGTGTCAGACAGGATGGCAGATTAAAAAAATTGTCCAAAAACAGCACATGATGCAAAGAAAAAAAGAGATGCAATGAGGTAGCTGTGTGACTAAGCTAAGCGACCCAAGTGGCCGACACAAACACCTGGCCCATCTAGGAGTGGCACTGCAGTGTCAGGCAGGATGGCACTTCAAAAAAATTGTCCCTAAACAGCACATGATGCAAAGAAAAAAAGAGGCGCACCAAGGTCGATGTGTGACTAAGCTAAGCGACCCAAGTGGCCGACACAAACACCTGGCCCATCTAGGAGTGGCACTGCAGTTTTCTAGCGAGAGGATGAGTGCTGCCATCCTCATGTGAATCTGAACCACTAGCCATGAACATAGGCCAGGGCCTCAGCCGTTCCTTGCCACTCCGTGCCGTAAATGGCATATTGGCAAGTTTACACTTCTCATCAGATGCTTTCAATTTTGATTTTTGGGTCATTTTACTGAACTTTTGTTTTTTGGATTTTACATGCTCTCTACTATGACATTGGGCATCGGCCTTGGCAGACGACGTAGATGGCATTTCATCGTTTCGGCCATGACTAGTGGCAGCAGCTTCAGCACGAGGTGGAAGTGGATCTTGATCTTTCCCTATTTTAACCTCCACATTTTTGTTCTCCATTTTTTAAGGTGTGGAATTATATGCCAGTATCAATTAGAGATGAGCGGGTTCGGTTTCTCTGAATCCGAACCCGCCAGAACTTCATGTTTTTTTTCACGGGTCCGAGCGACTCGGATCTTCCCGCCTTGCTCGGTTAACCCGAGCGCGCCCGAACGTCATCATGACGCTGTCGGATTCTCGCGAGGCTCGGATTCTATATAAGGAGCCGCGCGTCGCCGCCATTTTCACACGTGCATTGAGATTGATAGGGAGAGGACGTGGCTGGCGTCCTCTCCGTTTAGACACTTGATTTACTAATTTTGGGGAGCATTAGGAGTACTCAGTAGTGTACAGTGCAGAGTTTTGCTGATAGTGACCAGTGACCACCACTTTTATTTATAATCCGTTCCCTGCCTGAAAAAAGCGATACACAGCACACAGTGACTCAGTCACATACCATATCTGTGTGCACTGCTCAGGCTCAGGCCAGTGTGCTGCATCATCTATTATCTATATATAATATTATATATCTGTCTGACTGCTCAGCTCACACAGCTTATAATTGTGGGGGAGACTGGGGAGCACTACTGCAGTGCCAGTTATAGGTTATAGCAGGAGCCAGGAGTACATAATATATTATATAGTGAGTGACCACCAGACACACAGTGCAGTTTATTTAATATATCCGTTCTCTGCCTGAAAAAAGCGATACACACAGTGACTCAGTCAGTCACATACCATATCTGTGTGCACTGCTCAGGCTCAGGCCAGTGTGCTGCATCATCTATATATATTATATATCTGTCTGACTGCTCAGCTCACACAGTTTATAATTGTGGGGGAGACTGGGGAGCACTACTGCAGTGCCAGTTATAGGTTATAGCAGGAGCCAGGAGTACATAATATTATATTAAAATTAAACAGTGCACACTTTTGCTGCAGGAGTGCCACTGCCAGTGTGACTAGTGACCAGTGACCTGACCACCAGTATATAATATTAGTAGTATACTATCTCTTTATCAACCAGTCTATATTAGCAGCAGACACAGTACAGTGCGGTAGTTCACGGCTGTGGCTACCTCTGTGTCGGCACTCGGCAGCCCGTCCATAATTGTATATACCACCTAACCGTGGTTTTTTTTTCTTTCTTTATACATACATACTAGTTACGAGTATACTATCTCTTTATCAACCAGTCTATATATTAGCAGCAGACACAGTACAGTGCGGTAGTTCACGGCTGTGGCTACCTCTGTGTCGGCACTCGGCAGCCCGTCCTTAATTGTATATACCACCTAACCGTGGTTTTTTTTTCTTTCTTTATACATACATACTAGTTACGAGTATACTATCTCTTTATCAACCAGTCTATATATTAGCAGCAGACACAGTACAGTGCGGTAGTTCACGGCTGTGGCTACCTCTGTGTCGGCACTCGGCAGCCCGTCCATAATTGTATATACCACCTAACCGTGGTTTTTTTTTCTTTCTTTATACATACATACTAGTTACGAGTATACTATCTCTTTATCAACCAGTCTATATATTAGCAGCAGACACAGTACAGTGCGGTAGTTCACGGCTGTGGCTACCTCTGTGTCGGCACTCGGCAGCCCGTCCATAATTGTATATACCACCTAACCGTGGTTTTTTTTTCTTTCTTTATACATACATACTAGTTACGAGTATACTATCTCTTTATCAACCAGTCTATATATTAGCAGCAGACACAGTACAGTGCGGTAGTTCACGGCTGTGGCTACCTCTGTGTCGGCACTCGGCAGCCCGTCCATAATTGTATATACCACCTAACCGTGGTTTTTCTTTCTTTCTTTATACATACATACTAGTTACGAGTATACTATCTCTTTATCAACCAGTCTATATATTAGCAGCAGACACAGTACAGTGCGGTAGTTCACGGCTGTGGCTACCTCTGTGTCGGCACTCGGCAGCCCGTCCATAATTGTATATACCACCTAACCGTGGTTTTTTTTTCTTTCTTTATACATACATACTAGTTACGAGTATACTATCTCTTTATCAACCAGTCTATATATTAGCAGCAGACACAGTACAGTGCGGTAGTTCACGGCTGTGGCTACCTCTGTGTCGGCACTCGGCAGCCCGTCCATAATTGTATATACCACCTAACCGTGGTTTTTTTTTCTTTCTTTATACATACATACTAGTTACGAGTATACTATCTCTTTATCAACCAGTCTATATATTAGCAGCAGACACAGTACAGTGCGGTAGTTCACGGCTGTGGCTACCTCTGTGTCGGCACTCGGCAGCCCGTCCATAATTGTATATACCACCTAACCGTGGTTTTTTTTTCTTTCTTTATACATACATACTAGTTACGAGTATACTATCTCTTTATCAACCAGTCTATATATTAGCAGCAGACACAGTACAGTGCGGTAGTTCACGGCTGTGGCTACCTCTGTGTCGGCACTCGGCAGCCCGTCCATAATTGTATATACCACCTAACCGTGGTTTTTTTTTCTTTCTTTATACATACATACTAGTTACGAGTATACTATCTCTTTATCAACCAGTCTATATATTAGCAGCAGACACAGTACAGTGCGGTAGTTCACGGCTGTGGCTACCTCTGTGTCGGCACTCGGCAGCCCGTCCATAATTGTATATACCACCTAACCGTGGTTTTTTTTTCTTTCTTTATACATACATACTAGTTACGAGTATACTATCTCTTTATCAACCAGTCTATATATTAGCAGCAGACACAGTACAGTGCGGTAGTTCACGGCTGTGGCTACCTCTGTGTCGGCACTCGGCAGCCCGTCCATAATTGTATATACCACCTAACCGTGGTTTTTTTTTCTTTCTTTATACATACATACTAGTTACGAGTATACTATCTCTTTATCAACCAGTCTATATATTAGCAGCAGACACAGTACAGTGCGGTAGTTCACGGCTGTGGCTACCTCTGTGTCGGCACTCGGCAGCCCGTCCATAATTGTATATACCACCTAACCGTGGTTTTTTTTTCTTTCTTTATACATACATACTAGTTACGAGTATACTATCTCTTTATCAACCAGTCTATATATTAGCAGCAGACACAGTACAGTGCGGTAGTTCACGGCTGTGGCTACCTCTGTGTCGGCACTCGGCAGCCCGTCCATAATTGTATACTAGTATCCAATCCATCCATCTCCATTGTTTACCTGAGGTGCCTTTTAGTTGTGCCTATTAAAATATGGAGAACAAAAATGTTGAGGTTCCAAAATTAGGGAAAGATCAAGATCCACTTCCACCTCGTGCTGAAGCTGCTGCCACTAGTCATGGCCGAGACGATGAAATGCCAGCAACGTCGTCTGCCAAGGCCGATGCCCAATGGCATAGTACAGAGCATGTCAAAACCAAAACACCAAATATCAGTAAAAAAAGGACTCCAAAACCTAAAATAAAATTGTCGGAGGAGAAGCGTAAACTTGCCAATATGCCATTTACCACACGGAGTGGCAAGGAACGGCTGAGGCCCTGGCCTATGTTCATGGCTAGTGGTTCAGCTTCACATGAGGATGGAAGCACTCAGCCTCTCGCTAGAAAACTGAAAAGACTCAAGCTGGCAAAAGGCAAAGCACCGCAAAGAACTGTGCGTTCTTTGAAATCCCAAATCCACAAGGAGAGTCCAATTGTGTCGGTTGCGATGCCTGACCTTCCCAACACTGGACGTGAAGAGCATGCGCCTTCCACCATTTGCACGCCCCCTGCAAGTGCTGGAAGGAGCACCCGCAGTCCAGTTCCTGATAGTCAGATTGAAGATGTCAGTGTTGAAGTACACCAGGATGAGGAGGATATGGGTGTTGCTGGCGCTGGGGAGGAAATTGACCAGGAGGATTCTGATGGTGAGGTGGTTTGTTTAAGTCAGGCACCCGGGGAGACACCTGTTGTCCGTGGGAGGAATATGGCCGTTGACATGCCAGGTGAAAATACCAAAAAAAATCAGCTCTTCGGTGTGGAGGTATTTCACCAGAAATGCGGACAACAGGTGTCAAGCCGTGTGTTCCCTTTGTCAAGCTGTAATAAGTAGGGGTAAGGACGTTAACCACCTCGGAACATCCTCCCTTATACGTCACCTGCAGCGCATTCATAATAAGTCAGTGACAAGTTCAAAAACTTTGGGTGACAGCGGAAGCAGTCCACTGACCAGTAAATCCCTTCCTCTTGTAACCAAGCTCACGCAAACCACCCCACCAACTCCCTCAGTGTCAATTTCCTCCTTCCCCAGGAATGCCAATAGTCCTGCAGGCCATGTCACTGGCAATTCTGACGAGTCCTCTCCTGCCTGGGATTCCTCCGATGCATCCTTGCGTGTAACGCCTACTGCTGCTGGCGCTGCTGTTGTTGCCGCTGGGAGTCGATGGTCATCCCAGAGGGGAAGTCGTAAGCCCACTTGTACTACTTCCAGTAAGCAATTGACTGTTCAACAGTCCTTTGCGAGGAAGATGAAATATCACAGCAGTCATCCTACTGCAAAGCGGATAACTGAGGCCTTGGCATCCTGGGTGGTGAGAAACGTGGTTCCGGTATCCATCATTACTGCAGAGCCAACTAGAGACTTGTTGGAGGTACTGTGTCCCCGGTACCAAATACCATCTAGGTTCCATTTCTCTAGGCAGGCGATACCGAAAATGTACACAGACCTCAGAAAAAGAGTCACCAGTGTCCTAAAAAATGCAGCTGTACCCAATGTCCACTTAACCACGGACATGTGGACAAGTGGAGCAGGGCAGGGTCAGGACTATATGACTGTGACAGCCCACTGGGTAGATGTATGGACTCCCGCCGCAAGAACAGCAGCGGCGGCACCAGTAGCAGCATCTCGCAAACGCCAACTCTTTCCTAGGCAGGCTACGCTTTGTATCACCGCTTTCCAGAATACGCACACAGCTGAAAACCTCTTACGGCAACTGAGGAAGATCATCGCGGAATGGCTTACCCCAATTGGACTCTCCTGTGGATTTGTGGCATCGGACAACGCCAGCAATATTGTGTGTGCATTAAATCTGGGCCAATTCCAGCACGTCCCATGTTTTGCACATACCTTGAATTTGGTGGTGCAGAATTTTTTTAAAAACGACAGGGGCGTGCAAGAGATGCTGTCGGTGGCCAGAAGAATTGCGGGACACTTTCGGCGTACAGGCACCACGTACAGAAAACTGGAGCACCACCAAAAACTACTGAACCTGCCCTGCCATCATCTGAAGCAAGAAGTGGTAACGAGGTGGAATTCAACCCTCTATATGCTTCAGAGGTTGGAGGAGCAGCAAAAGGCCATTCAAGCCTATACAATTGAGCACGATATAGTAGGTGGAATGCACCTGTCTCAAGTGCAGTGGAGAATGATTTCAACGTTGTGCAAGGTTCTGATGCCCTTTGAACTTGCCACACGTGAAGTCAGTTCAGACACTGCCAGCCTGAGTCAGGTCATTCCCCTCATCAGGCTTTTGCAGAAGAAGCTGGAGGCATTGAAGAAGGAGCTAAAAGGGAGCGATTCCGCTAGGCATGTGGGACTTGTGGATGCAGCCCTTAATTCGCTTAACAAGGATTCACGGGTGGTCAATCTGTTGAAATCAGAGCACTACATTTTGGCCACCGTGCTCGATCCTAGATTTAAAGCCTACCTTGGATCTCTCTTTCCGGCAGACACAGGTCTGCTGGGGTTGAAAGACCTGCTGGTGACAAAATTGTCAAGTCAAGCGGAACGCGACCTGTCAACATCTCCTCCTTCACATTCTCCCGCAACTGGGGGTGCGAGGAAAAGGCTCAGAATTCCGAGCCCACCCGCTGGCGGTGATGCAGGGCAGTCTGGAGCGACTGCTGATGCTGACATCTGGTCCGGACTGAAGGACCTGACAACGATTACGGACATGTCGTCTACTGTCACTGCATATGATTCTCTCAACATTGATAGAATGGTGGAGGATTATATGAGTGACCGCATCCAAGTAGGCACGTCACACAGTCCGTACTTATACTGGCAGGAAAAAGAGGCAATTTGGAGGCCCTTGCACAAACTGGCTTTATTCTACCTAAGTTGCCCTCCCACAAGTGTGTACTCCGAAAGAGTGTTTAGTGCCGCCGCTCACCTTGTCAGCAATCGGCGTACGAGGTTACATCCAGAAAATGTGGAGAAGATGATGTTCATTAAAATGAATTATAATCAATTCCTCCGCGGAGACATTGACCAGCAGCAATTGCCTCCACAAAGTACACAGGGAGCTGAGATGGTGGATTCCAGTGGGGACGAATTGATAATCTGTGAGGAGGGGGATGTACACAGTGATATATCGGAGGGTGAAGATGAGGTGGACATCTTGCCTCTGTAGAGCCAGTTTGTGCAAGGAGAGATTAATTGCTTCTTTTTTGGGGGGGGTCCAAACCAACCCGTCATATCAGTCACAGTCGTGTGGCAGACCCTGTCACTGAAATGATGGGTTGGTTAAAGTGTGCATGTCCTGTTTTGTTTATACAACATAAGGGTGGGTGGGAGGGCCCAAGGACAATTCCATCTTGCACCTCTTTTTTCTTTTCTTTTTCTTTGCATCATGTGCTGATTGGGGAGGTTTTTTTTGGAAGGGACATCCTGCGTGACACTGCAGTGCCACTCCTAGATGGGCCCGGTGTTTGTGTCGGCCACTAGGGTCGCTAATCTTACTCACACAGTCAGCTACCTCATTGCGCCTCTTTTTTTCTTTGCGTCATGTGCTGTTTGGGGAGGGTTTTTTTGAAGGGACATCCTGCGTGACACTGCAGTGCCACTCCTAGATGGGCCCGGTGTTTGTGTCGGCCACTAGGGTCGCTAATCTTACTCACACAGCTACCTCATTGCGCCTCTTTTTTTCTTTGCGTCATGTGCTGTTTGGGGAGGGTTTTTTGGAAGGGACATCCTGCGTGACACTGCAGTGCCACTCCTAGATGGGCCCGGTGTTTGTGTCGGCCACTAGGGTCGCTAATCTTACTCACACAGCTACCTCATTGCGCCTCTTTTTTTCTTTGCGTCATGTGCTGTTTGGGGAGGGTTTTTTGGAAGGGCCATCCTGCGTGACACTGCAGTGCCACTCCTAGATGGGCCCGGTGTTTGTGTCGGCCACTAGGGTCGCTAATCTTACTCACACAGCTACCTCATTGCGCCTCTTTTTTCTTTGCGTCATGTGCTGTTTGGGGAGGGTTTTTTGGAAGGGCCATCCTGCGTGACACTGCAGTGCCACTCCTAGATGGGCCCGGTGTTTGTGTCGGCCACTAGGGTCGCTAATCTTACTCACACAGCTACCTCATTGCGCCTCTTTTTTTCTTTGCGTCATGTGCTGTTTGGGGAGGGTTTTTTGGAAGGGCCATCCTGCGTGACACTGCAGTGCCACTCCTAGATGGGCCCGGTGTTTGTGTCGGCCACTAGGGTCGCTAATCTTACTCACACAGCTACCTCATTGCGCCTCTTTTTTTCTTTGCGTCATGTGCTGTTTGGGGAGGGTTTTTTGGAAGGGCCATCCTGCGTGACACTGCAGTGCCACTCCTAGATGGGCCCGGTGTTTGTGTCGGCCACTAGGGTCGCTAATCTTACTCACACAGCTACCTCATTGCGCCTCTTTTTTTCTTTGCGTCATGTGCTGTTTGGGGAGGGTTTTTTGGAAGGGACATCCTGCGTGACACTGCAGTGCCACTCCTAGATGGGCCCGGTGTTTGTGTCGGCCACTAGGGTCGCTTATCCTACTCACACAGCGACCTCGGTGCAAATTTTAGGACTAAAAATAATATTGTGAGGTGTGAGGTATTCAGAATAGACTGAAAATGAGTGTAAATTATGGTTTTTGAGGTTAATAATACTTTGGGATCAAAATGACCCCCAAATTCTATGATTTAAGCTGTTTTTTAGTGTTTTTTGAAAAAAACACCCGAATCCAAAACACACCCGAATCCGACAAAAAAAATTCGGTGAGGTTTTGCCAAAACGCGTTCGAACCCAAAACACGGCCGCGGAACCGAACCCAAAACCAAAACACAAAACCCGAAAAATTTCAGGCGCTCATCTCTAGTATCAATAGCAATGGCCTGCTACTATATATAGTGCGCACAACGGAAATGCACCACAGGTATGGATGGATAGTATACTTGACGACACAGAGGTAGGTACAGCAGTGGCCTACTGTACCGTAATGCTATATATTATATACTGGTGGTCAGCAAACTGTGCAAAACTGAAATGCACCACAGGTATGGATGGATAGTATACTTGACGACACAGAGGTAGGTACAGCAGTGGCCTACTGTACCGTACTGCTTTATATATTATATACTGGTGGTCAGCAAACTGTGCAAAACTGAAATGCACCACAGGTATGGATGGATAGTATACTTGACGACACAGAGGTAGGTACAGCAGTGGCCTACTGTACCGTACTGCTATATATTATATACTGGTGGTCAGCAAACTGTGCAAAAATGAAATGCACCACAGGTATGGATGGATAGTATACTTGACGACACAGAGGTAGGTACAGCAGTGGCCTACTGTACCGTAATGCTATATATTATATACTGGTGGTCAGCAAACTGTGCAAAACTGAAATGCACCACAGGTATGGATGGATTGTATACTTGACGACACAGAGGTAGGTACAGCAGTGGCCTTCTGTACCGTACTCCTATATATTATATACTGGTGGTCAGCAAAATTATGCACTGTACTCCTACTATATACTGTCTACAATGCAGCACAGATATGGAGTGTTTTTCAGGCAGACAATGTATACTGGTGGTCACTGGTCAGCATTACTCTGCACTGTACTCCTCCTATATAATATTATACTGGTGGTCCCCAGTCCCCACAATAAAGCAGCACACTGAGCACATATATGGAGTGTTTTTCAGGCAGACAACGTATACTGGTGGTCACTGTCAGCAAAACTCTGCACTGTACTCCTGCTATATAATACAGCTGCTCTCCAGTCCCCACAATTAAGCAGTGTGAGCACAGATATATGCAGCACACTGAGCACAGATAAGGAGCGTTTTTTCAGGCAGAAAACGGATAAAACTGGTGGTCTCTGATCAGCAAAACTCTGCACTGTACTCCTCCTATATTATACAGCTGCTCCCCAGTCCTCCCCACAATTATGCAATAAAGCACAGTCAAGTTCAACAATAAACGGAGAGGACGCCAGCCACGTCCTCTCCCTAACATTTCCAATGCACTAGTAAAAATGGCGGCGACGCGCGGCTGCTTATATAGAATCCGAATCTCGCGGGAATCCGACGGCGGGATGATGACGTTCGGGCGCGCTCGGGTTAACCGGGCCATACGGGAGAATCCGAGTATGCCTCGGACCCGTGTAAAATGGGTGAAGTTCGGGGGGGTTCGGTTTCCGAGGAACCGAACCTGCTCATCTCTAGTTTTTACAGTGCAGGATATAATATTAGGTTAAAAACCAGTATTATACGAATGAACTATGGGTCTAATTCAGGTTGGATTGCAAATCGCGATCCAACCGCAATAATTATGTTTGCCCCGCGTGCGCATACGCAGGTCCCGGCCTGTGCATGCGCCCACATTTAATGCGGTTGCCCATCAGTATTTGCGACCACCACTGCTTGATTGACAGGCAGTGGCGTTCGCGGGGCTGCAATGCTCCTTTTCCAAGACAGGGACGGTGGCTTACAAATGGGGGTGTGGCAGTGGCGTTATCAGGATGGCTGTGTGACGTCACAAGCAGCAGCTCCGATGAAAAAGATGGGGCCGGCCTCCTGCTGTCGCAGCCAGGCTGCACCGGCAGGAGGCCTCCATAATTTCTGAGACCGCACACTAATTGCTGCGCAATCCCATATATATATATATATATACATATATATATATATATAGATGTGAATTATCCGGCACTCAGGATGAATAAAGATAATTATGCCAGGGTGCCCTCCTCTAATAGCATATAGAAAAGAATCCTTCCCAAGTCCTATGCAGGGCCTTGCAGGAGAAAATACAGGCGGCACTCCGTGGTCTTATCAGATAAGTCTGTATTAGAAATTACAGCATGGTGCAAAAGCAGCAACGTTTCAAGACCATTACGGTCTTTTCATCAGGCTGTGCATCATAAATGGTGATTTTAGTTATTTGTATCACCATTTATGATGCACAGCCTGATGAAAAGACCGTAATGGTCTTGAAACGTTGCTGCTTTTGCACCATGCTGTAATTTCTAATACAGACTTATCTGATAAGACCACGGAGTGCCGCCTGTATTTTCTCCTGCAAGGCCCTGCATAGGACTTGGGAAGGATTCTTTTCTATATATATATATATATATATATATATATATATATGGGATCCGGTCTGAAGATCGACAGTGTCTAGGTCGACAATGTTTAGGTCGACCACTATAGGTCGACAGTCACTAGGTCGACATGGATGGAAGGTCGACAGGGTTTCTAGGTCGACATGTGCTAGGTCGACAGGTCTAAAGGTCGACATGAGTTTTTCAAAAATTTTTTTTTTTGAATTTTTTCATACTTAACGATCCACGTGGACTACGATTGGAACGGTAAAGTGTGCCGAGCGAAGCGAAGGCACCATGCCCGAAGCATGGCGAGCGAAGCGAGCCATGCGAGGGGGCGCGGTGCACTAATTTGGGATCCCGGTCACTCTACGAAGAAAACGACACAAAAAATAATAATAAATCCTCATGTCGACCTTTAGACCTGTCGACCTAGCACATGTCGACCTAGAAACCCTGTCGACCTTCCATCCATGTCGACCTAAGGACTGTCGACCTATAGTGGTCGACCTAAACATTGTCGACCTAGACACTGACGATTTGATGAACCACACACATATATATATATATATATATATACACAAACACACACATTATATATATATATATATATATATATATATATATATATACATACATATACAGCTGTAGACCCTAGGGGCGGGATGTAAGGAAGTCCAGGTTCGGAAGCCGTGCGGGATGTCATCCAACCTATGACTATTATTAAAGGCATAATCATATACAAGGTATGGTTTAGCTTTGTACTTGTCTGAGTTTGGCCTGCATCCCGCACGGCTGCCAAACTCTGACTTCATTATATCCCAGTGAAGATGTGAGTCAATGATAAACATCCCTATTTGGTTCAGGAGGTCTTATCACTCGATAAAGAGTGCTTGCCCAGCAGAAACATCAGATGACTAATGCCAGATCGCACTTTGTCGGTATTATCCTTGATCGTCCTAAGTGTGAAATCACAATCTATGTGCATTCGACCAAAAATGCAAATATAATGGTCACTACTTTCCCTGATTTACCACTATAGCTAGGCTTGCTACAAACCACAGCCCAATACCAGCATAACTGCCCCTACAGAAAGCAAAACCAACTGCAAAAATCTTACGCCAATCAACTTGCAAAAGCAGTATCCACACCCATAAATATCTGCTCTAGAGGAGGCCAACGCCCTTATTAGAAAGATGTACATCATTGCACCGACAAAAGTGGACGGAAACATAACGCAACATGGGATGACACACCACCAAACCTCCACAATCAACTACAAAATGGCCTATAGTCAAACTCACCATCCAGAGGGCCTCATCTAGCTGAACCCTGACAACAGCATGTGGAAATAATGTCAGACCAGACCACATGAGTACCCAACCAAGTATCCACCAACCATCAAAAAAGGATGTTAAGAGGCTATTATTTCTTTGGTATTAAGCACTGGGGTGTGACACTAACTACATCAGCAGCTTGTCTATCCTCTCCAGGAATGTCCAGCTGTAGAACAAAGTGCAGTGAATACAGTGCAGAGTCCTCCACTTGTCTTTATTATTCCTGCCACCATTGCCAGCTATCTGTAGCTTTGTTGAGCAAAACTTGCTGTTTCACAGAGGACCTGGTGAGTCCACTGGAGGAAGTGATCATCAGCAGTTATTGGCAGAGTGTTGGGGGGAGGGAAAGATTTAACTTCCTCAACACATAGTCTGGCATTATCCCCATGAATACTGTCTACATACTGTACTAAGGACATGTACAATAACTCTACCTGTGCAATGTGATGAATAAACAGTATTCTATATGGAGTGTAAATCAATATAGTTCATCCATTGTACATGCAAATAATATATACAGTATAGAATGCAGATAGTTTTGATTCTTGCTGAAGCCAATTATTAGTAGAAGGACACATTCCCAAAGTAGTTATTGCCTCTGTTTTGCAGTGATTTAAAAGGCATTTAATGTAAACTTGATGCTTTCTAACATCTAAAAGTAATGAAACCTGCAAATCATAGTTCATCATCTCCATGAGATGAGTCCCATGTCCTGGATGCTACAGTACACTCTCTAGGGCATAGCTACCATACTGTAGGTGCAGAGAGTGCAGCTGCTATGGTACCCAGTGTTGAGAGGGGCCCACCTTCCCTGTCAAAGTTGCATGTGTCATATACAATTTTTCACAATTGGGTAATACATAGAGGCCCTTACAAACTTTTGCCTCGGAGCATACATTACATCTAGTTATACCTCTGGACCTGCTCACGTGGTATAAAATGAACTGGAGGCATTATGATACATAATATGAACTGGGGGCACTGTAATGTGGCACAATATCAAGTGAAGGCACTATAAAGTGGCGCATTATGAACTGGGAACACTGTAATGTGTAGAGATGAGTGGCTCGGATTTTAGGAAATCCAAACATACACGAACTTCTGGGAACTGACTCTTTCCGAGCCCTGGTTTGGGTATTCGCGCCAAGCTCGAAGTCCAAATCGAGGCAAAACGTCATCCTCCCGGTGTCAGATTCTCGTGGGTTTTGGATTCGATATAAGAGGACCACGGCCGGGACTCCTCACTTCACCATTTCACTCCAGTCCAGACATGCTGCTGTATGCTGCATTCTGCTTTAAGTGGCTGTGTGGGGTCCATCTCAGAGTGGCTGTTCAGTGTCCATTCACAAGTGCGGTGTCCATCTTAGAGGCTTTGCGGTGTCCATCCCAGTGACTATGCTGTATCCAGCTGAGTGGCTACATGGTGTCCTTCTTAGTGGTACAACAATGACTCCGCTGGCCCCACCCACTGCGTTCACATAGGCAGTGGGTTAAAAAAAAATATATATAGTTAAAAGAAGTAAAAAAAATTTGAAAAATAGTATCATTTGTTTTTACTTTTCTGCGCACAGCACCCCAGTATGCTGTACCCCAACATGTTCTGTACCCCAGTGCCCATGCATAATAGCGGTGTGACTTCACACAGTCTGAGCCGAGATGCCAGTTAAGAAAAAATAAAAAAAATATTGTTATATCATTTGCTTGTACTTCTCGGTGCACTGCGCCCGAGTACGCTGGTTGGGGCTAAAAGAATTTCCTAAAATGAGTGACACCTCTACCATAACTCCATCTGATACGGTGACCATCCAAAGAATAGAGTATTATTTTCATTACACCATACACAGGGCCGGTTCTAGACCTTGTGGCATCCAGGGTGAAAGTTTAATTTGCCCCCCCCTCGTGCCCTGCCAGGCAAAATAGGGTTAGTGTGCGCCGGAGGTGTGCATAAAAAAATAGGGGCGTGGCTTCATAGGGAAGGAACGTGGCCACAGAATAGTACCAATTCACATTACATCGAACAGTAGTGTCCGTCAGTCACATTACACCACACAGTAGTGTCCGTCAATCACATTGCACCACACAGTAGTACCCCTTATACCATGTTAGAGCCCCTTACACACACATTACACTACAGTCGAGCAGAGTCCCTTATACACATTGCGCCAGGTAGCCCCTTACACTACACCAGGTAGACCCTTATACACACTGCAATGCCCCCTGTAGTTATGCCCCCAATAGATATGCCCCCCAGTATATATGCACCCTGTAGATATGCCCCTATTAGTTATGCCCCCCTGTAGTTATGCCCCCAATAGAGATGTCCCCAGTAGAGATGCCATAGTATAAATGCCTTCTGTAGTTATGCCCTCTAGTAGCACCGCTTACACACAAACACACACACACACACACACACACACAACCCCCCCCCAAAAAAAAAATCAACACAATACTCACCACTCCTGCTTCTGGACCGCTGACCTCTGCCTGGCCGCCTGCTCCTTGGATCTATGGGAGAGACATCATGATGTCTCTCCTATAGCACCGCACAGCCGCCAGAAGCTAGAGCTCAGGAGTGAGCTTTGGCTGCCGCTGAGGGGAAGGAGTCAGCTGCAGCGGGCACCCACGGTGCCTGCTGCAGCCAGGATGTGGGGTGCGGGTAGGTGATGGGCACCTGCGGGGTGACTGCGGCCACGCCCTCAGGCCACAGTGCCACAGGCACCTGCCCGGCTTGCCCATGCCTAGAACTGTTCCTGACCGTACAAATGGGCATGTCACATAGTCCCTTTGACTAATAGAAAGAAAAATAGGCAGTTTTAAACTGTACAAACTCGCTTTGCATTACTTAAGCTGCCTACCCTAAAGTGTGTACTCAGAAAGTTTCCGGCACAGCCAGGAACCTTATCAGCGTTTCCTCAAAATGTGCAAAAGATGATGTTCATCAAAATGGAACTACATGAGGAAAACATTTAGTGGCAATTACATCAAACTACAGAGACTTCTGTAATGGTGGATTCCAGCGGGGATGAATTGATATTGTGTGAGGATGACGTCCACACTGATGAGGGTGAGGATGAGGATGGTAGTGATGATGACATCTTGTCACTACTATAGGGCATAAAACTAACAACTGCTGCAGAGAAGTGTCTCACTAGAAACATTGGGAAATGGACCCTTTTAAAATGTTGCTATAGGTACAGTACCACAAAGATCTGGCTACACCCCTGTGCACACTTACCCACTGGTAACAGAGGGGATGGGACATAGCCATGCAATGTCTAGTGACCAATCCCCCCAGTACCCAATCCTAGCCTATGTATCTGCGGCCCTGAATACCAAATTTTGGCCCTCATTCCGAGTTGTTCGCTCGCAAGCGGATTTTAGCAGATTTGCTCATGCTAAGCCGCCGCCTACTGGGAGTGAATCTTAGCATCTTAAAATTGCGAACAATGTATTCGCAATATTGCGATTACACACCTCGTAGCAGTTTCTGAGTAGCTCCAGACTTACTCGGCATCTGCGATCAGTTCAGTGCTTGGCGTTCCTGGTTTGACATCACAAACACACCCAGCGTTCGGCCAGACACTCCTCCGTTTCTCCGGCCACTCCTGCGTTTTTTCCGGAAACGGTAGCGTTTTTTCCCACACGCCCATAAAACGGCCTGTTTCCGCCCAGTAACACCCATTTCCTGTCAATCACATTACGATCGCCAGAACGATGAAAAAGCCGTGAGTAAAATTCCTAACAGCATAGCAAATTTACTTGGCGCAGTCGCAGTGCGGACATTGCGCATGCGCATTAAGCGGAAAATCGCTGCGATGCGAAGATTTTTACCGAGCGAACAACTCGGAATGAGGGCCTAAGTAAATAATAAAGTTTCCCAACCACCCTATAATCAATTGAAGGATACGTATATTTTTTTCTTTTTTGAGCAGACGTCTCCTTTAAAATAGCAGGCTTTTAAGTTGGACATGATGTTTGAGTAGCAAATTGCACACAATGGTCACACGACACTCCTTTATACAGGAACAATTGGGTTATATTTTTGTCAGCATTAAAAAAACTAAGATGAGTTATGTGCGTCTTAATGTTTAGTATACTCGTACAATTTCCGTGCAGATAAATAAAAGATTCAGCTGGGCCACTGGAGAACACAGCAGCATGTATTTGGCATTGTTTGAGTCTTATCTGATGTAGATGTTTATACCTCACGGGGAAAGGCAAAATATTGGAACAGACGGCTTGATATTCCCGAAGAATATAGTAAGCTTTATTAGCAATAGCTGCAATCCCTGACTGACAAATTTTTCACATTTTTTATCTTATTAATCCGCGCTACTGTATGTAAATGTTATTCCTCTCTGCATAAGGGAGCCAACCAGCGATTTGTAATAAATGCTTATGAGTGCCTGAGGCTGCACTTAAACTTTAAAACATCTATTATTAAGTTGCAAAAAACACTGTAATGGCCAATTGTGACCTCATAGGAATTTTAAACTGTGGTCTGCTACTCAGCATTATAAAAAAAAAGCGCCTGAAGTTAGAATTATGAGCTATGCTATTCTTAACAGCTGCATTTTGATTATTAAAGTGTGTTTTACAACTGAATTAGAAGGCTTTAATGGACTCTAAGAACAAGATTTAAAAAGGTCATTAAACGTAGTTGTTTTTGTCACAGTGGGTGTCATACTACACAACAGATAGTGAAGAATCTATTTTATATAACAGAACATTGCGTTTTCCATAATAATAACAAACATTGCAGCTTAACGTGTAGTTTGCTGATTATTGTGTGTCTATTCCTTTACAATGATAAGTTTAATGACATTTTTATTAATTTGATTGGGAATCCCGCAGACTATTATCATGCCTAGTTTATCTCTTGCTGGAAATCTTGTTGCTACTTATGTTATTCCTATTCTATCTTATATATAGAAGTATGTTCTTCTCGTTTGCTCTTATATAGATGGAAATGTAGAAATGTATTTTATGTGTTTAATTGTTTTTGTAGTCTAAGCCATATTTATTTGCACTTTGCTTATTTTGGTCTACTCATAAATGAATGTACTGTATCATGTTGTTGCATATTTTTGTCTTTATAACAGGAATTTGCCTTTCATGTTTTGTTCTTGCAACATATTTTCCTTTGATGTGTAGCAATAGATATACTAGAGCCATAGACCTGTCATATAAGTTTATAAAATAAAAGATCCTCAAACTGATTTATATTTAACAATCTGCCTTATACTGCATGTTGTATACACTGTGAGCCTATTTCCCAATATAAATAGTGGATGGAAAATTGAATTATTAATTAGGTACACTCATCCAGCAGAACACTCAAACACTTAAAATTTATTCCACTATGAAATGCCTCTAGGTGTAAGATAAACTTTATATGTTTGCAAAATCTTACATGTTTATGATTATTGACATATCTATTGCTAATTAAACCAGTACCTCACTGTTACTCTACTGCAAGTTGAAATATTTATGGAAAATAAGCAATATCTCTGCAAATGAGCCATGCAAATATAAATATTACAAATCAAGAAACTTAAAATTTGTCATTCTGTCATAAAGGACTGCATCTGCCTGTTGTGCTGGAGACAGAGCTTGTTGATTAGTGAGTAGTGAACTGTGTCTGTCTGTGTTTTACCTCATATTGATAACAATCTGCTTGCACACCATGAATTCCATGTACATCTTATGAACACATCTTTGATCATCATATCTGTCATTCAATGGACAAATTAAAATGGTACGTTTATGAGATCTTCACATGACGATTAGGAGCAGCTCAGGAATCCATTGGTACAGTATGTATATTTTGTTCTATTTAATAAAACTGTACTACAGTACAGCATGTACTATATTTTTTTCCCAGGCGACACTGCTGGTCACTGATGTGGACAGGGCAGAGGGCCTGATTTATGGATAGATGCATTAGCACAGTGGCAGCGTCTTTGTATGCAGCTACTGCGCTAAATTAGGCCAAAGCAGCTGGAAGCATTTTGTCTAAATAGAGTAGATTCAGTACCTCCTGTCTGCTTCTGTGGTCTGCTGCAGTATCCAAGGATGCAGCATCAGACCACTCTTCGGGACCATTAGACATCTGAATGACCTTCAGGTTACTCAGAATGACTGCTGCAACTCCTCTGCTGGGGCCAGGAAGTCTGCGTCGGAAGGCCCATGGCTCTTTCACAAAATGGAGGTATCACACATCCAATTTCTGAAACAGAGCCCAATGCCTCCTTCTTCCTGCTCCCAAACCACTGCAGACCTCCACTCATCAAGAACTTATGGGTCCTGCACATGCACAGATTTCTAAACATCATAAAACTAAGAGAACATCAATCTTGTCTCCATCCATGAATCAGGCCAAGAGTGCTTTGTATAAATAGGCCCCACCCCCTAAGGTTGTGAAGCATTCCACCCTTCTCCCACTGACCACAAATTGCATCAGTATGCTGTGAGGGAGTGGGGCTCCATCTCAGTTAAAAAAAAAGAATTGCAGGGTTTGGTTTGTGCCATTGGAAGAACCCACCATTTTATTTTATTTTTCTCCTAACTGTATATTACTTCAGATTTTTTTATTTTTTTATTTTAGGAGCTTGTGAGCTGCAGTACAGTAAATGCATGTTATATGCATTCATATATTCTCCTTACCTTCCTTTCGGACATGTACAATAAGCAAACCCAGCAACCTCCAAATATCATTATCTATTTCCAACCCAAAATTAAATGTAAAGAAAGTCTTCCACAACCTGGGCATTTATCTGCTAACAAGCTAAAAGAGCCCACTGTCATCTCTTAAGATATCAGTAGCAGTTTTGTGAACACTGTAAATCTAGAAAAGATGTGAATCATAAGCACAGGATTTAGAACCACCCTATACGTGGTAATATAACAAACATGCACTCACTTATGAGTTTCCTGCTTTTTACATATAAACATGGGATTGACATTACTTCCTCTCAGGTTGATCCAATATGATATCAACATACAGTTTCTACAATGTGTTCTTCCCATGTTTGCCTACTATTTCTGTCAGTACTGTTTTACAGATGTAGCCAGGGCTGCCATCAGGGGGGTGCTGGGGCACAGCTGTCCCGGGCCCAGCCTCTCTGACAGAGAGAGGAGGGCCCAGGATGCTCATGCAGCCGCCTGCCGCCATCCCCGCCATTCCGCGGTCGTCCCTGCTGTTCTGCTTCTGTCCTCTGACCCTCCAGCAGCTCTGCATTGTAAACTTCCCTCCCAAAATGGCCGCTGCCACAGAGGAGACAGTTATTCAAAATACTAGAGGAGCCCTCTAGTATCTTGAATAACTGTCTCCTCTGAGGCGGCTGCCATGTTGGGAGGGACGTTTTCAATACAGCTGCAGGAGGATGGAGGAGAGCAGCAGAACAGCGGGGATGGAGGCGGGCAGGCAGCAGCATCAGCATCCCGGGCCCTTCCCACAGCGGCACATGTCGCAATTTCTGATGGCAGCCCTGGATGTAGCCATGTTCATCTTGCTGTGATGCAGCATGCTGCATAGCATGTCAGGCTGCGACTATTCACATCCAGCAACTACTCCATTAATTTCTAATAGAATTTGTGGAGCGATCGCCGGCTGTGATTAGTCACAGCCAAGTGCGCCATGCAGAATGCAGCATTGCAGCAAAGATGAATATGGCTACATCTGTGCCTCATATATGGTGAGATTTATCAAAGTCCGGAGAGAGATAAAGTGGGGAAAGCTAAAGTACAAACCAACCAAACTTTGTCATTTTACAGACTTGTGTTTGAAACATGGGGGTCATTCCGACCTGATTGGTGCTGTACGTTTTCGCACAGCAGCCAATCAGGTCAGAACTGTGGATGCGCCAGCTCCACAGTGCGCCGGCGCATACCGGACAGCCGACGGCTGTCATAGCCCAGCGATTGCCTCTGCCTTATTGACAGACAAAGGCATTCGCTGGGAGGGGGCAGGAAGAGATGGCATGGTGGTGTTTGGCAGCCGTTTTGTGGGCACTGTCCGGCCAACGCAGGCATGGCAGGACAATGCAGGGGGGGCCACAGTGGCTGCGTGATGTCACACACAGCCGCTGCGACCCGGCCAGCAACGACTAACTTCCTGCCAGCCGCATATGTTGCACTGGATGGGAGTTACTCTATAAGTACAAAAGCATCACCTCTGTGCGATGCTTTTGTACTTGCATGTGTGTGGGGGTGGGTGCGGCCTGACATGCACAGCAGGCTAGCTCTGTGCTGGGCGTCCCCCCGCATGTCAGGGAAGATGATCGAAGCTGTACAAAATTTAGCACAGCTATGACCAGGTCGGAATGACCCCCCATGAGTGGTTGGCAGTTTATCTCTCCCCAAACTTTGATAAATTTCCAGCACGGTATTTAAGGAATTTTCAAATGTTATTGTAGTTTCTGTGTAAATTGTACCTATTGTGTACTATATGTGCTTGTACACCTGTGAGACAGGAACTGAAGTGTCTTAATAACATTCTGTGATTGTGCTGCAGTATAAGTTGGTGCAATATAAGTAAATAAATAATACCAATAATAATAATACTGCTTTTTGCAGTACAATATGTGAATAAGTATGTGCTATTCTCCGAAGTTAAAATAAAGATACTGCCATAGGCTTAATAGGGGTCTATTTACTAAGTCTTGGATTGAGATAAAGTTGCTGGAGATAAAGTGCCAGCCAATCAGCTCCTAACTGCCATGTCACAGGCTGGGTTTGAAAAATGACAGTTAGGAGCTGATTGGCTAGTACTTTATCTTCAGCGAATTTATCTCCATCCAAGACTTAGTAAATAGAACGCTAAGGGGGACATTTACTAAGCAGTGATAAGAGCAGAGAAGTGAGCAAGTAGAGAAGTTGCCCCATCCAGCAATCAGCAGCTCTGTATAATTTTATAGTATGCAAATTATAGATGTTACTTCAATGCTGATTGGTTGCCATCGGAACTTCTCCACAGGCTCACTTCTGCGCTCTTATCACTACTTAGTAAATGTTCCCCTTAATGCTTTAGTAGCACTTTACAATCATAGGCATGCACAGGAGCCAACATGGGGGTGCCGCCTCCCACCGCCACACTATGGTCTATTCTCCCCCCCCCTTCCCCAATCCAGGACATAGACTCCTTACCTGGGCGGCCCAAGTGGGCAGTCTATGTCCTACAGCAAAGGCTGGAGGAGGTAGTCCGTTACCTGGTTGAGGGAGGAAGTCTCAGAGCGGCACCCCCGTATTTGCTCCTGCGCATGCCTATGTTTAGAATGCTACAGTATGTTATCAAAGCTCTCAGCAATCTTTTGTCTACACTACAGTATCTATGTTATTCTAGTTTGAAACACAAACAATTGTAAATTGACAGTAATGTTCAGCATGTCACAGCATATATTACCTTTACAATATGTGTTTACAATAAGTGGCAGATAAGCCTGCACCAGTTTATTATTATAGAGATTCTGCATAGTGTTTGGAAGCATTGTAATCACATCAGGGCACATAGTCCCTTTTAAATAAAAGATGCATTTCTATGTACAGATGAATAAAACTACATTTTACCAAAGTTAATATAAAAAGATTAGCAAAGAATGGGCACGATATCGCATGTTGTCTGTCAGTAGATGAAGAGAAAATGATTATGAAAAGACAGCAAGAGACAAAATCATTTTACAAGTGATGGAAATTGCAAGTATTGACAGCGATGACTATTCTTCCTAACAAATCAATACACAAGGAATAAAGTAAGAAATGACAACAGAATTTTTGCTCACATCCCATAAAATATATAACAACAAATAAAAACAAAATCATAAAAACTGTATCTCCAAGTATGTAAGATTAATATCTTTCTTACAAATGAAAATTTTAGGAAAATCACAATATATGTAAGTGAAATAATATTAACTTGTACTGTACATACTATATTAAAGAAGGGATAGTTTACAATTGTTATTGCCTGCCCTAAACAATGTTGATAATTCTGGCATAAAGAACTGAGTAAATCCGAACCCGCTCATCTCTAATATACAGTATTTGTATACAGTGTTTTCCCTTCATATTGCTAATTGAAAATATTGGCCAAACCTGGCACTATAGTAAGAGTTATAGTGGATGACAAATGATGTACTGCAATTAATACATAGTATTGTATGACATAAAGGAGTTTGTTTGAAGAAAGCATTATTTAATTTTAGATCTCACCCATCAAATGAGTCTTCTTCATATTTAATTATCTAAATACTGTAATTGTTCAAATGGATTGTATACAGCAAAATCAGTAACTGTAGCTAGAATTTGTATTCTGTGTCCAATGGTCAGAAGGAGGCAGATTCATTTGAATAATCAACCTTTCTTACAGTCAATGGGATTAGAATAAATCTGATTTTAAGAGAGAAAAAAATGCAAGGTGTGAAACCTGTATCCAACTATTAATGTCACACTGATGTAACCTTTTTAAACATAACAACTGTGTGAAATACCCAGGTCTTGTATAATTATAAATGTGTAACTTTGATAGCTTTGAAGTCTTAAAAGAGCAAATTAGCCACATTTGGAAGGTACTGCAGCATTACTTGCAGGCATGCCACTATATTCCAGCAGTGTGAAGATTCTAAAAACTGTTCTAAAATTAATTGAGCTCTTTTAGGCTGATTTAAATTAGATGTCCACATATGTGATTTTTTTTTCTATTTAGAACTGAATGTTATAAAAAAATTCACGCTAGTTTTTAAATAAAATGTTCTATCTCTCTTTTGTAAAACAGTAAGAGGGCCCACAAGAGCTCTGGCAAGCCCTAATAGTAGGGTATGTACTGGTGTATGACCAAAGGAGACTTTGCAAAAGTCCGAGTGCCATTTGGAGGAGCTGTTTAGCTTTGGTGAGCATTCTCAGTCATCTTGGTTGGTATGGTTATGCCTACCTCTCCATTTCAGGCGTAAGAGGTGCCACCTCTCATCACCTCCATTTATTAGACATACTGTCATGTAGATTGTATGTTATACGTACCTGCTCAGTGTCAGACTAGGGCATGAATGGCCCACCAGGGGAATGCAGTGGTACGGACCCAAGTCTAGGGGTGTGTCCACCAGTCTAAAGAGGGGTGTGGCCAACCACCACATTGGTTTATCTAACCTTTAAAGAGTGCATGGTCTGGGCCCCTTAATAAAAATATATATAGTAAACAATAATTGAACCAGGATGCAGAAGAAAAAAAGGCAGAGAAAGGATAAATAGAAAAAAACATGGGGATATGTATGTATGTATGTATGTATTTATGTGTGTGTGTGCAGTGGCATAAGTAGAAATTTTTCTCCCACAAGCCAAAAAATTATCTGGCGACCCCCCTTCCCCATAATTGGCACTAGCAAAGTGAAGAATTTACGTGTGCCAAAAAAGGCACGTGGCTTCATTATAATGGGCGTGGCTTTGCTGAAAGGGGCGTGGCACTGTAGGAAAAGACTACCTTATACCCAAGTTTTGCAACCTGCACGCCAAGACATTGGTGACCACAGGGAAAAAAAATAATCCTGATTCATGCCCCTTACATTATTTGTAGTGATGTGCACCGGAAATTTTTCAGGTTTTGTGTTTTGGTTTTGGATTCGGTTCCGCGGCCATGTTTTGGATTCGGACGCGTTTTGGCAAAACCTCCCTGAAATTTTTTTGTCGGATTCGGGTGTGTTTTGGATTCGGGTGTTTTTTTTACAAAAAAACCCTCAAAAACAACTTAAATCATAGAATTTG